>NC_083587.1:20847999-21212999 GCF_027579695.1 Neoarius graeffei
CATACCTTTGCACATTGTGGCCAAAAAGTTCTAGTTTGATTTCATCAGTCCACAGGACTTGTTTCCAAAATGCATCAGGCTTATTTAGATGTTCATTTGCAAACTTCAGACGCTGAATTTTGTGGCTAGGATGCAGGAAAGGTTTTCTTCTGATGACTCTCCCATGAAGGTCATATTTGTTCAGGTGTCGCTGCATAGTAGAACAGTGCACCACCACTCCAGGGTCTGCTAAATCTTTCTGAAGGTCTTTTGCACTCAAACGGGGTTTTTTATTTGCCTTTCTAGCAATCTGTGGTTGGTTGAAGAGAGCAACTGGACTTGCTTGAAGATTCTTGAAAACGTTTCACCTCTCATCCTAAAGGCATCCTCAGTTCTGTTTGACTAATAGGGAGTATCAGGTATTTATCCTCTCATGGATCATCATAGAATCCAAATCAGAATCCTGATGGCTGCATTGTAGGTGGCTGATAAAAGATGTCCTAGACACCCACCTCTGTTCAATGATGGTCGTTCCAGGTTGACAAAAATGAACGATCCTCTCTGGCTAAGATGTCTGTCAGTTTTCTGGAAGTCCTCTCATACTCCCGCACCAGTCGAAGGGATCTCATCCCAAAGTGCGTAGAAACATATCTGTGATGAATCTCAGTCATCCAGGTACATAGTAATCTGTGGTTGGTTGAAGAGAGCAACTGGACTTGCTTGAAGATTCTTGAAAACGTTTCGCCTCTCATCCTAAAGCAAGCAAGTCCAGTTGCTCTCTTCAACCAACCACAGATTACTATGTACCTGGATGACTGAGATTCATCACAGATATGTTTCTACGCACTTTGGGATGAGATCCCTATGAGAGGACTTCCAGAAAACTGGCAGACATCTTAGCCAGAGAGGATCGTTCATTTTTGTCAACCTGGAACGACCATCATTGAACAGAGGTGGGTGTCTAGGACATCTTTTATCAGCCACCTACAATGCAGCCATCAGCATTCTGATTCGGATTCTATGATGATCCATGAGAGGATAAATACTGGATACTCCCTATTAGTCAGACAGAACTGAGGATGCCTTTAGGATGAGAGGCGAAACGTTTTCAAGAATCTTCAAGCAAGTCCAGTTGCTCTCTTCAACCAACCACAGATTACTATGTACCTGGATGACTGAGATTCGTCACAGATATCTTTCTAGCAATCCAATGAGCAGTTCTTTCAGAAAGTTTTCTTCATCTTCTAGACCTCACCTTGATCTCCACTGTTTCTGTTAACTGCCATTTCTTAATAACATTACAATCTGAGGAAACAGCTACCTGAAAACACTTTGCTACGTTCTTGTAGCCTTCTCCTGCTTTGTGAGCATCAATTATTTTATTATTCAGAATGCGAGGGAGTTGCTTAGAGGAGCCCATGGCTGTTGATTTTAGGGACAAGTCTGAGGAGTCAGAGAATTTATACAGCTTTGAAATCTGCATCATCTGACCTTTCCTAACGAAGAATTTGAACAAGCCACAGCTCAATAAGCTAATTAAGGTCTGGAACCTTGGTAGAACTTACCTGAGAACTCAAATGTATTGGGGTGCCCAAACTTTCGCATGGTGTTCCTTTTCTTTTTTCACTCTCCAATTGTACAAAACAAAAATAATACACAAATCTTGCAGAAAACGCTGAAATGTGTCGTCTTTACCTTTATGCCTTTTGGTGATCAGTTCTTCTTCTGCTCACTTACAGTAGGGCAAAAAAGTATTTAGTCAGCCACCAATTGTGCAAGTTCTCCCAATTAAAAGATGAGAGAGGCCTGTAATTTTCATCACAGGTACACTTCAACTATGAGAGACAGAATGGGGGGAAAGAATCCAGGAAATCACATTGTAGGATTTTTAATGAATTAATTGGTAAATTCCTTGGTAAAATAAGTATTTGGTCACCTACAAACAAGCAAGATTTCTGGCTCTCACAGACCTGTAACTTCTTCTTTAAGAGGCTCCTCTGTCCTCCACTCGTTACCTGTATTAATGGCACCTGTTTGAACTCGTTATCAGTATAAAAGACACCTGTCCACAACCTCAAACAGTCACACTCCAAACTCCACTATGGCCAAGACCAAAGAGCTGTCAAAGGACACCAGAAACAAAATTGTTGACCTGCACCAGGCTGGGAAGACTGAATCTGCAATAGGTAAGCAGCTTGGTGTGAAGAAATCAACTGTGGGAGCAATTATTAGAAAATGGAAGACATACAAGACCACTGATAATTTCCCTTGATCTGGGGCGTCATGCAAGATCTCACCCCGTGGAGTCAAAATGATCACAAGAATGGTGAGCAAAAATCCCAGAACCACATGAGGGGACCTAGTGAATGACCTGCAGAGAGCTGGGACCAAAGTAACAAAGGCTACCATCAGTAACACACTACGCCACCAGGGACTCAAATCCTGCAGTACCAGACGTGTCCCCCTGCTTAAGCCAGTACATGTCCAGGCCCATCTGAAGTTTGCTAGAGAGCATTTGGATGATCCAGAAGAGGATTGGGAGAATGTCATATGGTCAGATGAAACCAAAATAGAACTTTTTGGTAAAAACTCAACTTGTCGTGTTTGGAGGAGAAAGAATGCTGAGTTGCATCCAAAGAACACCATACCTACTGTGAAGCATGGGGGTGGAAACATCATGCTTTGGGGCTGTTTTTCTGCAAAGGGGCCAGGACGACTGATCCGTGTAAAGGAAAGAATGAATGGGGCCATGTATCGTGAGATTTTGAGTGAAAACCTCCTTCCATCAGCAAGGGCATTGAAGATGAAATGTGGCTGGGTCTTTCAGCATGACAATGCTCCCAAACACACCACCCGGGCAACGAAGGAGTGGCTTCGTAAGAAGCATTTCAAGGTCCTGGAGTGGTCTAGCCAGTCTCCAGATCTCAACCCCATAGAAAATCTTTGGAGGGAGTTGAAAGTCCGTGTTGCCCAGCGACAGCCCCAAAACATCACTGCTCTAGAGGAGATCTGCATGGAGGAATGGGCCAAAATACCAGCAACAGTGTGTGAAAACCTTGTGAAGACTTACAGAAAACGTTTGACCTCTGTCATCGCCAATAAAGGGTATATAACAAAGTATTGAGTTGAACTTTTGTTATTGACCAAATACTTATTTTCCACCATAATTTGCAAATAAATTCTTTAAAAATCAATGTGATTTTCTGGATTTTTTTTTCTCATTTTGTCTCTCATAGTTGAGGTATACCTATGATGAAAATTACAGGCCTCTTCTCATCTTTTTAAGTGGGAGAACTTGCACAATTGGCGACTGACTAAATACTTTTTTGCCCCACTGTAACTATTCACAGTAACAGACATTTTCAGTAAGGGTGCCCAAACTTTTGCATGCCACTGTACGTATAGTAGGCCTACATATAGTAAATATGGTGATTGTAGTAGAAATCACAAAACCACTTCAGTATGATCCTTCTTTTTAAAAAATTCTTTTTTTTTTGGCTCCTCAACCGCAACTAGTTTTCACAGTGTCAGTCCTGAGTGGGTGTTTTTGCTGAAGTGTTGAAACAGATCACTTTTTCTTTTAAAGTTGCTCACTTTGCTGCTCCCCTGTGACTGTCTATTCTGAGAATGTGCTATTAACAGCATGCTGATCTGTGTCATCCAATCTCTCCTCCAGTCGTCCTGTATTTTTCCTGCTTTTTTCCATCCCTCTGTAACCCTTAAACACCCTGCAGTTCTTGCTGCACCAACCTTTGGCTCTGTTTCAGACAGGGACGTAGAGGACAGTGGGGTCTATTGGAAGATTTGTCCAGTTTTTTGACACCTGATAAACTCCATTCAGATGGGATAAGTTCCTATACGCTTACCGACCACTTTATTAGGAACACCCATCCATCCGCCTGCTGTTTGATGCAGTTCTCCAGTCAGCCAATCCATTGGCGGCGGCAGCACCACGATGCATCAAATCACACAGATACAAATCAAGAGCTTCAGTTAATGTTCATCATGTTCAAACATCAGAATATCGTGATCTCAAAGTGTGACTTTCTTTCACTGTGGTATGGGTGTTGGTTTGAGCCAGATGGACTGGTTTGAGTATTTCAGAAGCTGCTGAAATTTTTCATACAACAGTCTCTAGAGTTTACACAGAATGGTACAAAAAAACACTGAGTTGAGTGAGCGATAGTTCTGTGGGTGGAAACAAACACCTTATTGATAAGAGAGGTCAGAGGAAAATGGTTCAAGCTTTTTTACCATAAAGGATATAGTAACTCATATAATCACTCTTTACAACCATGGTGAACAGAAAAGCATCTCAGCATGCAACAGAAAACAGAAGAACACATTGGGTTCCTGTCCCGCAGCCAAGAACAGGGCTCTTAGAACCAAGAACCAGTTCCTATTAATGCGTCTGGTGAAATGTATATCTTATATACACTCACCGCAGGTCCCAAGGATCTCTGCTACTTCATTTCAAGTTGTATTTTTTTCTTGGTAATGTATCTATAAACAGTTAATGAGAGTTGTATATGACAGAATGAAATTAAATAATGGTTAGAAGTTGTTCTTCCATTTTACACATCAATAAACGGGAACTGCAGTAACCACAGGTGAGTTAAAGTTGTAAGCGGCTGTGAACTGAAGAAACGTCGGACCACACATGCCATAGGATTATAAGACTGGCCCGAGAAATCGTTTAAGCCAATCGTTTGGATTTGTCGCTTTATATCGTCGTAGCTAATCTGCACATTCATCTGAACTCACTGAAGGCAAACTGATCAAGTATTGAATGAGCACTTGAGTCATTCCAGATGTTAAGTGATCTCTGTGAGAACGGATGAGTCAGTCAGCACAGCGCACAACAAGCTGTCGTTCAAAAAAAAACCCTAAAACCACATGCTGACATGGGGTGGCAGTGAGGATGTGTGGAAATTACATTTGATTTAAAACCAGGCTATGACCCAGCTCAGATTAGCAACAACACCAAGAAATAATGGGACAGCGAGGAAAAAAAACTACACGTTTTCAAACATGTTTATTCCAAATGCAGTAAATCAGCTTTGACATGTTTAGCGTCTGAAGTTCTTTTTTAATTTTGCACTGGAGCTCCGCAGATACGATACAAATGAATAGACATTTTTCCTTTTTTAAAAAAAAATAAAACAGAACAAGAATTAACCTATTTATTATGTTTGTGTGTGTGTGTGTGTGTGTGAGAGAGAGAGAGTGAAAATGTGATGGATGTGTGTGACAACAATCTGCAACATAAAATCAACCAAAAACTGTTCAAGGCATCTAGCAAATATTTTCCACATTCAGAAATTGAAAGAGACTGATTTCATTCATGTGTTTTTATGATAACGAAGGAACATCAATTAAACCACATTAAATGTTTACTCTTCTTCGTTTTGTCTTTGGTGTACACACAGAGTATACAAAATTTTTTGAACATGACCGTCACCCAAAATCTTTCCTATAGATGTTTGGACTAGCTTATTATTAATTATTATACACAGAGTTTCCAGCTTCCGGGTGCCATTTTGCGAGACATTCAGGCACAGTGATGTTTTATTTGTTCATCCTGTATTCAGAGAAAGGTAAAGCAAATCTGCGACTGCTTCTTTATTACTTCTACTGTTACTCGTTAGCAACAGTTCCATCGCAGCTTCAGTGCAAAACCAAAGAAGCGAACATCAGACACGAAACATTTTCCTAACAGTGTAAATGTGACATTCTTCTTTAAAACTGATTTCACTGGGTTAAAAGGAATCCAATAAAAGCTCACATTAATCTTCGTCTACGTCTCGATCTATACACTTTATTTCTTTTTCTTTAAAACAGAAAATTATTTCACAACAGGCCGTCTCAAGCAAACCCTCACACAAACCTGCCAAACACCTACAAAACTGTATCAAAAGTGCACCATAGTGTTATACATATTTTCAATGTTTCAATCTTTTTCACCTATATCAGTAATTCATATTATTATAATTTCATAATATTTATACAAATACCACTATGTACAAGGTAGAAATACATAAACCCACAAATAGCCCCATATGATCAGTTTATAGCCCCTCCCTTCTGCCGGGACACGCCCCTTATTTTCCCCATGCACAAGCCTTTGGTCAGAAACTCAGGCTTTAAAGAAAGGTTGCAGCATGTCAGGACTGTCAGGATCACAGAGCTGAGGACATTGAACACATTTCAGCCAGTGCGATTAAACATTCTCACGACGTACACACAACGCTGTAACTGCACCACATCCGGACTGCTGCGGGGTGGGGGATGCTGGGGTCAGGGGTTGGGGGAGGGGGGTCGGGGGTCAGTGCGATCTGATCCAGCCTGCTCAGGGTGGGACGCAGCAGGACTCGGAAACGCAGGCCGGCACGTTCCGCAGGGTTCCACGAGGGGGCTGCTGTGCTGAACAACCTCAGTCTCTGGATTGGTAGAACAGGATGTAGCCCGACTCGGAGTTTTTGGAGATTTCCGACGTAAGTCCGTAGAACTCCTCTATTGCCTGGGCGTCAATTTTCTATCGAGAAAACCAAGATTTCCGCAAAAACAAAACAACGTTTTAAAATTATGTATGACTTTAGCATGCTGGTCTGAATCACTGATCTTGTTGCTGTATTTAATTACCTCGACGATGTCATCATCAAAAAGTAGCCAGAAGTCGTGACTCTTAACGATAGCGATGTAGTGTCCGCGATTGGGCCCGCTGTCAAGATGAGAACAAAATGTATTTAACATCACACAGGACATTTTTGTGCCAACCTGGTCAAGACGATACACATAATGACTATTGAACAATGAAATCGACAATAATTAAATAATATTGGCTGGTGTTGAGTGGTCTATCATATATTCCATTCAGCTGCTTGTCTTCGACTCGTTCAATATCATGCTAGCTGAATGGAATATATCTGATATACCATGAAAAAAGCCAGCCAATATTATTATTATTATTACTATTATTATTATTATACATACATATTCCTTTCGGGTGCTCAACGCATCTTTCTCTTTCAAAATTCTCTCAAAATCTTCCATATTTAATGAAGCAAACATGGTGGCCATGCTTGTTTACAAACTGTCACAGTCGCTCGCTAGCGTGGAAGTTTTATGCCTCTGACGTGATGTCATGTCTTGACAACCATGCAATATCATAAACCAAAAAAGTCAGATTGAAATAAATGATTTTTTTTAAACAATCCCCTTTGTGTTTATACTAATACAATTAACCGTCTCAGGCTCAGTAAATAATAATAGCAACCTCAACTTCGTACTGTTATTCTTCACCGATATTCGCTTCACCTTTGACGAATAATTGTTAATTAATAAAATAAAGACAAAATGTTCAAAAGCACTCCTGAAGGAAAACAATCAATCAATCGATCAGCTACATAACAAGCAGAAAATGTTCGGCTTCATTCTCAGGTTTGGCAAACCAACCTCCCACAATGCACCACCACGGCGACGAGGTCATAAAGCCTTTCGGGATTGGTGGCGTCTCCGGATGTGTTGAAGAGGCGGAGCTCCAAAGGGAAGACCACGCGGTAGCTGAGTTTAGTGTAGCGCTGGAGCTGCTCCATGTATTTAAATCTCTTCAGATGCAGGGCTAAAATCATGGGCAGCTTCTTCACCCTCATCCTACGACACACCGTACACACTTACTGTAAGTGCATGTAGACTAAACGGCAGAGAGATAGTGTGTGTGTGTGTGTGTGTGTGTGTGTGGAGTGGAAAGAAATCTACCCAAGCGGTCAGACGTTAGACACGCTCTCTTTACCTTTTGTGTGCCTCCTGTTTACTCCTACATTCCTCACAGTAGTATTTATATTCACTACACAGGGTCTCTGTATTACTGAAGCCCCTGGAGAGAAAAAAAAAATAAACGTATTAAAACATGTTTCAGGCGTAAAGTGCAGGCTGAAGAGTCTGATTTTTCACATCTGATCAGAATTTGGTTTGTGAGAAAAAGTGACACACACACAGACACACCTGAGGCAGTGTGTGATTGACGTGTTCTGCTCAACGTCCACAGACAAATCCAAGAAATCCTCATCCTTGCTGCTTATCTACAAAATAAAAAGAGAACATTAAATGTTACATAGATACTAGTGCTGTCAAGCGATTAAAATATTTAATCGCGATTAATGTCGCGACAGTCATAGCTAACTCGCGATTAATCGCAATTTAATTGCACATTTTTGTCACATAAAAAAACATTGTAATTCTCTTATCAGCATAAAAAAGTGAATGGGCTTGCTTTGTACCAATGGTTTTTTTTTATTACAAAGCATAACACGTCTTGACACAGCCACTGCAAAGTAAAACCTAAGCCGAGCACCGGCGCGGGGCTAGCAAGAGAACCATGAGTGAAATGATCTACTGTTTGAGTTAGTCTACAACTTTAATCAGAGAGACAGGTTACACAGTGACGGTAGGCTTGACATGCTTGATTATAATATAAAGTACACTATTATATTAAGTTTAAGTTGTTCGTTGATAAATATTGCATTGAATCTGATCTTTACTGTTTCAGCTCACTTAACACATTTTGTACTTTTACACTTTCTGCCTGTTGATGCGTCGCGCTGTCCAATCAGAGGCGGCCAAATTTGCATATTACAGGAAGGATTTCTGGGATAGCACTGAGTTTACAGTTCAGAGGGATCTGGCTTCTTTAGATGCTGTCTTCTTAAAACTGAATAAATATTTAAAAAGAGCCAAATGAGCCAGTCTTTTGAACGGCTCTTTTCAAAGAACGGATCACAAAGATGCGGATCCCATCAAAGAGCCATAAATCCCATCTCTACTAGCGCGCCCTGCCCGCGCTGGTTCTTTGGGGGGGGCAGAGGACTCTGGCTGTGCGGGGCGTGGCATTACAGTCTAGCTGCTATCGGTTTGTCTCTGTTCCAAGTTCCTGGCAGTTTCAAAAGCTTATGAAAAACCTACATCATGTCACAGAGCGTTAATCTCGCGATAAAAATTATCGCCGTTAAAATTGAGTCAAGTTAACGCGTTAATAATGCGACATTTTTGACAGCACTAATAGATACATAATAATAATACATTGCTGATATCAGACTCATGAAGAGATCCAGCTTTAAAAGCCCACACAAACTGTGTGGTCATGCATTTCTCTGCTAATCCGGGTTGCCTTACCGTCTCGCAGGTGAGGCAGCGCGTCTCGTTGGTCAGCGTGCCCTGGAAGATCTCGTGTACCCACGTGCTGGACGGAGGAGCGCTGTTACTCTTCTGTGACTCGAGCGTGCCGTTGGCCAGTTTGCCGTTCTGCTTGTCCTGCTTCTTCTCCTCCTGCAGCAGGTCAGCTATAGTGTTCAGCAGGTAGTTGAGGAACTCGTGCGCATCCTGCTGCATGTAGTTATCAAAGAGCTCTGCAACCCGGAGTCAGCGTCGTTAAACAACGAATAGAATTCATGACAACAGCACACACATTCAAATTCACAAAACCACCCTGACTAGAATTTACCTTTAAAGTATCAGGAGAATCTTTACACTCCTTGTATTACACCTCGTTAAGGACTCGTGACTTGACTTGGACTTGAGCACTGATGACTCGGACTCGTACATTAACTGCATTCAGACTCATAAATTGGAGACAAGGACTCTGATTTTTTCTTAATTTTTTTTTGTAACATGCCATAATAATTTGGCATAAAATATTTATATCTACATTAATTTTTATACTAATTTCGTGCAAGAGAAGCACATTCACCTGTTCATACATCATGTTCAGGAACAAACTAACGTTAATGGCGCTAAAATGCCTGGAGAGAACGCCCCTACGATGCCTCTGTTCCATATGTAGAAGAACTATCGAGGAGACGACGGGGACAACCTCGAACTTCAATCGTCATTTGGCAAGACTCCACCCAGAGAAGGAAGTGACATGCTATGTTCATTGCTCTGTTGATAGCGGGGCTTGTGTCGGACTTGACTCGAAATTTTCTTTAATGGCTTGGACTTGACTCGGACTTGAACACTGGGGACTCGAGACTGGACCCGGACTCGAGGTTTAGTGACTCGAGTACAACACTGGGGACTCGAGACTGGACCCGGACTCGAGGTTTAGTGACTCGACCACGACACTAGGGACTCGAGACTGGACCCGGACTTGAGATTTAGTGACTCAACTACGACACTGGGGACTGGAGACTGGACCCGGATTCGAGGTTTAGTGACTCGACTACGACACTGGGGACTCGAGACTGGACTCGAGGTTTAGTGACTCGACTACGACACTGGGGACTCGAGACTGGACTCGAGGTTTAGTGACTCGACTACGACACTGGGGACTTGAGACTGGACCTGGACTCGAGGTTTAGTGACTCGACTAAGACACTGGGGACTCGAGACTGGACTCGGACTCGAGGTTTAGTGACTCGACTAAGACACTGTGGACTCGAGACTGGACTCGGACTCGAGGTTTAGTGACTCGACTACGACACTGGGGACTTGAGACTGGACCTGGACTCAAGGTTTAGTGACTCAACTACGACACTGGGGACTCGAGACTGGACTCAGACTCGAGGTTTCATGACTCGACTACTACACTGCTCGGTTCCCTCACCATTCTCTTTGCGCAGCCGTGTGATGAATTTCTTCGGAGGGATGACGCCCACTTTCCTCTTCTGGTTGGCAATGCTGTGGAACAGATCAGCCAGGCAGGTAAGGAGGTTCTCTTTGCGCCGGGGCTGACTCCTGTAGGCCAGGATCTTCTCCCGAAACGGCCGGCAGAAGTACAGAGCCTGGAGCACAGAGTTACAGTAGCAGGTGTTCCCGAACTGCGAGGTGAAAACAAAACGCGAGTGAACACACCATGATCGAACACTGCAATGAAGAGACAGGAGTAAACGTCTGTGTGCTTACGTTAACCAGTCCGAAGTAGTGCTCATTGACAGGGAACTGCTCCGAGCCAATTTCTTTCTCCAAAGCGGAGGCATTGGCGCCCTGCAACATAACCACACACACACACAGAACATGATGAGTTCAGAGTTTTCAGCAGTAAAATATAAAACTATATCCACATCAGAAACTTGATGGTATTTTATTTTGATTCAGATTAACCCTAATTAAAAGTGGTTCAATACTTTATCAGAAAATCCAATTTTTTTTTTTGCGCCATCAGACTCAAGTCACCATGTGTGCTGTGACATCACACGGTGTATTAGATTGACACGCTGTCAAAATGCATCAGACACAAACACACTCGCACAAAAAAAAAAAAAGCTCGTCTCTGCCTTTGGCTCAAAATAGAATCCGCTTGAAAAATAATCGCATTTCAGGACACTGTGTAAAAAATGTGACTAAAACATTCAGCGATACAGGCTTTATTTACTACTCGGTTAATAAATGACTGACATTACTCGGTGTAAAAAGTGATGTCGCTCCAGATCACTGATTAAAGCTGGAATGAATCTGATCTTTACTTCTTACAGCCAGAGTACAATAAACAGAAATCTGATTAGGTTTTGTGTGTGTAAATGTGTTGACATAAATTATGGCTAAATCCGGATTATTTTGTACATGCACACACAATCAATATGGTCATTTATAAGGGGATAAGAATGATAGATAAGTGGATTCGTTCTTAAATAGACAGATCTGTAACCCTGGGATGACCTACAATATGTAAAATTGGCTTTCACTGCAGGAACAAGCCTCAACGGCAGGCATTGCCTAGTAAATGCCTGATTTGCCCAACCAAGACGTTTGGGCAGAAATATTTTAGTGAGTTAGGCTTGTTCAGGCACACCTATGGTTGGCTTCTTTAAGCACAAAAATAATTTTCGAGCGAATACATTAGAAAACAAACAAACAAATAATTTAAAAAAAAAACATTAACCAGCATCCTCGCTTCCCTGTGATCACCGTTTTGTTTTTTTCTTCCTGATTTGTAACGGTGATTCTGATTGGCTCGCGTGTGCATTTGTGCTGTTCATCACTACGAGTGGTCGCTGGTGCCCTCTACGTTTTTCCGGGTTGACTTCAGGACACATATACATATATACATACATACATACATTATATATATATATATATATATATATATATATATATATATATATATGTGTGTGTGTGTGTGTGTGTGTGTGTGTGTGTGTGTGTGTAAAAAAGCTAGTGGTAAGTACAACCCCGATTCCAAAAAAGTTGGGACAAAGTACAACTTGTAAATAAAAACAGAATGCAATAATTTACAAATCTCAAAAACTGATATTGTATTCACAGTAGAACAGAGACAACATATCAAATGTCGAAAGTGAGACATTTTGAAATTTCATGCCAAATATTGGCTCATTTGAAATTTCATGACAGCAACACATCTCAAAAAAGTTGGGACAGGGGCAATAAGAGGCTGGAAAAGTTAAAGGTACAAAAAAGGAACAGCTGGAGGACCAAATTGCAACTCATTAGGTCAATTGGCAATAGGTCATTAACATGACTGGGTATAAAAAGAGCATCTTGGAGTGGCAGCGGCTCTCAGAAGTAAAGATGGGAAGAGGATCACCAATCCCCCTAATTCTGCGTCGACAAATAGTGGACCAATATCAGAAAGGAGTTCGACAGTGTAAAATTGTGCAGAGTTTGAACATATCATCATCATCTACAGTGCATAATATCATCAAAAGATTCAGAGAATCTGGAAGAATCTCTGTGCGTAAGGGTCAAGGCCGGAAAACCATACTGGGTGCCTGTGATCTTCGGGCCCTTAGACAGCACTGCATCACATACAGGCATGCTTCTGTATTGGAAATCACAAAATGGGCTCAGGAATATTTCCAGAGAACATCATCTGTGAACACAATTCACCGTGCCATCCGCCGTTGCCAGCTAAAACTCTATAGTTCAAAGAAGAAGCCGTATCTAAACATGATCCAGAAGCGCAGACGTCTTCTCTGGGCCAAGGCTCATTTAAAATGGACTGTGACAAAGTGGAAAACTGTTCTGTGGTCAGACGAATCAAAATTTGAAGTTCTTTATGGAAATCAGGGACGCCGTGTCATTCGGACTAAAGAGGAGAAGGACGACCCAAGTCGTTATCAGCGCTCAGTTCAGAAGCCTGCATCTCTGATGGTATGGGGTTGCATTAGTGCGTGTGGCATGGGCAGCTTACACATCTGGAAAGACACCATCAATGCTGAAAGGTATATCCAGGTTCTAGAGCAACATATGCTCCCATCCAGACGACGTCTCTTTCAGGGAAGACCTTGCATTTTCCAACATGACAATGCCAAACCACATACTGCATCAATTACAGCATCATGGCTGCGTAGAAGAAGGGTCCGGGTACTGAACTGGGCAGCCTGCAGTCCAGGGGCCTCATTTATAAACGATGCGTACGCACAAAAGAATGCGTACGCCACATTGTACGCAAGCTTCGGTATTTATAAAAAGTGAACTTGACGGTAAAATGTGCGCACCTCCACGCAAGCTCTGACCCATGTGTACGCACACAAAAAAGTGAAACGCGGAAAATGCAACCTCAGGAGGAAACGGGGAGAACGACCCGAAATTGGTTCAATAATCGAAGTTTAACACAAACATAACATCGCGCATCAAAGACGTGACTGACTTAACATTTATAATCCTTAATTTTGTGCACTTGTCTGGGTGCGGGTGATTAATGCGTAAATCCTGAAAGTATTTGTAACCATTCTTAGACCATTTCTAAATATTCAACCCTTTACTCATTCAGTTATGTTGTAGGTGACAGTGGGTATCCGCTGAAACGGTGGCTCCTCACGCCATTTATGAATCCCCAAACGCCTGAGAAGACCACTTACAACCTGCACCACAGGCAGGCGCGCGCTGTTGTGGAGCGCACCATCGGGCTCCTGAAGGGCAAATGGTGTTGTCTAGATGCCATGGGGGGAGCGCTATGGTTACAGACCCGAAAAGGTCTGTAGGATTGTTAGGGCCTGTGCTGTGCTGCTGCACAATGTGGCACAACTACAAAATGTGCCTTTGCAAGCTGAAGAGGTCAACCTTGATCTCGACCCCGATCCCTATCCCCAGGCATTCCACCCAAACGCAGGAGCTGTGCGCCAGCGCGAGGAGGTGATGCGCTGCTTGTAAATAATTAGGTATGGAAACAAATGATTACTTTCAGAAATTCTTTAATGCTGGCATTTAATGCAGACAACTCATTTTTTATTTCTTTTAAGTCCTGGGCGACCTCGCGGACGGCATCCACATGTTCCCGCTGCACCTGCAGCACTGCATCTGTTAGGACACGGGCGCTGGTGGCTGGTTTCGGCATGGATGCACGTGCACCGGAGGCCGTGGACGTCCTTGGGACCTCCGCTGCCACAGCCGACACACTGCTGGCCTCACTGGCACACCCAGCAACTGCGAGGGAATTTTTTTTGTTAATAAAATACTTTTTCTGGATGAAGACTTAATTTCACACCCATTTCAAACTAGGGGGCACACGTGCAATGTGAGGTGGTTCCTTGATACACAACCAAAAAAAAATTACATACCCGAGTCCTCGGCTGGTTCATGTGGCCCAGCATCGGTGTCACCCTCCTCCTCACGCACAACTCCACTCAGGAGGGTTTCCCCTATAATGCCAGCCAGTTTTTGATCCAGTGGGGTGAGCTCCAGCTCCCCCTTCCCCCCGCCTGTTGCACGGACGCTTTGGCGGTGTGCCGTGATCCTCTTCTTGGCGTCCACCTTTATGTCGGACCATTTTTTTTTTTTTTTACCTCTGCCATAGTACGGCCTTGTGAAGCTACAGAATTGACTGCATCAGCCACATGCTGCCATTCACACGTTTTTTTTCGCATTTGTAACTCCCGTATTATGGCCTCCAAACAAAACAGCTCGACGCTGCTCCACTTCATCTACTAGCACTTCAACTTCACAGTCGGTGAAGTTGCGCTTCTTTGTCTTTCCTTCTGTTTAGGGCATGTTGTCCACAGATATCAATATTCATTAAGGGCGTTTCAATGAATATTTATAGGCAATTGTGGGTGTGTCTTGAGGTACGCACAGGTGCCGCAAACTTGGAGTGGATTGTGATTTATAAAGGGAAATTGGCGTGGAACGTGCGTGCGCACGGTTTTATAAATCAGAATATTTCTGTGCACATTCTGAGTTTCATGCGCACGCCATCTTCTGGCGTAAATCCTGCGCAAAGTTTTATAAATGAGGCCCCAGATCTTGGCGCATCATAAAACGGAAGATACGACAAAAAAGACCTAAGACAGTTGAGCAACTAGAATCCTACATTAGACAAGAATGGGTTAACATTCCTATCCCTAAACTTGAGCAACTTGTCTCCTCAGTCCCCAGACGTTTACAGACTGTTGTAAAGAGAAAAGGGGATGTCTCACAGTGGTAAACATGGCCTTGTCCCAACTTTTTTGAGATGTGTTGTTGTCATGAAATTTAAAATCACCTAATTTTTCTCTTTAAATTATATATTTTCTCAGTTTAAACATTCGATATGTCATCTATGTTCTATTCTGAATAAAATATGGAATTTTGAAACTTCCACATCATTGCACTCCGTTTTTAATTTACAATTTGTACTTTGTCCCAACTTTTTTGGAACCGGGGTTGTACATTCACTGAATGGAAAAACATGCTTTTGTGTCTCAAATAGTAAACTACACTATATTGTTTAATTTCCTCCTTAATGCAATGGCAAACTGAATGATAAGACAGTCCTGCAGTACAGACTCCTGTTTCATAATGTTTTTAGTTTTATAATTCATCTTTTCAATATTGCTCGTCATTGTTATTGGCAAAACAAAGTGTGTTTTGTGTCCTAAGCTCTATATAAAAAGGCGTATTATGTACGAGTACCGTATGCAAGTCTTACATATATGATACGGATTTATGTTTCATGTTGTCAGGGCATGTCTTGTTCTTCTGTTGCATAAATAAATGTTAAAAAAACATGCACTTTTTTCTAAATAACTCAATTATACCCCTAGAAAACATATCAGTATTGCCTTGAACCGTGTACTTGAAAACTTGCCGAAATCCTGCAAAATTTTAGGGCAAAAGGAAATTCAAGGGGGAAAAATTTTTTGAGGCCATTTGCCCTGCAGGGCAAAAGGTGTCAAAAGTTAACGTTGAGGCCTGAGGAACACGTGCGAAAGGAAGAAACCTAAAGGAAGAAGCAGAGTTTCTGAGTAGGAGTTAATCTCAGATAAAAGCACCTGTCTGTATGTATACAGATATTTTGAAAGCATTGTTCTGACTGAATGTTTTCAAAAATATGCAGCACCATCGACGTGAAAACACACAAAAACATTTAAAAACGTTCGCGTGAGAACATCAGTGCAGGAAGTCAGAGGAACCAGTATGGGATCTCAAACACCTCAAGAATAACAGTAAGTGTGTGTATATGGAGCGTTACAGTGGAAAAACACCAACATGTGTGTGGAGTGATGACAAACTAGCAAGCAGGCAGAGCATTTTCCCAAAACAAGACTTTTTCCATTCATATGAAAACAGTGACAATGTTTTTTTTTTTTTACATTTTCCGAAAAGTCCACTTTTGTATGGACGAGATGTTTTATAAACATGTGAGTGAGTGAGTGAGTGAGTGAGTGAGTGAGTGAGTGAACATGTGGACGTGGTCTCAGGTGAAGCACTGTGAAGAACCGAACTCCTCATATCCCTCAGATGGAAAGAAGAGAAAATCCGAATCCGAGCATCATTTGTTCTTTGGTTTGGTTGTCAACAAAACCCAAAAACAAAAAATGAGCACAGAAAGCCACTGATTGACAAATGGTGGGTCTGAAAACATTCTCAACATCCAAAAACTTGCACACAGTAAAACAAACTTTTCCTAAGTATGTGTACAAATCACAAAAATCACTTGCGTATGGAGACCACAAAGCCAGCGCTCTCTCAGTCAATGGAGCACTTGCATGTGACGTCACAGCCGATCCAGATTGTGACAGACGCCATCTTGTCGGTCAAACGCCATATTCCACCTTCTACTTCTGGTTCTACTTCTGCTTTTACTTCTACCTTTTCTTCTGGAAAACCCTACTATATACAATTCTACTACAACGGCTGCGGCTACAAGCTCTCCCTACCTGTGCACGTGTTTTATGTTTTTTGTGTGTATTTTTGCGTGTTGTTCGTCTGTACCGGACTTAAATATCCACTACAACCGTATGGACTTACTGGACATTGGTTTCCAGCAGAAAATGACGGTTTGTAGCGATTTCCATCGCACGCACAACATTCCGGACGAGATAGCGAGACCAACGGGGTCTCCGTGGATTGTTATCGGAAGCAAAGCGAAGGAGGCGTCGCCGGGAGCGGAAGCAAAACCGAGGCTGCAGGCAGAGCCGGCCTGTTGACTAAGCTCAGAAAACAGCCACTCAAACCTCCACTGCCAAGCCTCTACCTCTCCAACGCCAGATCCATGTAAACAAGACGGACGATTTGGAATTACAGCTGGAATTACCTTATTCTATTCTATTCTCGGCTGGTCAGTGCTATACTCAATACTTAAGTGACTTACCCATCCAATGAGGATTCTTGTTTACAAGATGCCACATCTGAGTCACTGACAAATCCTGAATTTCTGTAAAGATAACTGTCCAGAGATTTAGAAGCATGCAGTGCTTCACCACTGAACAGCGAGGGAAAGTTAATGAGGTAATTATACGCGTCCGGGTATTCCGCTGGCAGTTCAAAATCCGGTCGTGAAAACTCCGTCCGGAAAGCCATAAGGGTCACAAATCTGTAGATCGTTTATTTTAGACATATATCTAGTTATCTGTTCATTAGAAAAATGAGCCGTGTAGTCCGTCGGTTGAAATTGATCCATTCTGTACACGAGTGCAGCAGTATTCAGCTGTGTTTTTGACCGACAAGATGGCAGTTGTGTACTTTCCGGTCACGTGACTGCAAGATCTCTATTGAGGTTTTTCACCCATGTGACCAAATCATGTGATGCATCGTTAGGCTGCCATTTTGGACGTCACGGCTCGAATCAGTTTGAATGCGAGGAAGGCGACAAACGAAAATCATAAAAGAAAAAGGAGCGAGATGCAGAAAACACCTTCACTATCCAGCGACGTAGGGCATTTACAGGGCGAGCAGAGGGAGAGGTATTTGCAAAAATTGAGGTTAGCAGGCTTAGAGAACGACGTTTACCTGCTTCCACCAGGATTGTTCACTGACGTACGGAAGTACACGAAGCCCTCGTCTTTACCTGACTTCGGCCCACATGATCTGTATACCTATGTCGTTAAACACCAGGCTGGGTAACATGCCTACATCAGTGGGTCGTCCCTGGAGCCGGTGGTTGCCATCTTATTACAGCTAAGGTTTGTTCACATTTTCATTTACTTTCGGTCCTCAGGATAAACAAAATGTTATTAAAATGTCATTGAAATAACTTCTTAGTCTGTTGAGACATGGCCCGTTATAAATTTGCTGTTACCAGGCAATGACCAAGAACTGTATTATTAGGGTCGGTGTCTGTGTTGTAGCAGTGTACTAGCAGCTAGCTGTTAGCACTAGCTAATGTCAACAACATAGTAGCTAGTGTGTTACTGTAGCAATGTTTACGTTCAGTCATTTGGATGACTGTTAAAACCTTTCAGTCTCAAGTTTTTCCTTTACTGTATTTACTAGTTTACTGTAATTATGATCTGGCAGCTATTTACACCGGATCCAGTGTAAATAGCTGCCGGAGCGCGCTCCGGCTTGCTCCCCCTCAAATTAAGCAGCGCGCTCCGGCTTGCTCCCGGAGCACTCCGGGAGCAAGCCGGAGCGCGCTGCTTAATTTGAGGGGGAGCAAGCCGGAGCGCGCTGCTTAATTTGAGGGGGAGCAAGCCGGAGCGTGCTCCGGAACCTCGGCCGGAGCACTCCAGGAGCAAGCCGGAGCGCGCTGCTTAATTTGAGGGGGAGCAAGCCGGAGCGCGCTCCGGAACCTCGGCCGGAGCACTCCGGGAGCAAGCCGGAGCGTGCTGCTTAATTTGAGGGGGAGCAAGCCGGAGCGCGCTCCGGCAGCTATTTACACTGGATCCGGTGTAAATAGCTGCCGGATCATAATTACAGTAAACTAGTAAATACAGTAAAGGAAAAACTTGAGACTGAAAGGTTTTAACAGTCATCCAAATGACTGAACGTAAACATTGCTACAGTAACATACTAGCTACTATGTTGTTGACATTAGCTAGCTTGGCCTTCAAAATGGCGGACACCGGGGCGTCACGTGACCCTGTGACATCAGGTGAAATACCTCAATAATCAGCTTATTTTCTTGATTTGTTTGTTGGACCAAATCTCCATGACACATGGCATTTCTGCAGCACTACAGCTCTGCTTTGGCAAAATTTAGCAACTCGCATGTCATTCAAATGGACTAAACTGAGCGAAACAAACCAACAGAAACCAGCTTTCCGTTTCAGATGACTAGTCATATCTTTTAAAAGCTGCTCCACTTCTTCTTTTTCATCTTTTTTTGGTCGACGCTGCACTTTTCTAACTTTAACCCTCATCTTTTTTTTTTCTGCATGCAGGTCAGATCGGGCGTCCAGACTCGTGTCAGATATACGATGCATTAACGAAAAGAGCTCGGGAAAAGAAATCGGAAAGAAAAAATTAGCACTACATCAGAAATATCAAGGTTCAGACCATTTTTGTTTTTCTTCACCAGGTTACCTTCTAATTAAATTCCCCATGACGTGGCTGGAGAGCACTGACTGGATTCTTTATGGTGGGGTTTTAAATCAGGGATTCAGAGTATTTGACTGATTTACAAAACATCCAGAAGCATTCGAGATACACCACACCACACCGGATCTGAAAATAGCTTTAGGAACTACAGCATCTAAATGAGCTCGTCTAAATGGGGTGTGTGTGTGTCTCTGATGCAGCTGAATGATTGGCTTCTCGCTAAAGAAATATCTTTATTTGCATATCTCGGCACAGAAACAGTGTGAGATCAAACCTTAACTCAGCACGGTGTTCCTGATGTTTGTTAAAGCATGACAAGTTGGTAAAACACTTTTCCAGAAAGTAACTCTCTACCTTGTTCAAAACGAATCCATGTTCTCAACCAAGGAGCGGATGGAAATGTTGTACTGAATGAGAAGACGCAGAACCACAAACACACCTATGATCTACGTTTACTGCAAATGAGCTACTCCTGTAGAGCAAGACACAGCTGCAGGAGTGGGGCATAAACATTCCAGACGCCATTTAATTGAACGAACACAAGACAAGCACAGGATGAGCCACCACAAAAAAAATTAATCATGTACTCTTACATCTATTTTTGTAAAATTTGTCTCGATATACTCCCACACTGATGCCCATAACGTTTTTGCCGGGATCAGACGTGATATTTTCGTCTTTCGTGATATCATGATGTCACGATCATATCACAGTGCCATAAATTCTTGCCGTGTCTTGATTGGGAGACTAGCAACACGATAAGTTTGATTTTGACCAATCGTATGTTTATATCTTTGGGTGTCATTGGGGAGGAGGAGGGTCAGGAAATTGTCAATCATGGCTATAGAAAGAATGTCAAGGAACATGCTATAGGAGTCAAACTAGGTGAGTAAATAAAAAATCTGACATGCTAGATTTTTCATTAGGGTATCGTGGGGCATCCCAGATGTCATAATCGCTGGTCTCGGGTTTTGTCACACTACAAGGCTGTTTGTCATCCCTGACGTTAATATTCGGGCCTGGAACTGGACAAAATCGTGCCAAAACCGGGCTGAATTCATATACACTCACCGGCCACTTTAACAGGAACTCGTTCTTGATTCTAAGGTTCCTGTTCTTGGCTGCAGGAGTGGAACCCAATGTGGTCTTCTCCTTTTCTGCTCACCACGGATATAAAGAGTTGCTATGAGTTACTATATCCTTCCTGGCAGCTCAAACCAATCTGGCCATTTTCCTCTGACCTCTCTTAATGTGTTATGTATTAGTCACAGGGCTTTGAACCGGTTCAAGGAACGAAAACGAAAACCGGGAACTTTTTCTATTTCACATGGAACAGAAATGAAACCAGAAACTTTATTATTTTTTATGTTCCGGAACAGAAACACTTATTAAAAATAATGGTAACCGGTTAATACCGGTTTTTATTTCGTTCCTCAAAGTTTCCATAGCCTACAAATAAAAAAGTCAGTCATTCTTCTCCTGCACAAGTTTCTATGACCCGCTGGGGTTCACTTCCTGTGTGACGTTCGCTGACTGAATGGAGAGAGCGGGAGGGTGGACTACTATCACGTCTCCACGTGATAATAAGTGAGTAAGTGCATTACTGAGTGTCTGAGCAAAGAAGAGCCTGAACGTTGCAACCTCCCTGTTGGCTGTTTGTAAAAATGTATCAATTGTTGCCCTTCCCACGGGAATCATCGCGGGCTCGAGAGACGAGACCTGACGAGTTAGTTCGTTGGTAGCAGAACAAAATGTCTGGACACAAATCAGGTTTTCAGAAAAGGAAAGAAAATAAATGGAGGGTCGAAAATACAAAAAAGGAGGCAGAAAATGCAAAACGAGTTAAGGTAGGACAAATGGTTACGTTTCTGAGGCAGCCCGCCGTGGCTGCCTGCAGGCTTATTTATTATAGCCCATTTAGTTAAAATAGTTGATCTAAAATGTTTATAGTTATAGTTATGTGATGGTTGTCCTGATTTAGACTGTTTTTTTTTTTTTTTTTTTTTGGGGGGGGGGGGGGGGGGGGGGGGGGTGTTGCGCGATGTTGCACCCAGGTCCAGATTAGGGCAGAACCGGCCCTGGCTACATTTCAGGTGTAGTTTGTTTTATGTATGTATGTACTTGCATAGATGTGTACTTGGTCTTCCAATATGGCGCCTAACAAAATCTCGCGGCGCGGTGACGTCATGCGGTAGCCCTCTATAGACCCCTTTCACATGACGTCACCGCGCCGCGAGATTTTGTTAGGCACCATATTGGAAGACCAAGTACATGCACTCACAATATAAAACAAAGTACGAGCGAGAGTAAAGTGACACGATGGATGATAATTCTGGTTATGTGAGTACATTACCAGCTGCAGAAAGGGCACGGTATGTGGAGAAACTGGCTGTGATTGATGGGTTTGTTGTTTACACCCAGTGCCTACACTCAGTGTTCGAACTATGCTGATATTTTCGGGGGGTCCCTTTTTTTCCCTTGGGGGGGGGCAGTGGAGATTTGAGTGGCTGTTTTCTGAGCTTAGTCTACAGGCCGGCTCTGCAGCCTCGGTTTTGCTTCCGCTCCCGGCGCCGCCTCCTTCGCTTTGCTTCCAATAGCAATCCACGGAGACCCCGCTGGTCTCGCTATCTCGTCCGGAATGTTGTGCATGCGATGGAAATCGCTACAAACCGTCATTTTCTGCTGGAAACCAATGTCCAGTAAGTCCGTACGGTTGTAGTGGATATTGAAGTCCGGTACAGACGAACAACACGCAAAAATACACACAAAAAACATAAAAAACGTGCACAGGTAGGGAGAGCTTGTAGCCGCAGCCATTGTAGTAGAATTGTATATAGTAGGGTTTTCCAGAAGAAAAGGTAGAAGTAAAAGCAGAAGTAGAACCAGAAGGCGGAAATATGGCGTTTGACCGACAAGATGGCATCTGTCACAATCTGGATCAGCTGTGACGTCACATGCAAGTGCTCCATAGGGCCTGACTAGCCTTTGGTAACACACTAAATAAATTATCTTTCATTTTTGGCACTTTTTCTGTTTGTGTAGATGGGAAGACATACTGAGAATCCAAATCGCCAACATTTGAAATAATAATTGTTTTGAATTATTTCTTGTCTTATTTAATGAAGGTTGTAATAGAATTAGCCTACATTTGGCTTAAGCCGGATGAGACAGAGACATAATTTTATAGCCATTTGTTAAACAGCTGACAGGGAACGTAATTAACCATTCCGGGAACGAAATTTTTTTGTTCTAACCGGTTCGGGAACGTCTATTTAATGGTGGAACCCAAAACCGGAAACGTTAAAATTCCGTTTCTGTTCGGAACGAACCAATAGGAAAAAAATTCTGGTTCAAAGCCCTGATTAGTCATGACAGTTTTACAACCTTATGAAAGCTCTAGCCAAAGCGCAAGTCATTTTTGTTGGAAGATTTTTGGAAGGAACTTCCTGTTGAATGAGAATGATGACCATGCCCCCTTACACTCACTGGCCACTTTAATAGGAACTTGTTCTTGATTCGAAGATTCCTGTTCTTGGCTGCAGGAGTGGAACCCAATGTGTTCTTCTGTTTTCTGTTGCATGCTGAGATGCTTTTCTGCTCACCACGGTTGCTATGAGTTACTATATCCTTCCTGGCAGCTCGAACCAATCTGGCCATTTTCCTCTGATCTCTCTTATCACCAAGATGTTTGTTTCCACCCACAGAACGGTCGCTCACTCAGTGTTTTTTGCACCATTCTGTGTAAACTCTAGAGACTGTTGTGTGTGTGAAAGCCCCAGGAAGGAGATCAGCAGTTTCTGAAATACTCAAACCAGTCCACCTGGCTCATGCCACAGTGAAAGAAAGTCACACTTTGAAATCACAATTTTTCCCGTTCTGATGTTTGAAGTGAACATAAACTGAAGCTCTTGATTTGATGCATCGTGCTGCTGTCAAGGGATCGGCTGATTACAGAACTGCATCGAACAGCAGGTGGATGTTCCTAATAAAGTGGCCAGTGAGTGTACTCTGATCCCAGCAGACTAAGGTGGGGTTTACATTAGACCGTATCAGCGGATCATCAGATTAACGTTTTTAAAACGATTAGTGTGCACACAGCAACACCAATACACGATTCGCGTGCACACAGCAACACCAAAACACGATTCGCGTGCACACAGCAACGCCAATACACGGATACGCTCGGCTCCGCAGGCATCCTGCGCTCCAAATCACTCCGCCCTGAACAGCGAGTGCCCTCTGGAGGGTGCGCACTCCAGCCCTGCGCAGCTCACAGAGCGCGCGAGTGAAGCGCACGAGCAGTGATTCGGGACTGAGCCGCTGTGTGTGTGATCCCAGCGCATATCACTTACCACTCGCAAGTGGAAGGATGGCAAGCCTAAAGACAATCATAACTACACAATGGGCAGTATTTGCATCAGTATTTTCATACTTTTATACTCTTTAATGAAAGGTGATACAAGGCGGAAGTCCGCGCCGTTTTTCAGCAGTCGCGTCACATGACCAACGCCAGCGAATCAGGAAGGTGGATGTCACAGTGACGTTGTCCAATGACGACGCCAGCTAGAGCTCAGCACAGCGTATCCGCGTATTCTCAATGTTTACACAGCACCGGACCAGACACGATCTGGATTGAATACGTGGACCCTGGCGGATTCCCGTTTCCAGGCGTTTTAATGTAAATGGACAGTGCATCCGCGAAGAAAACGAGACAGATACGGTCTAATGTAAACTTGGCCTAAAGGACCGGGGCGAAACGGTCCAAAAGACTAATTTTCATTCCAGGAGCGCTTTAAACACTTCAATAAATGAAGTCACAATTAACTTTTCCTCCAAACAGAGACTATAATAATGTACAACTCAGGTGTGTGTTAGGAGGGGAATAAAGTAGCTAATTAATTCTCTCTCTCTCACACACACACTGCTGCTTCGATAACCAGCCAGTTTTTCTCTTTACAATGCATTAATGTCAATGAGTCCAGCTTAAGGAAGTGTCAACAATAAAGAAATGGTACGGTCCATTGTAGGGGTGTTCAAAAATCGTGATTTACGAGTTTTTCTAACACGGGTGTGGAAACACCTTTTTATGTTTATCGTAAAACATTTGTCCATATAAATAACAAGCACGAGGTATGAAAACTTTTGTTTTTACTTTGTTCTGAGGAATAAAGTCTTCAATAAGGGCGTCAGTTCCCCCTAAAAAAGCCAAGTGTGTGTTTCGATGGTGTCACCTACACTGCAAGCATCTTACACTATTACATATGCATTACGATCATATTATTATTATTATTATTATTATGAACAGACTCCCAGAACAAAAACTTCACATCGTAGTAGTACAGGGTATATAATGAAGGGATTTAGTTCATATCCAGTGACCTTCCTGTGTGATTTTAAGTCATGAAAAGATTTACTTTGAACAGAAGCAGGAGACTGATTACCGCCATGAGTTTTCATTAGTGTTATTTACAGTTACAGTACATTTCAGGGTTTAAAAAACAAAACAAACAAACAAACCACCAGACCTACATCCATATAAATATATTCAACATAATCAGTGTATTGTTTTAAACCAGGAGCTGTAAAGTCGCTGTTTGTTCATGTTGTCATTGCTGGTTGTGAATGCTTCATGCTAAGCTACAAGCTGCAGCTTTAGCAGCCCATAGCACAAAACCACAGAGCTCCACTTTGCGGTTAGGGTTAAAACAAAATCACAATTGTATAAAATCACACCAAAAAGCCAATAAAACGCGATCTGTGCCTCAGTTTACTATAACATCTTGTTATCAGGCCTACGGAAACATCCATACTTGGCGCACAGAGGGGAAAAAAAATAGCTCGCAACTGCAAGCAAGCAAAAAATCCTGGAAGCTAAAAACAGCTAATCGCTCAGACTTTATACAGAACATTCAGGGGACAGCCAAAGGTGCTGGGCAGGTCATGCTAGAAACCAGATATTTATATTAAATAAATTCGCTTACCATGGTACAAAAAGAGGCAAATTTGGAAACTGTCATTAGGATTTCCATTCGGCCAGCGCCATCTTCCACCCAATCACCGCGCGGAGGCGAAAACGAGTCCCCAGTCAGGACCGATAGCAAAGCCTAACCGCAGGCTGTGTCCTAAAAACACTCTCGATCAACATATAGGGCTCTACATAGGACGCGGAAGTGCATCACAAACCACGCACGTAGTGCACTCATATACACAGAGCCTGGATTGTCATTTGAAATTCAGCCATTATGGACAAGCCACTGGGTCTTAGTGCTGGATATTAAATAATCCTCGTTCTCATTCTAACACCTGTATGAATGATTGAGATGTTCTTTTTGCTTGTTTGTTTGTAAATAGCAACATTTCATTTGGTTTCTGACGCTGTTAGATGTACGCTTTATCAACTAAAATACGAATTCTATCATGACGCCGAAACTTATGTCATTTTAAATAGAAACGCATTTAATATCCTTAACAATATTTCCGTAGATAAGCCTCTGTAGCCATTGACAACAGCAAAAAAGATTAATTTTGGTCGTTAAATCCAACCTCATCGTGTCACATCTATAATATTGAATACATTTATTCAGGCAATTACAAGAGACTCCTATTTTCCCCCTTAGAAGGCCAAGCCGCAGGACCCCAGCGTTCTCTTTCCGCCCTGACCGCCATCTTGCGAGCAACCGGGGGTAAGATGTACTCCCGTAATTGTTCCGAAAAAAACAGTGTCTTGTTCAAATTACTTGCGATATAACATTCTAGAAATATGAAATAAACATTTTTGTGTGGTGTTGCGGCTTAAAAGTGTAATTTGAGTGCTTTGGAATGAGTTAAATACTAAAAAAATTGAGCCGTGTAGCGCTCGCGTGGCTGAGCATGTGGGTTAATGGGTTTGGTAAACACCATGGCGGTGATATTTTCCTCTTATTTATTTAAATAAGTGTTGGGAATATGAAAGTGTTTAGTTTTATTCGTGTCTATAGGCTAGATAATTTCTTAAGCATGTCTACTTGGTGCATTTACACATGTGCGGTAGTCTGGTATGTGCATACAGTCAGAGGTAAAGTAGGAGTCAGGATCAGTAATGGCTGCTTCTGGCTGTTCTTTATAGCTTTAAAAGCACACTTGGTATTTAACTAATGGTGCAAGACTATCTGAATTTGAGTTGAAATTGGTAGCTTTATCATAAACTCCCCACGTTGGTCCTAGGGCCTAATCATCATTATCATCATCATAATGACAGCTTTGTCCTGACCTGTCTAATTCAGACTCCTACAGGTGATCTGTTCTACTGTGCCACTTATTTGATAAATGCTATGAAAATGTCTGATTATCTCTTATTTATATTTACCTCTTAATCCAGTAATCAGGCACCATGACGAACACAAAAGGCAAGAGAAGGGGAACCAGGTACATGTTTGCCAGGCCCTTCCGCAAGCATGGTGAGTGAAATCAGAAATCGTATCAACGATAGTTAAAATCTGATCAACTGCTTTTCAGCAAAAAAAAAAAAAAGACCTGTTTTTATAACACCTGCGTTTTCTCCACAGGCCCAGTTCCTCTGTCCACTTACATGCGCATCTACAAGAAGGGAGATATTGTTGATATCAAGGTAATCAAATTGATCTGGGTTTATATCGATGCGTAAGCCTTAAGTTTTAGTATTATGGGTGGAGTTTGCTTGATTGAAGAGGGGTAGAATTAGAAAACAATTGATGAAATTTGAGTGCAAGTTAGTGTCTTTGAAAACACTTGATTTTTGAGTACAGTATCATTTTCTACTTGCTTGTACTGTGTTTCAGCTTTGTGTAATGTTAAATTGGCTAGAAAGTTGCGATGAAGGCCAAGCATGCACAATTGGTGTATTTCACAAGAAGTGTTTAGTTATAATGGTCCGAAAGGTGTTAAAGTGCATATCCTGGGCCAATTTTTTTTTTCTATGAAAGTATGTCCCCTTTACACACTCATCCAGAAGGATAATTTTGCACAAGGCCATCTGTCTACAGCAGAAAAAAATAAAACGCATCTGGAAAAATCCCAAGGGAGTCTGGAGCCAGATTCGTGATGTTGCCTGCGGAAGCGCCAGCAGGCTGCGCGAGCTTTGCACGGTTTCAGTGCACAGCCTGTGTAGACCAAGCGCTCCCATTTCTCTCTCATTGTCCGGTCTTTTGGAAAATGATGAGTACTAATCCCATCAAGGTTGGTGTTGCTACACCCTCCTACGATACATCTGTTAACCATTTTAATAATTGCGTGATAACGTTGAAGAAATTTGAAGAAAACCACCAGGTCGTTTTCTCATAAACAAACCAGCGCTGACGTAGGAACGCGACGTCACGAAAATCAATGTTTGCCGGGAAATCCAAATGCCAAGTTTTTTTCAGAGGTGGATGAATTCGCCTCAAATGGCTTGATTTCAACTGAATTTTTCTGGTATTGCGCAAGGTAAAACAATTGTGCAAAATGTGACCGATATTTGACCAAAGTTTAATATAAAATGGGAGAATTGCATTGATCTTGCTCCTGAATTTACCTGTGATATGCACTTTGAACTCAGCTGCCACAGGACATGCAACACTCCGATTCCATCATCTCCTTCAAATCTCGCCTCAAAACCCACCTTTTCCAACAAGGTGCATATTAAAGCATATTCCCTTTAATCTGGGATTGGAATGACCCCGTCGTTGCACTTTTTTTCTGTTTTGCAGTATTTTAATTTTCATTTTATCGATTGCTTTTATTATTGTCTTTGTACGGTGACCTTGAGTGTCCTGAAAGGCACCTATAAATAATTTTTTTTTATTACTATTAAAACATTACAGATTGACCATGAGCAAGACATTAGATGATAAGCCAACAGTAGTTTGTAACTTTCTGGAAAATGGATATTTTATCAAATTAATATTGAATTTAATGAAATGACTTGTTAGACACTCCATTATGCCTCACGCTAACACATTCTCCTTAAAACACCCTGCGTTTCCATAATGCACCAAAGAAAGGGTTGTTAATGGTGGAGAGAGACGGGGAGTGATCTACATTGAAAATACATAATTTTACAGACTGTTCAAATGCTAATAAAATGTTTGTTGATAGGGCACAGGAACCATTCAGAAAGGCATGCCTCATAAGTGCTACCACGGCAAAACGGGACGCATTTATAACGTCACGCAGCATGCTGTAGGCATCATTGTCAACAAGCAGGTCAAGTAAGTACAGTACAGCTACTACACTTAGTCTGGAATTAACTGTTAACGTTGAGGGATGTTACGGTTGGAGTTGTTCACAAAATGACACGATGCAAATCAAGGTCTAAATCGACAATTTAAAAGACAAGCTGGTGGTGGAAAATTTTAAAGGAATTTTTTCATATGAAGTCTTTAACCATATGTCTGGGGCACATCTTTGTGTACATCGAGCAATAAACAAAAAGATCAAATTGGCTTTTATTTAATCATTTACGCTGGCAGTATTTCTCACTTTGTTATAAGCTGAAAGAGACGGAGTAGCTTTTGAAGGAAGGTGGCACCGAAATACCCCCGCAAAATTCAAACTGTTGTGGATTTGGTGCTTTTCATAGCGGTTGTATGATCTTGCAAATCACAAAGGTAGCAGTGTAACATGTTTCAGCCTCATATTCCCGCTGAGCAACGGGTTGCTGAGGTTTGATTTACAGGACAGTTGAAAGTTTTAGCGGTCGCTGCTGGACACTAGAGAGGAGACCCAGTGGAGGAAGGGATTTTGGTCAGGTAAAGATAATTTGGAAGGTAATAGATTAGATTGCAATAAGGAATTTTTTGGGGAAATCCTTAGTAAGAGAATTGTCTGATCGCGTGCTATGACCCCCAAAGTATGTCCATGTCATAGTACCCCATCTTCACTTTGCCATGAGGACTCCTATGTCCTGCGTGGTCATTCATGTGGGGCAGAGAAGTCCTCCTTATGCACCCTGGCCAGACTATGACATGTCTCTACCAGATTGTCAATAAGGACACATTTTATTATTTAGTCTTCCTGAATTGAACTCCAACTGCTTTACCCATGAGCTCGTTCTCATTGACTTTCCGTATTTTCTGTCTGCAAGGGGTAAGATCCTGGCCAAGAGAATTAACGTGCGTATCGAGCATGTGAAGCACTCAAAGAGCAGAGAGAGCTTCCTGCAGCGCATCAAGGAGAACGAGAAGAGGAAGCTGGAGGCCAAGGCCAAGAACTCCTGGGTGGAGCTCAAGCGCCAGGTACAGAGCACACAGCAAGCTGGAACTTTTCACTGTGGACTTGATGTGTTTTTATACAACACATTTATATAATTACGTTGTGTTCATTCAGTGTCCATGATTGAGTGAGAGTGGCTTAGTAAAACATCAGTTTAGAATTAATATTATTCTAGAATTAATATTTGGATGCAGGAGTGATGAACATTAGACTTTAGAGCTGCTAGATAATGCATCAATCATTATTTTATTGGGCATTGTACTTAATGTACAGCATTTACAGACTCCTTAATGAATAAAGTGAATTAAGTGTGTACAGACAAAAAGCTTTTGTGTTGACGGTCAGTGGATTCACATTTCAGCTTCTCTTTAGCCTCAACTTTGTGATTAAAGATTTGACATCACTGAAGAAATGAAGTGGTATGAAATCAAATACAGTTAAAACATGAACACTTAAATATATTTAACATTTGCCAAGTAATTGATGAAGCTAGGCTCAGTTAGTTTTATTTTAAAGAAAGATTTATCTGGCAGGCTTTGATTAGAAATCATCCACGTTGTTCTTAATATCTACATGCTGCACAGACTGACTACTCCTGTTGATCCTGAGCAGCTTCTTGGATCTCAATTAATTAATCACTGACTTCGTTTCACACCACCTCCACACTGCTTATTTTTTTATTGACTTGAATATTTCATTAAAGGGGAACAGAGGGCAATATATAGAGTAAATATAACAAACACATTAACGAACCTTATTCAAGACCTACAGAAGTTTTTTGTTCTAAGGTTGGAAAGTTATAGTGTTTTGAAAGTAGCTCGAGCAAACTATTTCCGCAGTTTGAACAGCCCGCCATGATATTAATTTTATCCAATCAGAATGCACATTCATTTTCTCTGCGTAACACTCATGACGCATGTATGTGCCCAGTTGTGTTGGCTCATTGAGGTTGGGAATAGCACGTGTGAAATACCTGTTTCTGCCTCTTGCGACAATTTCGCAAGTCGACGGGTGGCGCCTATCTCATTGCAGCAAATAAATTCTGCTGGACTCGTGAGCAACTCCACGTTACATTTTCTGCACGAGCACCGCGCCGTGTCACCTGCACGCAGACGCTCTGCCCCACGCTCGCCATGCCCATGGTCAGCATCGGTCTCATCCTCGCCGTCATCCGAGCTTTCTTCTCTTATTTCATCACCGGAGTCGAGAGTACCTCTCCTAGCTATTTTAAGTTCGTTTCTTAAGACAAGGATTTTTTAAGATGTTACCTTGTTGACAGTTTCGGCGAGAATCTTCCGCCTTCTTCAAAACAGTCACCAGATGTGTTCTGGGGGAGCGACCTGACAGCAGGAGGCGTGAACTACCTGTCAAATTGGGCGGGACGTTCACGCCTCCGTAGCGTAACATCAGCTGATAAGGCACGTCACCACTCGACATCTGGTGACTGTTTTGAAGAAGGCGGAAGATTCTCGCCGAAACTGTCAACAAGGTAACATCTTAAAAAATCCTTGTCTTAAGAAACGAACTTAAAATAGCTTTAATAGTTAGACATAATGAACTTCCACTACATAGTACCTCTCCTAGGTTCAAACTGGTACCCTTCTAAGCCATAGCCTGCTTGCAGTGTGTCTTGCGGGATCTCTTCGTATGATTCAACAGAGCTGTCACTTTCACTTGATGCGCCCGACGCCATGATTACACGCTTATCTCCTCTATTTCAGAGAGTTCCGCTAGTGCAGTGGGTAGCGCTGACGTCACGGTCTTTTAAAAATGGCGACTCTTGTGCGGTTTAGCATATAAACTATTATATTTACAATTACCAAGATATTTCGTTGTTTTCTAGTATATAAATTTGATAGAATACTTAAGAATACGTTACTTTGTCACATCAGCAACTGTATATATTCTATTTGGTACCCCTTTAAAAATGTGTGGCAATCAGTGATGGCTTGATTTGAGTTGCTTTTTTTTTTTTTTTCTTCACATTTTGTTCACAACGTTTGCCTTTCTTTGTTTCAGCCCGCTGCTCCTCGTCCAGCCCACTTCGTCAGCACCAAGAACAATGTGCCCCAGCTGCTGGAGCCCATCCCCTACGAGTTCATGGCATAAATCTGCTGACTTAAATAAATATCTTTATACACACGCGTCTCTCTGTGGATCCATTTTTGCATCCTTGTGCTCTGCATGCAGTTAATGTTTTAACTTGTGTAGTAGTAATGTGTGAATTGAAAACTGTTAGTGCCTGAAGTCAGTGTGGGCGACTCGATCTCTGCTCATGATGGTGTGAGAATCAGCTGTTTTTGTGCACTTTTCTGGCCACAGGTTTCAGAATGATGTGTTGTAATCTGATTGGCTTTCTGCATTTCTGTGTACTGTTTTTGTTGGAGGAAACACAATTGTATAAACATTTTTAAACAAGATAGGAAGTCGCTGCGTCAGGTTAATTACTGATTACAACAAGTTTGTGTTGCACAAATGTTTTGGTTCTCAAAACATTTCAACCACTGATTAGTTTTCAGCAAACACTAGGGGGCAGTGTTGGCAAATCAGAAGCACAGGTAACGGATTGAGGCCCTGTGTCAGGCAAAAAATTGAAAACTGAATTTGAGGAGAAAATTACTTAATACTAATGAAATTATCTTGCTGCATGGACATTTTTACTTGATAAGACACATGAGAAGTTGGTTGCAATCTAGAACTAGGTTTAATAACTCAGAATTGGTGTCTTGTAGATCGTTTCAGATATTTTCACTTGCTAAGACATTTTTTTGCACTGTAGGCTTTCATAGACCCAAAATGAATCAAGCAAAAGAAAAATGGACTTGGGTTTTTAAAAAGGTATATCACAATGCTGAATATGTACTACATATTTCCTGATTTCTAATGTTGCGTTCCAAAACCTGCTCTGATTTAAGTTAGGATGGTGAACATGTTGGTTTCTGTTGAAATATTTTGGTTCAGGTTTAGTTCAAAAAATAAAAATCCCCCCAGCAGACCCAGTACATCTGCTAAGGTTATTGAACCCAGTGAGCTGATTTGGCTAGGAATGCTATGAATAGTTTGTTTTACAAGCCATAGTTTGCCCTCATAAATACTTTCATTTATATCACTCTTATATTTTCTAGCAGTTTTAATAAATACTATACAGAAAATCTAACAAAACATCGTGGCGGTAAAATTTTGAGTCATTCTGGATGTGGTGTCCATACCTTCCAACAAGTGGAGCATCTTGTGTGAGTGAAACGTGTAATAAAGTCATCACTTTTGATTGATTGGGTAATATCTAGAATATGACTTTGTTCGGGATATTAGGCTAAATTTGACAACTGGAGATTTGGCTATGTGGGAGGTAAAAACAACAACAAAAAAACCCCCTCCCAAATCTATCCACATCCAGACCTCATTGTCCTCAGAGCTACACTATGATATATTTGTGAAAAAAGTTTGTGGGCCTGACCACCACACCCATAATGTGTTCTTTTTTTCCCAAACTGGTGCCACAAATTTGGAAGCACGCAATTGTGTTGAATGCTTAAGAGGTCCAAACCTGTCCCAGCATGACAGTGCACCTGTGCACAAAGTGAGCTCCAAGAAATCAGGGTGCCAAAGTTGGAGTGGAAGATCTCGAGTGTCCTTCACACAGCCTTGACCTCAACCCCACTGAATTACCTTTGGGATGAACTGGAACGCTGACTGCACCCCAGACATGACTCCTCACCCTCTATCAGTGCCTAACCTCACGAATGCTCTTGTAGCTGAATGAACACACAGCCACGTGTGTTTTCTAGTGTTTAAATAAAATTATACAGCGTGTTTTTGTTTTAAGGAAGGAATAATACACATAGGGATACACTGTTAAAGGAAAATAATCTACTTTTACAGCACATCCTTGAGTATTTTATTTATTATTAATGAACCATACTCTGCTTTTTATCCATTTATGGTTGCATTTAATGTTGTGGACCATCCACAGAACAAAGTAGTTGTTTTTGTAGATGTAAACATTCATTCTGTTACCATTCTCTCTATTTTCTTTTCTCTGTCTTGGAGTTAATAAGACAGATAAATGTCTACTTCCAGAAAACGTCATATCAACAATGATACTTTTTCTTTGGTAAATCCCCCCCACCATACCACGTAAATAAAGTGTTAATACAGGAACACTAATATATTAGAATAGTAGAAGAAGAAGTCTTTATTTGTCACATGGACACTCAAGCACAGTGAAATTTGTCCTCTGCATTTAACCCATCTGAACAGTGAACACACACACACACACACACACACACATACCCAGAGCAGTGGGCAGCTATGTTACAGCGCCCAGGGAGCAGTTGGGGGTTAAGTGCCTTACTCAAGGGCACTTCAGCCCAAGGCTGCCCCATGTTAACCTACAGTGGTGCTTGAAAGTTTGTGAACCCTTTAGAATTTTCTATATTTCTGCATAAATATGACCTAAAACATCAGGTTTTCACACAAGTCCTAAAAGTAGATCAAGAGAACCCAGTTAAACAAATGAGACAAAAATATTATACTTGGTCATTTATTTATTGAGGAAAATGATCCAATATTACACATCTGTGAGTGGCAAAAGTATGTGAACCTTTGCTTTCAGTATCTGGTGTGACCCCCTTGTGCAGCAATAACTGCAACTAAATGTTTGCGGTAACTGTTGATCAGTCCTGCACACCGGCTTGGAGGAATTTTAGCCCATTCCTCCGTACAGAACAGCTTCAACTCTGGGATGTTGGTGGGTTTCGTCACATGAACTGCTCGCTTCAGGTCCTTCCACAACATTTCAATTCGATTAAGGTCAGGGCTTTGACTTGGCCATTCCAAAACATTAACTTTATTCTTCTTTAACCATTCTTTGGTAGAACGACTTGTGTGCTTAGGGTCGTTGTCTTGCTGCATGACCCACCTTCTCTTGAGATTCAGTTCATGAACAGATGTCCTGACATTTTCCTTTAGAATTCGCTGGCATAATTCAGAATTCATTGTTCCATCAATGATGGCAAGCCGTCCTGGCCCAGATGCAGCAAAACAGGCCCAAACCATGATACTACCACCACCACGTTTCACAGATGGGATAAGGTTCTTATGCTGGAATGCAGTGTTTTCCTTTCTCCAAACATAATGCTTCTCATTTAAACCAAAACGTTCTATTTTGGTGTCATCCATCCACAAAACATTTTTCCAATAGCCTTCTGGCTTGTCCACATGATCTTTAGCAAACTGCAGATCAGCAGCAATGCTCTTTTTGGAGAGCAGTGGCTTTCTCCTCACAACCCTGCCATGCACACCACTGTTGTTCAGTGTTCTCCTGATGGTGGACTCATGAACATTAACATTAGCCAATGTGGGAGAGGCCTTCAGTTGCTTAGAAGTTACCCTGGGGTCCTTTGTGACCTCGCCGACTATTACACGCCTTGCTTTTGGAGTGATCTTTGTTGGTTGACCACTCCTGGGGAGGGTAACAATGGTCTTGAATTTCCTCCATTTGTACCACAATCTGTCTGACTGTGGATTGGTGGAGTCCAAACTCTTTAGAGATGGTTTTGTAACCTTTTCCAGCCTGATGAGCATCAACAACGCTTTTTCTGAGGTCCTCAGGAATCTCCTTTGTTCGTGCCATGATACACTTCCACAAACATGTGTTGTGAAGATCAGACTTTGATAGATCCCTGTTCTTTAAATAAAACAGGGTGCCCACTCACACCTGATTGTCATCCCATTGATTGAAAACACCTGACTCTAATTTCACCTTCAAATTAACTGCTAATCCAAGAGGTTCACATACTTTTGACACTCACACATATGTAATATTGGATCATTTTCCTCAATAAATAAATGACCAAGTATAATATTTTTGTCTCATTTGTTTAACTGGGTTCTCTTGATCTACTTTTAGGACTTGTGTGAAAATCTGATGATGTTTTAGGTCCTATTTATGCAGAAATATAGAAAATTCTAAAGGGTTCACAAACTTTCAAGCACCACTGTAACCGCATGTCTTTGGACCATGAGGGAAACCCACACAGACATGGGGAGAACATGCAAATTCCACACAGAAAGGCCCGCTGGGCTCAAACCCAAAACCTTGCTGTGAGGCAACGTGCTAACCACGACACCACTGTGCCACCCAATAAGTGCAATATTATAAGCTTGTAATTGAAATAACAGTCAGCGCTCCTGTCACAGTTGACCAGGCAGAATTGAGAATTCAGTAGCGCTCTTGTAAAAGATCAAAACATTACTAGTTGCAGGTGTTACTTCTTTATTAGATTCCTTTTTGCATCTTTTAATAGGGCGCCAATAAATTTGGAGCTGTCTGTAAAGGTTTGTATAAAAAAAACACAGCAAAGCTTAAGAAGCAGCTATATAACAAGAAAGAAAAAAGAATATACAGAAATGGTTATTAACATATTTGTTTGAGTATTGTGTGGACGGACCACTTCAGGTACGTACGCTTGTGTTCAAAATAATAGCAGTCCAACACGACTAACCAGATCAATCACTGTTTTTGGTGGAAATTATATTACTACATGGCAAATAATTTACCAGTAGGTGTAGTAGAGTCATAGAAAACCAACAGACCCAATATTCATGATATGCATGCTCCTGAGTCTGTGTAATCGAATAATTAAGTGAAAGGGACGTGTTCAAAATAATAGCAGTGTGGAGTTTAATTAGTGAGATCATTCATTCTGTGAAAAAACAGATGTCAATCAGGTGGCCCTAATTTAAGGATGAAGCCGGCACATGTTGTACATGCATTTCTCTCTGAAAACCTGAGAAACATGGGTCGTTCCAGACATTGTTCAGAAGAACAGCGTGCTTTGATTAAAACGTTGATTGGAGAGGTGAAATGTATACTGTAAAGAAGTGCAGAAAATGATGGGCTGCTCGGCTAAAATGATCTCCAGTGCTTTAAAATGGACAGCAAAGCCAGAGAGACGTGGAAGAAAACAGAAGACTACCATTCGAATGGATCGAAGAATAGCCAGAATGGCAAAGACTCAGCCAATGATCAGCTCCAGGGTGATCAAAGACGGTCTGAAGTTACCTGTGAGTACTGTGATAATTAGAAGATGCCTGTGTGAAGCTAATCTATCGGCAAGAAGCTCCCGCAAAGTTCCACTGTTAAAAAAAAGACGTGCTGAAGAGGATACAATTTGCCAAAGAACACATCGACTGGCCTAAAGAGAAATGGAAAAACATTTTGTGGACTGATGAAAGTAAAATTGTTCTTTTTGGGTCCAAGGGCCGCAGACAGTTTTTCAGACGACCCCCAAACACTGAATTCAAGCCACAGTACACTCTGAAGACAGTGAAGCATGGTGGTGCAAGCATCATGATATGGGGATGTTTCTCTTACTGTGGTGTTGGGCCCATTTATCGCATACCAGGGATCATGGATCAGTTTGCATATATCAAAATACTTGAAGAGGTCATGTTGCCTTATGCTGAAGAGGAAATGCCCTTGAAATGGGTGTTTCAACAAGACAACGACCCCAAACACACCAGTAAGCGAGCAGCATCAGGGGTCAAGACCAACAAAATGAAAGTTACGGAGTGGCCAGCCCAATCCCCGGACCTTAATCCGATAGAAAACTTGTGGGGTGACATCAAAAATGCTGTTTCTGAGGCAAAACCAAGAAATGCAGAGGAATTGTGGAATGTTGTCAAATCATCCTGGGCTGGAATACCTGTTCACAGGTGCCAGAAACCGTGGTTGTACAACTAAATATTAGTTTAGTGATTCACAGGAATACTAAATCCTTAAGATTTTTTCAGTTTATACAGTAAATATTTGGAGTTTGTAATGAAAAATGCAGACACTGCTATTTTTTTGAACAGCCCAATGTTCATTTTTCTTCATTTTCTGTAAAGTAATTAAAATATTCATACATTTTTCTTCATGTTTTGATGTAGAATATAACGTGCAGTGTTCCCAATGCATGGACATAAAAACTATTATAAGGATTTTGAGCTTTACTCACGTTTTTAAACACAACTGTACGTTTAATGTGGTCTGTGTGTGTGTGTGTGATGTTCAGTGTATACACACACAGCTCACCTCTGTCTGTGTTGACGTTCTCTGTGTAACCAAAGTGGCTGAATGGTTGACTGGATATCTGACAAATATGTTATCTCATCCCTGCTCAGTAAATTTACCCAATATTTACTCCAATTAGGGTTTCCTGAGATAGGAGCCACACATATTTGTGTGTGTGTGTGTCTGTGTGTAGGAGAGAGAGGAGAGCGAGAGTGAGGCCGAGGCCTGATATATTAATGTTCTCACAGACAGTTTCGCTTCTATTTAATTTCATACACATAACACACCATCCTCACCTCCTTGAGAGACTGTATCAGGCTGATCAGATGTTACTAAACTTTTGTATAATCTGCTTGAGATACCAACAAATTCTTCCCTCTCATCTGACCCAAATCGACTGCATTGGCCCCGTGTTGATACTCTTTGCTGGACACACAGCCCTGAGTGTGTGAGTATGGTGACGATAAGGCGAAAGGGTCAGCGTGTTCTGTGAGAACGTACGGGAACAGGCTGATAACCTCAATGAATGCTGTGCATATCCATTGTCCACAGAGGGCAGATGATAATGTGTTCTGTGCTATCATGGCGGTGTTGGTACAGCCACATATCTAACCAGCTGAATGCAGGTGACCGGGTCTCGCTGAGCCAAAAGCCAAAGCAATCCATCAGCAAGTGACATGTCAACCTGGTATTGATAAGTGAACTCTTGCAAGTGTTAAAAGGCAGCTTGTTCATGGTGAACGTGCCCTAGATTTACCTAAATTCATCTACCGTCTACATCATGTACCACTAAGCAGTTGAGAGTTAAAGGAATAGATCAGAGTTTCTCAGCTTGAGTTCTATACCCCACTTCTGGAGTGCATGTGTGTGAGCATCATTGACAAGAAGTACAACACTTTTCCTTCCACTGAGCCAAAAAATCTATCCACTGGCGATCAAAATGCAAATTATAACGCAAATTCAAAAGCAATGAAACTCTTAAGATGATAGAAAATCTTAACAAAATAACATCTGAGGAAAAGTAGTTCCAGTTAAATGTAAGTGTAAATGGTTAAAAGTACAGCAAGTCATTGATTAATTGGAGACAAATTGCTATGGTGTTATAAAAAAAAAAAACTTCAGGACATCCTGTTATTGGAAAATAATAAACTTTTCAGAAGCTGAGTTGCTGCCTCCACTCCAAAGCTGATTATTTTCCTGTAACAGTGCTCCCCTTTAACACCGTACTCTTTATCTATTTATGCAGAACATGCATCATAAGTTCAAATCATCCTCCAACATCCTATGCATTTTGCAGAAAAAAAAAATTATGAGGATGCCATGGGGCGCGTCAGACATTCTGGATATTCTGGACCTTCGCTGTCTTCTGTTGTGGACTGAATGGAAACATCATCAACTTTCATATAACGTTATACATTCGTATAACTAATGATTTCCCATGTATACACCACAGCACCACTGGGAGCGACCACTTACAGTACCTTCTACTGATAATCCATGGGAGATAGATTTAGATTAATTTTCTATAATATCAGCTCTGACAATAGTGCTGGCTGGATTCAAACTACTGTTTACATTAATGCACTCATTCAAATATACTGTATTATCGTTTCTATTGTAACCGCCCGTCTATAGGAACCTGTATGATGGACAATGTACTATATAATCTAAGAGTAATGATGAACGGATTTAAAAACATGCTGTATTTTCAAAAGAAGGTAGAATCGCTAATATGGTTAAGTTTTCTCTAAAGAGACATTTATGTAACATTGAACAGTCAGTAGGTTTTCCGCCGTGTGAAAGTCTTCAGGACTTTGCGCCGTACAATTTGTCTGCAACACAACACGCTGGGATTTTTGGTTGTCTTATTAATGTCAAGAGAAAATTTAAGGAACATTAATGAGGAAACTACTTTGTTCGTCGTGGTAGTAGTGATAACAAGAACTAAACTGTGGTACAGACTTTCCACAACGTTAAATGCAAGAATAATTAACAGTTATTCCACAAAATTAAGTCATACATGAGCTGATGGCTCAGGCACGTAGCACCGAGTTGGCTATAAGCCATGCACAACGAGATTGAGTGGAATAACTTTTATTCTAGCCACATTCACTGGATTTTGAGAAACAGAGCATTTTTATTTTTTGCAAATTCGATAAATAAAAACTTTATGCAAAATGTCCAACAAAATAATTTCCGCTTAGAATGTAAACAAACTGGTGAAATGACGGTAGCAATTTGTGAAAAATGCTATAATAATAATAATCCTTGAAAAATAAAAAAGATACGTAATTACCAGGGCGGCACGGTGGTGTAGTGGTTAGCGCCGTCACCTCACAGCAAGAAGGTCCAGGTTCGAGCCCCATGGTCGGTGAGGACCTTTCTGTGCGGAGTTTGCATGTTCTCCCCGTGTCCGTGTGGGTTTCCTCCGGGTGCTCCGGTTTCCCCCACAGTCCAAAGACATGCAGGTTAGGTTAACTGGTGACTCTAAATTGACCGTAGGTGTGAATAGTTGTCTGTGTCTATGTGTCAGCCCTGTGATGACCTGGCGACTTGTCCAGGGTGTACCCGGCCTTTCACCCGTAGTCAGCTGGGATAGGCTCCAGCTTGCCTGCGACCCTGTAGAACAGGATAAAGCGGCTACAGATAATGAGATGAGATGTTCTTACCATCGAATACTTTTATTCCATATTTTGTTGCTTTTTTTTTGTATTTTTGGGGGTTTTGTTTTTGAGTAGAGTTTTTATTTCGTCCTCAGCTGGTTCAGCAACACGCGCTGCCATTTTGTTTTTCTCTACTCACGATATTGCTGGGTTTCAGTCATGTGACTTTTCTTAGCTGTTTTACTGGAAGTGAAATAGCTGGTGGTCTAAATGACTGCTGTCGTGCAAACAACTAGCGATAACCTATCAGAGTACGCTCGTAATCTAGAAGCCACTGCTGGCTTTAGATATATTCAGAAGGTTGCTGTATGCAATGGAATCGACCCCTACAGTCTGGGAAAGAAGGATTTGTCATACTGTATGATCTCGAAAACTACCCTTCAGCCGAGTTCCCCGACATCTCGAACTATCTGGTGTTGCAGACCATCCTTCTACACCGCAAAACAGATGAAAGCATGTTAGAGTATGGAGGCTTACAACTTTTTTGTATGTGGCTGGGTAAAGGACCTCGCTTTCAAGTCGCTGCCGAATGAATCCTGTATTGTTTTTGCCCATGCAAGTATGTCTTTTTTTTAAGCTTTTCACTCACGTCTTTACAACAAAGCGCTGCAAGTTGAAGTGTAAACAAACAACAGTTCGCTTGATTTTCACTTGTGTTGGCTCTTATCTCTCAGGTAAATCATTCACAAAGATCATCAGAAACCCCTTTAAAGACCTGGATCTTAGTTAAACAAGATGGAGAAGTGATCACGCTGCACTGTAACTGTACAGCTGGGGAAGAATTTTGTCGCTACCTTCATGCATATGGACTTTGTGAGAAGTAAACAAAGAAACAGCTGGGGACTTTAGCGCTTCGTGACTAAAAAAAGTACCGTAAAATAACGACACATAGCAAGAAAAGTACTTGGAAAACACTAAGGACAGAGCTGAGAGGGAGATACAAACCTTTCATCAAGTGATCACTGCAAACTCGAGCATGCTTCGACTCGGCTCCCTTTGATTTCAGTGAGAGGTTCAAAAGCCACCTTCCTCGACGTCTTTTTGTGAAATCCTGTGTTCGTTCACCCTTTTTTATTAGTTCACAGGGAATCCTGAAGAAACTTTTATCAGTTTCACGGTCTGATTGATTCGAAAAACCTAAAACAACACAAGCGTAAGGCATTTTTCATGCGAGCAACGCACCTTCTCTGTACAAACGCTTTTTCAACTGAGCTTTGGTAGACCACCAGCTAAGGTTTTGAATAACTAATGAGGCGGATGTGACGTCACGTGAAACCCAGCAATATGAGCTGATATACTAGTAGTAGAGTAGCCAATCAGCGCGCACGATTGCGCATATCCAGTGAATGCGGATAGAATAAAACACTTTATACACTGCATTTAAAGAAAAACAATCCACTTCAGGGTGTAAACAGTGACAGTGCATGACACCACCTCATCCTTGATTATTTATCTATAACAGCACACCTCCAGGTGTTTTAATTCTTATATGTTATTGCAGTCCGACTGTGGACTGGAACAAGCAGATTGTACAGATTGTGTAACATGGGATTTAGCATGTGGCACGTGACTCAGTTCTCCCAGCAGTGCCAGAGGAGCTAAGAGGCGCTGACTCATAAGCAGTTACTGATTGAATAAAGCAAGAGTAAATAGACTCAAGGGAAGAGGAGAGGCAGAGGGGGGAGACGTAGGGTTGTGCTGGGGAGTGGATGAAAGCAGTCATGGAGTACGAGCTCCTTAATCATGCCTGCTTGACACTCACAGATTGAGGCCGTCAAGCAGCAAGGCAGCCATATCGACCTTGCGTTACATATTAACCACGACGACAAGCAAACACGCAAGATTAGGTGATGGGAAGACGACACATCATGCTGTCTTGTCTTCTTCGTTTGTATTTCATACACAGTCCCTCTCTAGCGTCTGTCTCTATGCTGTGGTGAAAACCCTGTACAAAAAGCAAAGGACTGATGTGAAGGTTTGACTGAGAACCTAGCTGTTTTGAAACAAACACTAGGAAGTAAACTCCAACATTTGCCAGGAGCCAATGTTTGTCTTTTTTTTTTTTTTTTGCTTATTGTTGGTTATCAGTGCAGAGCCATGGTCATTCAGATACAGAGACAGTTTTATTGATCCTGTCCACAGAAGGGTTGGGACACTGCAGGACCGGATGGGCAGGAGGACGAGGAAAGGCGGGGATTAGATAGCAGGAAAGTTGACTACAATGTTATTGTTTGGTTTGCGAGATGAATATGCACGACTATAGCACAACCAGAACACACTGGAAATGGAAGGCGTTTGGGTTTCATAAGTGGGTGGAGATTTTACCAAAGCTAAATTTCAAGCTACTTTGAAATTTTCAAGCTACAAGATAAAAATTTAGCTAAGCTGTAGCTAAACTAGTCTTTTGATAAAGCATCTGTACTACAACTTACAAAGCAAATGTAAATAACTATAGTGAACTGAGGAAACTCGACTGTGGCATTTAGATTTCATTGCGCAGCTAATTTATTGCAAAAATGAAATTGACAATGTATTCATTTATGGAAATATCTATCTAGCTAGTTTTATCATGCTACACTGCTAATTGGTGAAAAAATAGCTACTGTAGATACTGGACAAGCTACATTATTTTGAAAATATCTCAACTACTGCCACACTAATAAAAATTGTACTTAAGCTTTTAGTATCACTATTTCTAGCAAGCTATTTGCCAAAACTGCATTTTACTACATACACTACCGTTCAAAAGTTTGGGGTCACTTTGAAATGTCCTTATTTTTGAAAGAAAAGCACTGTTCTTTTCAATGAAGATCACTTTAAACTAATCAGAAATGCACTCTATACATTGCTAATGTGGTAAATGACTATTCTAGCTGCAAATGTCTGGTTTTTGGTGCAATATCTACATAGGTGTATAGAGGCCAGTGGCGGCTGGTAGTCTTTCAAACAGGGGAGGCTGGTCGGTTACGATATTTCCAGATTTTAAAAGAAAAAAGAAAAAACACATCAATTTTGCCCATACTCTTGCCTCTGATCTGGCTGATTGTTAGCAGGGTCACAAACTGTGAAATAACAGGTTCTTTTGGCTCATTAGCCTACTGTCCAATATACATGATGGTGGTGTTGGGGGGGGTATATTTTCTCATCTCATCTCATTATCTCTAGCTGCTTCATCCCTTTACAGGGTCGCAGGCAAGCTGGAGCCTATCCCAGCTGACTACGGGCGAAAGGCGGGGTACACCCTGGACAAGTCGCCAGGTCATCACAGGGCTGACACATAGACACAGACAACCATTCACACTCACATTCACACCTACGGTCAATTTAGAGTCACCAGTTAACCTAACCTGCATGTCTTTGGACTGTGGGGGAAACCGGAGCACCCGGAGGAAACCCACACGGACACGGGGAGAACATGCAAACTCCGCACAGAAAGGCCCTCGCCGGCCCCGGGGCTCGAACCCAGGACCTTCTTGCTGTGAGGCGACAGCGCTAACCACTACACCACCGTGCCGCCGGGGTATATTTTAACATTTTATATTTTAAAATTGCGGCATGTTGTTTAAAAATTGATCATTATTGAAAGCAGCTCTTTGTCAGGAACCTCAGCAGTAACAGCAGAGTGTTCTGGAATAGGCACAAGCACTGACCTTGGGGAGCCAAACATAGAGCTGGGTGCCACACATTTCATTCAATGACACTTTCCCTATATTTTACTTATTTTGACTGAGAAATGTTTTATTGACAATTTTGATAACCCTTCACTTTTAATCCAGGTCTGTAGTGTGAAATGTTCTCGGCTGTGTTTTTGTTTAAAAATGTTTTCCAAATTGTAGCTGTGTTTAATTCATTTCCAGAAAAATATATATTCCAATATAATATACTCAGCATAAACATTTTAAATAGATTCTATATTTTTGGTCCATCCATGACATATTACTAAAGTAGCCTATTTACTGTTGTTGATGTGGGTCACTTGCTGTTAGCCAATTCACTTTCTCGTACCAGGAAAGCTGAAAGGAACGAGTATTATTCCCTACCTTTTTCACCAAGTCAATTTGAGGCGTTGGTCTACCCTGCTCTTTAATTTTTTCCTCGAAAGGAAGACTGGCAAATGGCTTTGCCAAAATTAAATCAGCAATGCTTGGCCTCCGTGCGCAGCTTTCTTGCTAGCTGACTAGCCCCTTCAAGTTCAAGTTCAGTCACTCAAATAAACGAAATTTCTGGAACTAAGATAGCAAACTTGACAACACTATATTTACACTTTATTTACAATGAAAATATATACAAACTAAAAAAGCTGGTAGAAACCGTATGTAATGAATGAAATCGAAATGTAAGCCGATCTCTTACAATACACCACAGCACTTGCGAATCCGCATGGGACTGAACTGAAATTCACCGCTGCCTGTCTATATTTGAAACGAGCTGTCAATCAAAGAAAATATCCGGCCGCTTTCACCAATCACCAGTCTCCTCGCGGAAACTGCCATGTCCCTCCTACTGTGAGGCTGGGAGTCCGGTGGGCGGGCGTTTTCGCAGTATTTGTCCAATAACCATCTTGCATTTTGAGATTGAAAAGCGCATCGCTCCCAAATGCCATTGAAGTCCACTGAGGCTGGGAGTCCGTGAGACTCCGTGGGCGGGCGTTTTCGCAGTATTTGTCCAATAACCGTCTTGCATTTTGAGACTGAAAAGCGCATAGCTCCCAAATGCCATTGAAGTGCACTGAGGCTGGGCTGCATCGTGTTGTCACGAGGGGGAAAAACTCAGGCGCACATTAGGCAAACTGGGGAAAGTTATAACGGAATGATTTCACACTGTAGTTGGGTTGAGCACATATATTTCTATGATTCTGGATCTGAAATAGCAATGTTATAAGGTCAGCTATAACATAAGCCTAGCGCAATTCATCCTACACGATGTTCGTCATTTTTAGAGGAGGCTGAGCCTCCCTCGTTGTCTTAGGCCCTGTCCACACGGCAACGGATTCGGGTGACTCCGATACAGTTGCTTATCATTTAGGCCTGGCGTCCACATGGCACCGGCGTTTTGGGTGCCCAAAACGCAATCTTTTTGAGAATGGGTTCCAGAGTGGAAAGATCTGGCAACGTTGCCGTTGTGAAGTCGTCTGGATGAATAGAACGGATTTGTTTACGATGATGTCACAACCGGGGCGGCACGGTGGTGTAGTGGTTAGCGCTGTCGCCTCACAGCAAGAAGGTCCTGGGTTTGAGCCCCGGGGCCGGCGAGGGCCTTTCTGTGTGGAGTTTGCATGTTCTCCCCGTGTCCGCGTGGGTTTCCTCCGGGTGCTCCGGTTTCCCCCACAGTCCAAAGACATGCAGGTTAGGTTAACTGGTGACTCTAAATTGAGCGTAGGTGTGAATGTGAGTGTGAATGGTTGTCTGTGTCTATGTGTCAGCCCTGTGATGACCTGGCGACTTGTCCAGGGTGTACCCCGCCTTTCGCCCGTAGTTAGCTGGGATAGGCTCCAGCTTGCCTGTGACCCTGTAGAAGGATAAAGCGGCTAGAGATAATGAGATGAGATAAGATGTCACAACCACATGACTGTGAGTGCTTCACGCCGGGTAGAAGTGTAACGAATATCACCAGGATATCACCAGGAAAAAGCCTTACAGAGCACTAGTGAGAGTGAAACACGAGCTTGGATATTATTATTATTATTATTATGATGTTCAGTGTTAGTTCACAGTAGTAATGCAAGAAGCAGAATAGTGACAGTAATAGTGAAGCAAAAACATGCAATTGTACAAACACTGCAGCTCTACAGCAAAATATTCATTTATGAAATGGTCTGATTCTTAACACCAGTAGTGCCAATGATCTTCTCATTGCGATGCGATGCGAGTTGTCAACAAATCCTATAACTTGGTTCATGAAACGCGCTTACAAAATATTTTCACTGTGAATATTTATTGTGTAATGGTGCAAAGTGAGAGAGAGAGAGAGAGAGAGAGAGAGAGAGAGAGACTCTGCCCTTAGGGCAGAGTCAATCCCGCCAGCAAAAATAGGGAAAAAAAGGAGCGATCTCACCTCTTCAGATGATGGTTTTAGTCCTACAGTACATTCCTCAAAAAGGGCGTAGAGGAGCAAATTAATCCATCAACGTGTAGTATTCAATTTATTCCGGACCATTAAAGACGCCGCCTTCCGCGTAGAATCATACGTCATCCTCGCCGCCATATTGGAAAGGTCAAAGCGGAGAATAAAGATTAGCTGCGTTTAACTGTACCAACAGGTTTGCCGTCCAAACGAGATCACATGGGATTACCTTTCACAGGTGAGACTGGAAAAATACTTTTCATTGTATTTGGTCATTATAATGTAATTTTACGAACAGATTTTCCTGACTTTGTGGCTAATACGAAGTCTCGCGCATAATAGTTTATGTGCATGCGTCCTTACTACTTCTATTGTTCTGGTGTCTCCGAAGGGACCGTCTTACAGCGCCCCTAGAGGTGTGGCATGTGTATTGCATCGTTTTCAGCAAGCGTTGCATTGCCATATGGACCTGATATTTTACTGATCGTTGCCCATTTGGACGCGATATATTTTTAAATAACATCTCGTTGCCGTTGTCGTGTGGATGTAGCCTTAGAGCAATCGCCCGTGACAGAGGCCCATTTCCAGCAACTATCACTCCAGTGTTCTAATGGTACAATGTGTTTGCTCATTGCCTCAGAAGGCTAATGGATGATTAGAAAACCCTTGTACAATCATGTTAGCACAGCTGAAAACAGTTTAGCTCTTTAGAGAAGCTATAAAACTGACCTTCCTTTGAGCAGACTGAGCCCATGTTTACATTAGACCGTATCAGCGGATCATCAGATTAACGTTTTTAAAACGATTAGTGTGCACACAGCAACACCAATACATGATTTGCATGCACACAGCAACACCAATACACGGATATGCTCGGCTCCGCAGGCATCCTGCACTCCAAATCACTCCGCCCTGAACAGCGAGTGCCCTCTGGAGGGTGCGCACTCTGGCCTTGCGCAGCTCACAGAGCACGCGAGTGAAGTGAACAAGCTGTGATTCGGGACTGAGCCGCTGTGTGTGTGATCCCAGCGCAGATCACTTACCACTTGCAAGTGGAAGGATGGCAAGCTTAAAGACAATGATAACTACACAATGGGCAGTATTTGCATCAGTATTTGCAGTATTTTCATACTTTTATACTCTTTAATAAAAGGTGATACAAGGCGGAAGTCCGCGCCGTTTTTCAGCAGTCGTGTCACATGACCAACGCCAGCGAATCAGGAAGGTGGATGTCACAGTGACGTTGTCCAATGAGACGCCAGCTAGAGCTCAGCACAGCGTATCCGCGTATTCTGAATGTTTACACAGCACCGGAGCTGACACGATCTGGATTGAATACGTGGACCCTGGCGGATTCCCGTTTCCCGGCGTTTCCAGGCGGTTTAATGTAAACGGACAGTGCATCCGCGATGAAAACGAGACAGATACGGTCTAATGTAAACGTAGCCTGAGTTTCTGGAGCATCACATTTGTGGGGTCGATTAAATGCTCAAAATGGCCAGAAAAATGTCTTGACTATATTTTCTATTCATTTTACAACTTATGGTGGTAAATAAAAGTGTGACTTTTCATGGAAAACACAAAATTGTCTGGGTGACCCCAAACTTTTGAACGGTAGTGTAATTATGTCAAATCCGAAAACAGAGGTATTTAAGTTGATAATATCTGCTCTATCTAGTAAATAAAAGCAAACATTTGATATTTAGCTTGATGATCTATGTTAATTATTGATATTTATATCGTAAGGCATGGGTGAACAGGGTGTATTTGCTATTTTGTGATTTCGATATCAGTTTGCCTGTATTATTTACACACTTTATTATTATGACTATCATTATAACCATCAGCTGCAGAGTTGACTAGGGTCGAGGGACATCGAGAGATATGATGAGTCACTATTGAGATATAATGCTGATAAACAAGACTGCTTTGGGACTTTAGAACGGAAAAAATGGCACATGGCTGCTGTAAATCAGACATATCAGTAAGCTTCACCAATCGTCGATAAACTATGATTGCGCATCATAAATTTTGTGTATATATGTATGTGGGTGTTGGGTATTACTCGTGGATCATGAATGACAGTCTTTCAGAAACAGACGGGTGCAATCCAGGAACCAGTTTTGACAGTTTAATACCCTCCATCAATCTTTGTCAGACTATCCCAAAGACCTTCATCCCCAGTCACATGGTTTTACAGGCCAGCGGAAGTAAAGAGGGTAGTTTAGGCACACATAGATAAAATACTGTGCTAAATCAAACAGTTTCATTGAATAATTATAGTGGAGCCTAACAGGTTACATTTATGTCCATGTTATATATTTTCACATTAATTTCACATATTGTATTCATTCCATTTTCCAGTGATCGGTAAATTTTACAGAGGTGCTTAAAAGTTTGTGAACCCTTTAGAATTTTCTATATATCTGCATAAATATGACCTAAAACATCATCAGATTTTCACACAAGTCCTAAAAGTAGATAAAAAGAACCCAGTTAAACAAATGAGACAAAAATATTATACTTGGTATTTATTTATTGAGGAAAATGATCCAATATTACATATCTGTGAGTGGCAAAAGTATGTGAACCTTTGCTTTCAGTATCTGGTATGACCCCCTTGTGCAGCAATAACTGCAACTAAACGTTTGCGGTAACTGTTGATCAGTCCTGCACACCGGCTTGAAGGAATTTTAGCCCGTTCCTCCATACAGAACAGCTTCAACTCTGGGATGTTGGTGGGTTTCGTCACATGAACTGCTCGCTTCAGGTCCTTCCACAACATTTCCATTGGATTAAGGCCAGGACTTTGACTTGGCCATTCCAAAACATTAACTTTATTCTTCTTTAACCATTCTTTGGTAGAACAACTTGTGTGCTTAGGGTCGTTGTCTTGCTGCATGACCCACTTTCTCTTGAGATTCAGTTCATGGACAGATGTCTTGACATTTTCCTTTAGAATTCGCTGGTATAATTCAGAATTCATTGTTCCATCAATGATGGCAAGCCGTCCTGGCCCAGATGCAGCAAAACAGGCCCAAACCATGATACTACCACCACCATGTTTCACAGATGGGATAAGGTTCTTATGCTGGAATGCAGTGGTTTTCTTTCTCCAAACATAACGCTTGGCATTTAAACCAAAAAGTTCTACTTTGGTCTCATCCGTCCACAAAATATTTTTCCAATAGCCTTCTGGCTTGTCCACATAATCTTTAGCAAACTGCAGATGAGCAGCAATGTTATTTTTGGGGATCAGTGGCTTTCTCCTTGCAACCCTGCCATGCACACCATTGCTGTTCAGTGTTCTCCTGATGGTGGACTCATGAACATTAACATTAGCCAACATGAGAGAGCTCTTCAGTTGCTTAGAAGTTACCCTGGGGTCCTTTGTGACCTCGCTGACTATTACACGCCTTGCTCTTGGAGTGATCTTTGTTGGTCGACCACTCCTGGGGAGGGTAACAATGGTCTTGAATTTCCACCATTTGTACACAATCTGTCTGACTGTGGATTGGAGGAGTCCAAACTCTTTAGAGATGGTTTTGTAACCTTTTCCAGCCTGATGAGCATCAACAACGCTTTTTCTGAGGTCCTCAGAAATCTCCTTTGTTCGTGCCATGATACACTTCCACAAACATGTGTTGTGAAGATCAGACTTTGATAGATCCCTGTTCTTTAAATAAAACAGGGTGCCCACTCACACCTGATTGTCATCTCATTGATTGAAAACACCTGACTCTAATTTCACCTTCAAATTAACTGCTAATCCTAGAGGTTCGCATACTTTTGCCACTCACAGATATGTAATATTGGATCATTTTCCTCAATAAATAAATGACCAAGTATAATATTTTTGTCTCATTTGTTTAACTAGGTTCTCTTTATCTACTTTTAGGACTTGTGTGAAAATCTGATGATGTTTTAGGTCATATTTATGCAGAAATATAGAAAATTCTAAAGGGTTCACAAACTTTCAAGCACCACTGTACTTGTTTTCTCATTAGCTTACGTTATTTACATCATTATCATGAGATAACGAATGTTATCTCTGGATTCTGGGAAGACTGAGCAATTTTATAAGGTTTTGAGATAACAAAACTTTTTGTTTCCTGTTAGTTTTTTGCCAAGATAAAGAATGCAGTGGCATGTTGAGATTTTTCGTGCCATTTGTCTTATCCACATTTTACGATGAGAGTACAGTACTATGTTGCCTCATTGTGCCACATCATCCCCACCCCTCTCACGGGTCTCATATTGTAGCCGACTTGTGCTATTAATTGAAGATCCAAAATTTATCATCTCTGGAAGATGCCCAACAGCTTCAGGGTCCCCAGGTCGATCCTGGGTTACTGTCTGTGTGGAGTTTCACATTCTCTCAGTGTCTGTGTGAGATTTCTCTGGGTTCTCCAGTTTCCACCCACCAACCAGAAAGTTGACCCAAAATTGAGGTATGACCCACCAACCAGAAGGTTGACCCGAGGTATGAATTTGTGTGCATGTCACTCTCCGATCACAGGACAATGGTGGATCAGTGGGTTAAGGCTCTGAGTTACTGATTGGAGGGTTGGCACCAAGGTGCCACTGTTGGGCCCTTGGAAGGCCCTTAACCTTATCAACCTTGGCCCCACATAGAAATAGGATAAGAAGAAGTAGTCACTGTGCAATCCCAACCAAGGTATATTCCCACTTCATGCCCAGCATTCCTGGGATAGACCAGTAGCTAGATCCACCACAACCTTAGGATAAAGCACTTACTGGAGATGAATGAGCCAGTGTGTTCACATGCAGAAAATATTCCAGTTTTAACCCTTATTTTGAAAAAGACAATATTTCTACTCACTGTTTACATGGATAATGAAAATTAATATTCCACTTATATTCCCATTTATACATTACAGGCATTTAGCAGATGCTCTTGTCCAGAACAATATACAATAGGACCCTGACATACCGACAGCAGTGGGCAGCTTGGGGAGCAGTTGAGGATTAGGTGCCTTGCTCAAGGGCACTTCAGCCATTCCTGCTGGTCCAGGGAACCAAGCTGGTGACCTTTTTGTCCCAAAGGTGCTTCTCTAACCTTTAGGCCTCGGCTTCCCCCATTTACAATGCACAGATTTGTGTACAATGCACAGACCATAAACAGGAAAGAGGCTGTCACAAACTACTGCAAAACCCCCCGTTGAGACTCTGATAGAGATATTTGTTTGACTTGTTGTTGAAACTGGTACAGGTGGTCCTGATTGTTACTTGTTTTGGTTTGCTAAATCTTTGAGCTTTATCTTCGCTCGCACATGCTGCTCTCTGCTTAGTGAAGGTTATGTTGACCAGTAACGTCTTTCTTCTTTTCATAAGATCCTGACAGGTGATGTAAAGATACATAATGTCTGTCTTTGTTCATACAGTAGTGTAGTCTAAACCAGCGATGTAATGCTTCATCACCCATTTACGTTATACATAGATAACTTTGCTTATAGACATATAACATATAGACACAGATCGCAGGCAAGCTGGAGCCTATCCCAGCTGACTATGGGCGAAAGGCAGGGTACACCCTGGACAAGTCGCCAGGTCATCACAGGGCTGACACATAGATACAGACAACCATTCACACTCACACCTACGGTCAATTTAGAGTCGCCAGTTAACCTAACCTGCATGTCTTTGGACTGTGGGGGAAACCGGAGCACCCGGAGGATACCCACGCGGACACGGGGAGAACATGCAAACTCCGCACAGAAAGGCCCTCGCCGGCCACGGGGCTCGAACCCAGGACCTTCTTGCTGTGAGGCGACAGCGCTAACCACTACACCACCGTGCCGCCCCCATAATGAAATCATTAAACTGAAAATTATGAGAAATCAAACAGCTAATCCAGAACTACAGGAAGCCAAGTATGTAAATATATGGTAATTTAGGGCATTTCTTTGCTTTGGAAAGTTATAGTTTACTTTCTCATGACAATGAAATCATGAGTAAACAAAGAAAATTCACTAGTTATTTTTTAAATCGAACTAATATTATACATGCATGTAATATTTTACCTAAAATATGTAAAATCATATAAAATAGATGATGTATTTTACTGCTTTTATTTTAATAAAATATATACAGTACCAGTCAAAAGTTTGGAAACACATTCAAATTCGCTATTTTTATTTTTTAATTTTTTTTCCTACATTGTAGAACAATACTGAACTCATCAAAACTATAAAATAACATATGGAATTCTATGGTAAACAAAAAAGTATTAAAAAAACAACAGGTTTCATCTTTTAGATTCTTCAAAGTCGTCACTATTTACCTTGATAACAGCTTTGCACACTGTTGGCATTATCTGAACCAGCTTCATGAGGTAGTCACCCGGAATCTCATCTCATCTCATCATCTCAAGCCGCTTTATCCTTCTACAGGGTCGCAGGCAAGCTGGAGCCTATCCCAGCTCACTACGGGCGAAAGGCGGGGTACACCCTGGACAAGTCGCCAGGTCATCACAGGGCTGACACATAGACACAGACAACCATTCACACTCACATTCACACCTACGCTCAATTTAGAGTCACCAGTTAACCTAACCTGCATGTCTTTGGACTGTGGGGGAAACCGGAGCACCCGGAGGAAACCCACGCGGACACGGGGAGAACATGCAAACTCCACACAGAAAGGCCCTCGCCGGCCCCGGGGCTCGAACCCAGGACCTTCTTGCTGTGAGGCGACAGCGCTAACCACTACACCACCGTGCCGCCCAGTCACCCGGAATGCTTCTCAATTAACAGGTGTGTCTGTCAAAAATGGAATTTCTTGCCTTCTTAATGCATTTGACACCATCAACCAGTAAAGAGTAAATAATAAAAATACAGTAAATAGCCCTGTTCGACAACTGTAGTAATCCATATTATGTCAAGAACCTCTCAACTAAGTAAAGAGAAATAACAGTCAGTCATTATTTTAAGACACGAAGTGTCTTTTAGTTAATTAAAATAAAGAAAAAAAAAACATCGAATTTGAAGGTGTTTCCAAACTTTTGACTGGTACTGTCTGTGTGTGTGTATACACAAATTTTGTACCAAAACGTTCATTCAATACTTTTGAAATATCAAACAAAAACGACAAATCAAAATACAAAAAAAAGAAAAAAGTCAATTTTTTTAGACTGGCAAACAAATTATTCGTGTAATCGTGCAAAATATCAAAAGGATCGAGTGGACTTCAGTGGCGACTATGATATTGAATTTACACTTTGTTGAATTAATTCAATATCATAGTCGCCACTGAAGTCCACTCGATCCTTGTTTACCTCAATGGATCGGTCACTCGCCAAACAGTCCGCCAGAATCCGAGTAGGGAATGGCTGAGCGGCGCTGTCAGTCAAACACAAGTTAGCCAATGGGAATGCATTCCTGGACAGCCCGCCCACACGTGAAGCTTGTGCCAAAACTGCAAGCAAAAAGTCAGGGAGCGCAAACGAGAAAGCTGGAATCGCAACCAAAATAAATTACGTCAAACAAAACTGAGAAAGACGCGGAACAAAAATAAAAGGTTTCTGAAGAGTAATAGACTGAGATTTTGCACGATTACACGAATAATTTGTTTGCCAGTCTAAAAAAAATTGACTTTTTTTTCTTTTTTTGTATTTTGATTTGTCGTTTTTGTTTGATATTTCAAAAGTATTTTATGAACATTCTGGCACAAAATTGATTCCATATGTTAGCTGCTTACTTAGTTGAGTGTTTTAGCATTTTATAGACCCCTTCGCAGTAAACGTCATTCATACGTAAGCGGAAATTGCGCGCGCAGCCTGGACCCAAAAAAGACTCAGAAATGCCTAGTTGTTGTGTTGTCGGGTGTCAGAATCAGTGTTGCCAGATACTGCTGACGTTTTCCAGCCCAAAATATGTTCAAAACCCACCAAAATGCACTTGAAACCGCCCAATCTGGCAACACTGGTCAGAATCGTAGCAGTGATGGGGTTAAAATGTACAGAATTCCAGCAGGATCTCACCCATTCCAAAAAAATCGCCGACGTCTATGACTACAAGCCATCAAACGTGTAGACTGGGATGAAAGCACCATCAAAAATGCGCGGGTTTGCAGCGCCCACTTCATCACAGGTAAGATCAGGCTATTTATTAAATCTTTCTTTTTTATTCTTTCTCGTCTTCGTTTATTGATGTAGCAAAATACTTTGGTAACGTTTGTCTGATTAGCTGGGTCATAGTTACACAATGTAATGACTATTGTTAGCATGTTAACTTAGCTTTGCGTGCAATTTTGTTTGCAGGAGAGGTCTCGCTTCACTCAAGCAGTCCAGATTTTGTGCCATCATTATTTGTGTATGCTGAAAATCACAATTTTAAAGCAAGGATGGAAAGGTAAAATTGTGTGCCCTCACTCTAAATGCCAACTTACGTTGACTGCTCTAACCTAGCTCCCGCCCCGTTCAGTTTCATTTCTGCTCTCTGCCTCTCGCTTTTTACGCAGCTCTGATTTCTCTTAGCTGCACTCTTTACACTATCATTCCTTTCATGCCATTCCCTCCTGCAAATTACTGTTTAGTGTTGGGATTTGCTGTTGTAGCTAAAGCCACATTGCCATCACATCACTGGCATAATTTGATTAAAACAAAATGAATATGAATGTCCCATTGTTAATCAAGTTGTACATGCCCGCACATAACATAATCATATGCGTCTAAAGACTTGTAGGCACGGAGTTTTTCGTGGGTGTGCACTGAAGTCTGGTCAATAAGGTACGAGTTTATATCTGGCCATTGTATACCAGGGAACTTACTAACATCGTCCGTCCACTCTTTAATTAAATGCGGATCCGGTAGGCGATGTCCACTTGTTAGAGTTAACTTATTTATGTAGCATTCTCGATCTTGTAACGACAATTGTTTTTCATAATCTGACAGCTCATAATGCCGGTCTATGGGCAGCGCCATTGTTTCTGGGTCCAGGCTGCGCGCGCATCCTGGCAACGGTCGGATGTCACGTGATACGCACGGGCATGCGTATGCTAATTAGGAATGAGCCATAATTCGTCGCGGTAATGAGACTTGTCCAAATGCTTTCTTGTTTTTTTATTTTATTATTATTTTCCCGTATATTAATTGACTTACAATGAGCGGTCATGTACTACATGTTTTCATGTCCAGCCATTTCCTTGCTGCGCCTGAACTAAATGCAGTTCTGTCCCTAATTCTCCCCCCTTCCGTGTGATAATGGTACAGTCCACGGTTAATAAAAGAGGAGCAAAAACAAGCCTCGCGTTAGTCGTTCGGCAGAAGGGGAAAGCTCTGTCTCATTGGCAAAAAAAAAAAAAAAAAAAAACAAAACACCAAACAAACCCAAAAAGAGCAAAAATTTTTTGTAAATAAAATGGGAGAACATTTCAAAGATCCGTCTAAAAGCTTCGTATGCTCCTTCTCTAACTGTAAAGCTTCCTTTTCCAAATTATGGAAGCTGGAAGCCCATTACTGTAAACACACTGGGCTGGTAAGGCACAAAACCGGAAATAAACTAAAGAGCACCTCGGAGACGTTTTCAAATCAAGTCAGATACCTTTTTGTCTTTCTTCTTTAGAGACCTTTTGCATGTGATAGCTGTGATAAAAGTTTTTGCATCCGCTCCCAGCTCACCAGGCACCACATGAGGCACACTGGGGAGAAACTATACCAGTGAGTCTTTCTGTAGCTTACACATCTTCCTCCATCATTCTTCTTCTTCCCTTCCTTCTGATAAGCTTGAGTAACCCTGTGATTGCTCAAATAATCTGCAGATGTTCAGTGGATGGATGTTCGGAGGGCTTTATCAGCACGGCAGGGTTAAAGAACCATACTGAACGTGTGCACCAGCACAAAGAGCGTTACTATGTGGTGAGTACAGAAGAAAAAGAAACAAACCTTTATTTATCACATGCACACTTCAAGCACAGTGAACTTCATCCTTTGCATTTAACCCATCTGAAGCAGTGAGCACACACACCCAGAGCAGTGGGCAGCCACACCAGAGCGCCCGGGGAGCAGTCAGGGGTCAGGTACCTTGCTCAAGGGCACCTCAGCCCAAGGCTGCCCCACGTCAACCTGACTGCACGTCTTTGGACTGTGGGGGAAACCGGAGCACCCAGAGGAAACCCATGTAGACACAGGGAGAACATGCAAACTCCACACATGCCCCTTTTCCACCAAAGCAGTTCCAGGGCTGGTTCGGGGCCAGTGCTTAGTTTGGAACCGGGTTTTCTGTTTCCACTGACAAAGAACTGGCTCTGGGGCCAGAAAAACCGGTTCCAGGCTAGCACCAACTCTCTGCTGGGCCAGAGGAAAGAACCGCTTACGTCAGCGGGGGGGGGTTGTTAAGACCAACAACAATAACAAGACCGCGAAAGATCGCCATTTTTAAGCGACGAGAAGCAGCAGCTGTACAAACGCGAAGTCATCCATTGTTATTGTTGTTGCTGCTGCTTCTTCCGTGTTGTTTTTGCTTCGATATTCGCACCAAGAATTATGCAAACGTAATGACGTGACTTCCCTTAGCACCGCGAGCTATGGAAAAGCAAACTGGTTCTCAGCTGGCTCGCAAGTTGAACGAGTTGTGCACCAGCACTGGCCCCGAACCAGCCCTGGAACTGATTTGGTGGAAAAGGGGTAACAGAAAGGCCCCCTCACCGGCTGCTGGGTTCAAACCCGGAACCTTCTTGCTGTGAGGCGACCGTGCTAACCACTACACCACCGTGCCACCCAGTGAGCAAGACACACCATTGGTTGTGCATTTAAGTATTTGTAGGAATCAAGAACGCCACTGAAGTTTCACTTTAATGCAATTTTGTTGACCTCACCTATCGCTGGCTTGTGTTGTAGTTTTATTAAGCCACAAGGTCCCAACCCTGGTCCTGGAGAACTTCTCTGTCCTGTGAAATTTAGGCACCTGATTGATCCTCGAGTCACCTAATCGGTGAATTAAAAGCCCTTCCTGAGGTGAAGTGGGTGTGTTTGGGCAAGAAAAACACCAGAATGTGCCCTCAGGTTAATTTTAGTCAGTTTTACTCTGACATGACAGTTTTGCAAGCTTCTCGACCCATTTCAGCCACACTGTTAATACTGTACACTCAGTGAATTCTTCTTTGTACACAGGACCGCATGTGAACTGCTGTGTGCAGAAGGAACACCCATATGATCGTTTTAAAAAAGCAGGGTTTTTTTCCCCTCCTCCACAGTACACACGAACACTTTGTGAACATGTGGAAAGTTTACGATGTTGATGCCCTTATAACATTGTCAAATAAAAATATCTAATTGTTCATTTTGTCATCATGTGGATTTTTTCCAAAATCCTTGATCACTTTATCACCATATGAAAAAAAAGCTTTCCTTAGATTATATAATGTTTCTGCTGTTTCTTATTTTTCAGTGTGACTATGAGGGTTGTCTGAAAGAGTTTCGTAAGAATAAGCAGCTGAAGTCTCACAAATGTGAGCACACAAACCAGTTACCATTCGAGTAAGTAAGGACAGATTGTGCCTTGGTTCTTGTATCTTGACTGTATCTGATTTGCTCAAATGAACTTTTTTTTTTTAGATGCGAGTTTGAGGGCTGTGGGAAGAAGTACACTACCTCGAAAAAACTACAAAAACACGAAAGAGTGCATGATGGTAATATCTTTTAAGAAAAAATTAACAAAAGCACTCATCTGTATATCCAGCCTCATGTCACTTTATCCTAATGTTGGACTTGTAGGATATCCGTGTGCAGAAGAGGGCTGTGCCTTCCAGGGAAAGACCTGGACGGAGTATCAGGCGCACAGGAAAATGGAGCACAGAGGTAACCTGCTCCAGCTGGGAATTTCAGTTGTGATCTTGTGCCTTCTTTTGAGTTCTAATCTCTGCTTCTCTGTGCAGAGGCTCTGCAGTGCGACAGCTGTGCAAAAGTTTTCCAGAAAGCCAGGTTTCTAAAGCGGCACAGGCTGTCTGTCCACTTGGGTGTACGGCGTGTGTTTAAGTGCACCAAGGAGGGCTGCCTGAAAACCTACGCCACACACTTCAAACTCCAGAATCATATCCTTTCCTTACATGAGGGCAAGTGCCCCTTCATCTGCCCTCATGATGGTTGTGGGAAAGCATTTGCCATGGAGGTGAGGAGTGACTGAGGGGTGACTAATCAGTTAATGCTTTGAAATGGAATTAATGTAATTTGCATTGACAGGAAAGTCTGAAGCGACATGCTGTAGTCCATAACCCTCAGAAGAAAAAGATGCAGGTAAATCTCAGTAATTTAAAGGGGAACTGAAGTCACTTTTAAACCTGCTTTATTTCTTCATGTGTTATTAAATTACCTTTTCACTTTTATTAACCTTATATCATGACTTGTATTGGCGTATTACACTTATCGGCCTTTTCAGTTTTTAGCCTTGTTGAATGTAGTTCGTTTGGTCCACGGCAGGTGTCGCTTATCCGCGCGATCTTCACGAGACTTGTGCGAGACTTCAAACGTGAAGTGTCGGCGCCGTCGTTTTGAAAACTGTTTACACAGCGGCCAGATCGCCATATCATTCCAATTTAGATTAATTTCGAGATTTGCCAGCTTCATCAGTGATGGAGATTATTCCATACGACTTCAAACCATTGGTTAAATGGAAAAAAAAATGCTTTCGGCCACCAGTCCATCGCACTGGTATTTATATCATTACTGTCGCACAATTAAAATGTGCCAGATCAGTCGGCTGGTGGGTTTTCAAAATAATAAATACATGCATGTATTTTTGTGATAAATACTTGTACTGGGTGCATTTCCTACATTAATAAATACAAAGTACCTGCATCTTTCAGTTTTTTTAAATCAAGGCTGAATACGTTCTTTGCCGCTGCCTTTTATTAAATCAAATTTGAGGCTTTTAATTTGATTTTTCAGTGCGACTACAATGCATGATGGGATATATTGCTTTGGTTAGTGACCATCAGTTGTACACTACTTTTCGTGATGCATTGTGGGATAATTTGAGTGCACTATATAGGGTGTAAATAATCCTCACTAAAGTTTGACAGCACTACAAAATGGCGTCCCCACTATATAGTGACCTATAATAGTGAGTAGGGAGTGATCTCGCACACGGAAAACTTCCTGCTTGATTGACGTCAGCATTCGAAAGAGGGCGTGCACGTCTTTTGACAACGTTGGCAGATGTTGGTCACTTTGATTTCCACTGTGTGTTTTACTTCTGTCCTACAATGTCTCGCACAGGTCTCAGCGAATCTCGTTTACGGCCGTTGCTTTGACATATGGACTGATGTATTACATAGTATATTTCAAACACTCATAACTTGCTATAGCAGTGACAAAATGGCTATCAAAAATGCATTCCTATATTTAATAAAATGATATAGAATTTTGATGATAAATTTGCTTTCAGTTCCCCTTTAAGGAATACTTCTATTACTTATTTATTCCCCACCTAATCTCTATATACCATCGTTCTGATTTGGCATGCACAAGATTCTGACCTTTTATAATGGAAGTCAAGGAGCACTTTTTAAGTAAAAAAATAAAACGTGTGCTGTTGAAGTATAATCCCCAATCGAGTACTATGAAGGGCAAAATGAATATGTAATGAGCAAGATGTGCAAGTGTTAAATTAACCTAAAGTAATAATCCTCTAAAATACTGTAGTACTCAAGTACTAGGCCAAATAACTTGATTTTAATTCTTTCACATGGCGTTACTAAGAAATATATAATGTACTTGATAGACTTTCCCGTCTGTCCTCAGAAAACCAAACAAGGATGGAAGAAGGAACTTGAACTGAAGACGAAGGTTTCGAATACTTCTGAACTGACTGCACAGCTGCAGAATCTCTCTCTGAGCAAGCCCACATCCCAGAACAACCCATGAACATCAGGCGGTCAATGAGAACTTGTCAGTCGACTTGAAATTCACTGTCCACTATAACTCCCTCTAACTATATTACTTGCACTACTCAATAAACTCACTACTTTGCACCTGTGCGTTTGTGTTGAATTAAATGTTCAGGATTTGAATGGGGGGGGGAAACAAGTTGATTTCTTAACTGTAAAGGCTGTCAACAGAATGGTACTGTTGACATCTTGTAGGAGATTAGTAGTAGAAGTGGTACAAAGCGTTTTCGTGCAGCTTGTGTATCATGACCAGTCACATTTGTACCACAAGTGCCTCATGCTTTGGACAGTAGCCATCAAATGAAGATGGTGAAGCTGCCCTGACCACAATAATATTGCAATGTGTTGGAAGTCGCATTAATTATGATCTGTCTGGTCCTATTCATGGTGCATGGCCACATATTGGCCATGTATCCGATCTAGGAACAAAAGTGGTTCAGTTCTGAGATTGAGTTTGCATCCACACGGTCCTGGGGTGGTGGTGAAATCATGCTCACATTTAAGGAATAAGGAAAGTTGTACACTTCATTCTGGTAATGTGAATAAGATTTTCTTTGTGTGTTTATAATAAAGTCCTTCCTGCACCATTCATGGTGCATTTGGCAGCGCCAATCTTTGTTTCGTAGCCCTCGACCTCTCGCCTATATTACATAGCTAGGGTTACAGTGGGGGGGGCTAGTCATCTGGTAACCACAAGAGTTTGACTTCCCACTCACATCTGTATTGCAGTGTGCCTTGCCAGATGGCACCATTTTTATGATGGTGTGACCTGACCGTGAGTAGAACGCGATCTCCAGATCAAGGGGCGGACATGCTAACCACTAGGCCACTTGCTGGTCGATTTTGATATTTATTCAGATAATAAAAATCTCAAACTTTGAGCTTCAAGAGGATTTATCCATAATTGCACACATCTTCTAGGACTGGTCAAGTTCTACACCTCTATTTGAACCGTGAGATAAAAGAAATGGTCGTATATCTAGCACTAGAGTGAATAATAGCCAAGTAGTTTCTGAAACTAAAGGACTAATCAGTTCACAGCAGCTTAGACAGCCAGAAGAGATCAGTGGGTCTGAGTTTTAAATGATGCTAGGCCTGCCAGGGTGATGTTACCAACCACACTATCTGGTGGAGTGTTTCAGACTTGGACTGCTTGGTGGATAAAGCTTCTGTCCATTGTGAGTCCTGGCATCTGGAATGGCAAAGACATGGACTGGAAGGGATGTTGATTGTCTGGGTGGCACGTTTACTTGGAAGCACGGAGTGTAGGTCTGATGGGTAATGTCCAGTGTGCATTTTGAATCTCACTGATACTGCAGCAACGTTGTGCCTATGAGCTAGGCTAGAAATGGAGTACTTGGCTGTGACTTTGTCAACTTCTGATTTTTAATCTCTTTTTTTTTTTTTTTGGATGGTATCAAGTTGCTTCAGAATAGTTGGGGCAGCATTTATCCAACATAGACATGCATGTTCCATGATGCTGTGGACTTGGGCATTGTACACTGTGGCTCTTCCATTGGTGTCAAGATGTTTTGCAACCTTTCTTAATGTTCCTATTTTTTCCCCCCTGCTCAGGAGGCAATGGTTGTTTATATGCTTTGACCAGGTGAGTTTGCTGTCAGTCACACCCAGAATATTGATATCCTTTATGGCTATCGCAGTCACTTAGATGGTGCTCGCTTCCTTGACATCATTGCTTTGGACTTTGATGGTTCAAATGTGACTTTCCAGCTGTCAGCCCAGTACTGTATTCTTTCAAGATCTTTGTTGAGGCAGAGTTCAACAGCAGATCTGTCCTTTTGTGATATCTGCATAAAGAAACTTTATTACACATCAGAAGGTCATCAATAAATATTGAGAATAGAAGTGGCCCCAAGATTGATCCTTGGGGTACAGAAGCATTGATGGAGGAATCTCTTGAGGCCTGGCCTGATAAGACTACAGCAATCGATCAATCTATTGCTGAGAGTTCTTTAACCAGGTGTATAGCTTTCCAGAAACACCCTGAGAGCTGAGTTTGGCCAGGAGCCCTTTGTGCCATACCTTGTCAAATGCTCCTTTGATGTCTAGTGTAATGACGCACTTCTCCTTTGTCCAATGTATTGCACCATTTCTGGGAGAGGATGGTAAGCAGATCTGTACTGTAGCCAGGTCGAAAGCCAAACTGTCTGCTGGAAATCAGTTTGTTCTGGAGCAGGTACTTCTGCAAATGATTGTTCACTGTAGCTTCCATGACTTCGCTGAAAACGTCTAAGAGGAGCTTTTTCAAAGGCGAGTTCCTAAACTAAGAGGAAAGGCAGGCTGAGTTGAAAATTAGTTAGTTTTCACAAGTGACCATTGACTGCAAATTTGTCCGTGTGGTCTAGAACAGGATTTGTATTTTAACATGCATTTAGATTGGTACAGCAGATCATCACATAATAGATCCATGGTTTTGTATTTTCATGACATTTAGCATTTTTAGAATTTAAATGTGTATGAATTACTTTTTGATATCCTGTATTGAATGGCACAACCCTCTAAATCGCAGACACCATAGTCATTTCTTTACTCACCAGTTTTTGTTCCCTGTCTACAGAACTGTAACTTAACATTTTTGGTCTAAAAGTGTGCTTGGAGGCAGGACCAGTGGAGAACCACTTATCTAGAAATGGAGAGATTATTAGCTTGTAGAGCTGTTATGTTTTATAAATTGTGTGGCTCAAAAAATAGTTCTGCTCGTATCTTTGGCAGAAAGGTACGAGCAGTTCTACCTCGTACCCTCATTCCTGCTAAATTTATTCTAAAAGATTAAATCACAGTGTCAGTTTTTTTTTTAAATGGACAGCATGGCTTAATGCCCTTCCATTCTATAGAAATGAAGCTGAAGTTACGAATTAGAACCACATATATAGTTTAGATGAGAAAAGTGACATGGAAAATGTTTTGCCATTGAAATCCATGGGGATGAGCAGAGCTACATGTTATACTGCAGCCAGCCAGCAGGGGTGCTAGACCTATGCATGCTTCACTTTTTCGAGACACTATGCTGTCCTTGGAGTCTTCCTACACACAATCATTCTGTAGCATAAGTCATGGCATGGCAGCATGGTGGTGTAGTGGTTAGCGCTGTCGCCTCAGCAAGAAGGTCCGGGTTCGAGCCCCGTGGCCGGCGAGGGCCTTTCTGTGTGGAGTTTGCATGTTCTCCCCGTGTCCGCGTGGGTTTCCTCCAGGTGCTCCGGTTTCCCCCACAGTCCAAAGACATGCAGGTTAGGTTAACTGGTGACTCTAAATTGACCGTAGGTGTGAATGGTTGTCTGTGTCTATGTGTCAGCCCTGTGATGACCTGGCGACTTGTCCAGGGTGTACCCCGCCTTTCGCCCGTAGTCAGCTGGGATAGGCTCCAGCTTGCCTGCGACCCTGTAGAAGGATAAAGCGGCTAGAGATGATGAGATGAGAAGTCATGGTTTGTACAGTTTGTATTTAGTATTTATGCCTGGGTTTAATTCTTTTTAAAAGTAGAACTGGACTTGATAAACTTTTTTTTTGTCGATTCGTTGTTGTGTATTAAAGCTGAGGGCTGAATCTGAGTAAAAATGAGGTCAGATGTGCGCTGGGGTTAAACATGACTCATTGAGGCTTACATAAATCAACCCAACACTAAGCCATGGCCACACGCCCACACTGCAAACACTGAGCTTTATCACACACGTGTCTGTGGGAAAGATTTATTTATTAAACACCTATACACATATTCAAACATCCTCACTCGTATTCACACACGATAGAGATAACATCTATATATAAAACCCCTGGCAGGGTGGCGTCATGAGAAGGCCTTAAGGCTGCTTTCCAGAGGGGTGGGGCCTCCCTCATGGGTGTGGCAGGGTTGTCTCAGGCCAGGTTTTTTTTCAGCATCGAGTGAAGCGTTCAAGTTTTTGAGACTCACACTGACACTATGGCATCCGTGGCAGAGCAGAAGGGACACAGGAATGATAAAACACTTGGATGCGAGGACGGAGAGACTACGCCAGGCTACCTGGCCAGGAGATGACGGTGAGCGCAACCCGACTGCGCTGCTCCTTCAGCATGGGCACGAGGGCAGAGTGACTCATACCCGCTGTGGGAAGTCCGTTCACGGCCACGATCATATCACCACACCTGAGGACAGAGACAGGAATAAGATCCACTGTGAAGCTATGATCAGAGTGTCAGAGAAACTCGTACACTGAAAAATATATTTGAATGTTTAACTTGACACAAATATTGTTCGAAAGAAATACAGGTGTGAGTGAGTGGTCAGATATGAAGCTCACTTGACAAAAACAGCACTGTGTGATGCATTTGGAAATGTTCATTCATCCTTAGTAACTGCCTGGTCTGTGTTCCAGTGTTTCCACAAGCATAGTAAAGAAATAATTTTAAAAATTTTCATTTATATAGTGCCTTTCACAATCCCAAGGTCGCTTTACGTTGGGGGGGGACTGACCGCATCCAAAAACAAACGAATAAACAAAACCTTTCAGATTTAGGCCACACCTATTTAAGTTTTAATGCAGAGAGGACAGTTTGGAGCACTAAACAGATACAGATCCCGAATACAAATTTAGATTTTTTTTAAGTGCTTATGTAAAAACAACAATAAATCAATCAATTTGAGCAGGCTGATCTAGGAGCTCAGCTTGTGATCACATGAAACAGCTTCCTGAATTCTACTAATGCAAATTAACACACAGACCCACAAAATGTTAATCATCGTGTTTTATTTTTACAGCTTTGGAAAATGTTTAAAAAATTTGCAAGGAATATGATGCAAATCAAGACTAACATGCTGAAATGCAAACATAGCAAACAGTGGATTAGCTATGCTGATGCAAATAATGCATTTCAGCATTATTAAAAATAGAGTGATAGTGATTGAAGGAGAGTGAGTGAGTGAGAGTTTAAACAAAGGAATTAAGAAAGAGATGGAGTTGATGAAGAGACAGACAGACAGACAGACAGAGAATGTGTGTGTGAGTGAAAACAGAGCAACACAGTGGTGTAGTGCTTAGCACTGTTGCCTCACAGCAAGAAGGTTCTGGGTTCGAAACCAGTGGCCGGCGAGGGCCTTACTGTGTGGAGTTTGCATGTTCTCCCCGTGTCTGTGTGGGTTTCCTCCGGGTGTTCCGGTTTCCCCCACAGTCCAAAGACATGCAGGTTAGGATAATTGGTGGCTCTAAATTGACCGTAGGTGTGAATGTGAGTATGAATGGTTGGTTGTCTCCATGTGTCAGCCCTGTGATGAGCTGGTGACTTGTCCAGGGTGGACCCCGCCTCTCACCCATAGTCAGCTGGGATAGGCTCCAGCTTGCCTGCAACCCTGTACAGGATAAGCGGCTACAGATGACGGATGGATGGATGGTTCTAATGAGAGGATACCTCCAATTAGAAAGAGAAAAAGAGGAGCAAAGAAAAAGATATGCTGTATTTACTGTATGTAAAGTACACCAACCTAACAACATTTACCAACTTGCTTTTAATCTCGAGGAGTGGTTAGGCCTTGAAAAATGAATTAAAGGCAATGGGAGGAAAAATGAGGGATGAAAAAATGGAAAGGAGGCATGATAGAGGTATAAAAAGAGGTGAAGGTATTATTTTATTTTGAAAATTGTCTATCTATCTGGGAGCAGTTTGGAAAAAAAATGCCCCATTCAAAATCTATGGGAAAAAATGGATGGATAAAAGATAAAAAAAGGGATGTGGGTGGAATATCAAAATGAAAAGTCAAACCCTTTGTGCTATTTACAAAACCTATGTAACAAAGTTTGAACGAAGTTTCTATGTTAAGTGGTTCTTGTAAAACAACAACGAAAAGCCTTTGTAAACAGCGTCATAAAAACATCAAGCTAGTTTTCAATAGTAATTAAATAGTTGGCTAGCTACCATATTTGTCATGTTTAATACGGTGTAGAGATGTTTCTAGGCCATTTTATTGGGTATTTAGGCATTATAAAAGCCAAAAACAGTTACATGAAAGAAAGTGTTATTACTTGATAGGATTTAACAATGGTGTGTTGAACATTGGACTCACTTTAGGCGGCCATCGTAATAGGCAGGAGTTCCTAACACAATGGTCTTGATGAAAAACGCCTGGTTGATGTGATTGTCCTCGTAACCTCCGACAATACTGAAGCCCCAGCTACCAGGGTGACTCCGGCGCAGGACAATCTCATGGCTACTGTTCAGGTAGCTGCAAATACCAAAGAATAAATAATGGACATCACACTGAGTGTAAAATACATTAACTTAACGAGATTGGATTTTTTTTTAGGCACAAAACACTTCAGCACCTCGCAGCACCTGCAGGCTGATCCTAAGCTCTGGTTTCTATCTACACGTCCTCCTCACATCTGTATGGGTTTCCTCCATTTTCAATTCTCCTCAGGGCTTTGAACCAGAATTTTTTTCCTATTGGTTCGTTCCGAACAGAAACGGAATTTTAACGTTTCCGGTTTTGGGTTCCACCATTAAATAGACGTTCCCGAACCGGTTAGAACAAAAAAATTTCGTTCCCGGAACAGTTAATTATGTTCCCTGTCAGCTGTTTAACAAATGGCTATAAAATTATGTCTCTGTCTCATCCAGCTTAAGCCAAATGTAGGCTAATTCTATTACAACCTTCATTAAATAAGACAAGAAATAATTCAAAACAATTATTATTTCAAATGTTGGCGATTTGGATTCTCAGTATGTCTTCCCATCTACACAAACAGAAAAAGTGCCAAAAATGAAAGATAATTCGTTTAGTGTGTTACCAAAGGCTAGTCAGGCCCTATAGAGGGCTACCGCATGACGTCACCCTGCCGCGAGATTTTGTTAGGCGCCATATTGGAAGACCAAGTACACATCTATGCAAGTACATACATACATAAAACAAACTACACCTGAAATGTAGCCAGGGCCGGTTCTGCCCTAATCTGGACCCGGGTGCAACATCGCGCAAACCCCCCCCCCCCCCCCCCCCCCCAAAAAAAAAAACAGTCTAAATCAGGACAACCACAACCATCACATAACTATAACTATAAACATTTTATATCAACTATTTTAACTAAATGGGCTATAATAAATAAGCCTGCAGGCAGCCACGGCGGGCTGCCTCAGAAAAGTAACCATTCAATGACACAACTGAAAGCCTGCAGCCACGGCGGGCTGCCTCAGAAAAGTAACCATTTGTCCTACCTTAAAACTCGTTTTGCTTTTTCTGCCTCCTTTTTTGTATTTTCGACCCTCCGTTTATTTTCTTTCCTTTTCTGAAAACCCAATTTGTGTCCAGACATTTTGTTCTGCTACCAGTGAACTAACTCGTCAGGTCTCGTCTCTCGAGCCCGCGATGATTCCCGTGGGAAGGGCAACAATTGATACATTTTTACAAACAGCCAATAGGGAAGTTGCAACGTTCAGGCTCTTCTTTGCTCAGACTCTCAGTAATGCACTTACTCACTTATTATCACGTGGAGACGTGATAGTAGTCCACCTTCCCGCTCTCTCCATTCAGTCAGCGAACGTCACACAGGAAGTGAACCCCAGCGGGTTATAGAAACTTGCGCAGGAGAAGAATGACTTTTTTATTTGTAGGCTACGGAAACTTTGAGGAACGAAATAAAAACCGGTATTAACCGGTTACCATTATTTTTAATAAGCGTTTCTGTTCCGGAACATAAAAAATAATAACGTTTCTGGTTTCGTTTCTGTTCCATGTGAAATAGAAAAAGTTCCTGGTTTTCGTTTTCATTCCTTGAACCGGTTCAAAGCCCTGATTCTCCTCTTGTGCAGGTAAGTGGATTGGCTATGCTATGGTGTGAATGGTGTGTGTGCACGGTGCCCAGTGAAAGCAGAGGAGAAGGTGAAAGGTTGTCAATGCTTTCACTGCAGTTGCTATTCAACTCACAAATCTGGACTCTGGTGCTTGTTGTCAAGGCAGGGATTCTGCCAGGTGAAGATATGCAGTATGATGCATTAAGAAGATAAGATGTTGGGATTTTGAAAGTCTTGTAGGCAATTTCAGGAAACAGTTCAGAAGGGCAGAAAGAAGATAAAAAGCAGAGATGAACATCAGGTCCGCAGACGGTCAAAGAAAGAGGGGACAGCTGCAGAGTGCGAGTGAGGGGGGAGTAAAGGAAGACTGGATGGAGGTGATTTGGCACAGCACCATGAAAAAGGAAGGAGACGGACAGATGCAGAGGAGAGGGGGATCGCGGAAGAGAGGACACAGTGAATGAGAGACGGAGGAGACTGAAAGCCCTCTGTGTCCCAGCCTCATAGGGAGAGACTGATTTTACAACATGACACTTTCAGCTCACGAACCAACTGCGCGCGCGCACACACACGCATATAATCCCTTGGCCTACATTTCAAAAATAGCTCCATTTCCGCGTCTCGTCTCTCTTATCTCTGTACCGTCCTCTGTCTCTGATGACACTGTGTTGAGAACACAAGGAATAAGGAGGTGAACTTAACACCCTGCACACTCATGGCTCTCTGCCACATCACTCTCCCTGGTGTCATTTTATTCGGATCACTGCTCACCAAGGCCAGGTAGTTATTTTTAAAGCATCCCAGCAGAACAATTGTTACCGGTCCGAAAATAGAAACGTTTTGAAAAACGCTATTCCCCCTCCTGTGTTCAAGCGCAGCTAAAATGCAGCGCTATTTATCTTCCTCATTCCTGTAACAGCTCCCACGAGATTTCACATTGCATTCCTTCATTAAGCCAACAAGAAACAAAGCCTCACCTGGGCAGGCCCAACCACATGACCCAGGACGGTGACCAGCTGGCGTCGTAATCGCTCTCGTGGTGAGGCAGGAGGCCCTCATCCTGTCCCGGCTCGTCCACCGTGCTCACCTCCAGCGCCCGCAGCTGCACAGAACACGAGGTGGCACTGGATTTCAACGTGCCCACGGCATCACTGTGGCTCAGGGATGTCAAGTCCTGACCGTTGATGCTCAGCAGCACGTCTCCTGAGCACACAGTGAAGTGAAGGTTAATGAGCCGAGTTTAAAAACAGGCACAGCAGAGGGAGGCCTTCGCATGGAACACATTATCATCATGACCTCAGTATTAATCATAGTGTTATCTCTTATTTTATTATATTTTAAATTCTTCTGCTTTACTTACAGTCAGTTACAAAATTATTGGCACCCCTCCAAATGGCAGGATGAGGTACAAAATAAATTTCACCCACAAATTCTAGAAACTACATTCTTTTTAAAATAATTCTCATGAGAGCCTTTTTTATAACTTTTATAAAAAATATTTTTTTTCCCTTCAGAATCGTAATTCGAGAGTTGACAATCTTTATTTTAATTATTGGTTATTATATTTAGTAGTATTATTTTGTTTGTTTTTTACACTATTATTAATTAATTAATTAGGTTTTTTTTAAAGAGTTTGTTATTTATTCTTTTTTCTTGTGTTTTTAAAGCATTGTTATCAGCACTTTAAATGTATAAAATATACCATGTAATGTATTATAATAATAATAATAATGTACATTTCAAAAATCAAATCTTTTTCCAAAAACCCTGTAATTTGCAATATGTCCATGAACTGCTACTTTAACAACACTGATGCGATCTTCAAAGTTCTCCTTTAATCAACAATGTTGTAAAACTGTAAAAAGACAGAAAGAGAAGATGGTAGTGTGACTGACCCCGTTTGATTCGTCCATCACGTGACAGGCAGCCATGCGGTTGGACGCTCGTGACAAAGATGGGCAGCTCACCACTCTTACTGCCCCGCCCCCCAGCCACGGTCATTCCCAGTGACTCATGCGGCTCTTTCTTCACAGTGATGTGTTTTTCCTTGCAGGTGACACACTGAGAGAGGTCCTGAGACAAAATTACAAAAACATGCAAATTGCAAATCTTTCTCAGATGCCCCTTTTCCACCAAAGCAGTTCCAGGGCTGGTTCAGGGCCAGTGCTTAGTTTGGAACTGGGTTTTCTGTTTCCACTGACAAAGAACTGGCTCTGGGGCCAGAAAAACCGGTTCCAGGCTAGCACCAACTCTCTGCTGGGCCAGAGGAAAGAACCGCTTACTTCAGCGGGGGGGCGGAGTTGTTAAGACCAACAGCAATAACAAGACCGCGAAAGATCGCCATTTTTAAGTGACGAGAAGCAGCAGCTGTACAAACGCGAAGTCATCCATTATTATTATTGTTGTTGTTGCTGCTGCTTCTTCCGCGTTGTTTTGCTTCGATATTCGCGCCAAGGTTTATGCAAACGTAGCGACGTAACTGACGTATACAGCGACGTAACTGACGTATACAGCGACGTAATGACGTGGCTTCCCTTAGCATCGCGAGCTATGGAAAAGCAAACTGGTTCTCAGCTGGCTCGCAAGTTGAACGAGTTGTGAACCAGCACCAGCACTGGCCCCGAACCAGCCCTGGAACTGATTTGGTGGAAAAGGGGTAAGAGAGGAACAGAAACTTATTCAAATACTAAACATGGCCTAAGAACATCTCACACTGTCAGAAATAGGGCTACAGTAGGAGTCTATTTCTGTCCCTCAAGGTACAGTCTACACTAATATAACCCAAGGTAACTATCCCTGTGTCCGAAATCACTCACTACTCACTATATAGTGGACTATACAGTGAGCTCACCATTTTGTAGTGCTGTCCGAATGTATAGTGAGAATTATTACACCTTATATAGTGCACTCAAAGTATTCCACAATGAATCATGAAAAGTAGTGTACAACCAATGGTCACTAACCAAGCGATATATCCCACCATGCATTGCGGTTGCGCTGAAAGGAAAAAAAAAGTATGTTGGGGTGAATGGATGGAGGAAGAAACACATTATAAATGGACATTCAAGTACAATTAAAAATAGTAAGAGAATAGAAAATAAGCTAAAATAGAATAAGACAAAAAATACAAGAATAAAAGTTACAGTGCAGAACGAGGAATTTATCACAAAGCCTCAAATTTGATTTAATAAAAGGCAGCAGCAAAGAAGAAAGTCTTCAACCTTGATTTGAAAGAACTGAAAGATACAGCAGACACAAAGTACAATACTTTGTATTTATTAATGTGGGAAATACGCTCAGTATAATATGGATTTATCACAAAAATACACACATGTATTTATTAGTTTGAAAACCCACCAGCCAATTGATCTGACACGTTTTAATTGTGCGACAGTAATGACATAAATAACAGTGCAACAGAGTAGTGTCCGAAAGTGGTTTTTTTTTTTTTCATTTTACCAACGAGCTCACTATATAGTCCTCTATATAGAATTCCCTATATAGTGAGTAGGGAGTAGTGAATGAGTGAGTGATTTCGGACACAGGATATGTATACCTTTGTAGGGCCAAAAAGGTAGATAGATGTTCCCAAGCAGTATATAAACAGGACAAATAAGTACCTTAGAGGGTACTGCCCCAGTGACAAGCCATTGTACCCCTAAAGGTACAATAATGTAGTTTATTTTCTGAGAGTGCACCTTTACATGATCCAAAGGTGCACTCTCGAGGACTGGGCCTCAGCATATGGTGTCTATCTTCTATTCAACCCCAAGGAGCCGGACAGTTTCCATTCAAGCAGATGGAACACAACATCAAATTCTGACCTTGCATTTGCCAACCTGAATGGTCCTTCTCCCCACCGTGTAGACCTTGCCTGTTTCCCAAAGTCTCAACATCAACCATCACTGATCATCCCTCATAACCCAATTGAGCCAATTACCACCAAACCAGTCCCCTCCTGGGACAAGGAATGCGATGCTCTCTGTGATGAATTCCTGAAAGCAGAACCTGTGGAAGAGGCCAACACAAAAATGTCTGACCTAATAGTCTGTCTAGACAGGAAACACCGTGAGAGATGGGCAGAAACAGTCCAAGGCATTGACTTTACCCACTCCAGCAGGATAGCATGGAAGACACTCAACCGTCTCACCAGTAGACGCTCCAAAGCACAGAAATGCCCTAATTTCTGTCTTAGCCAACTCCATCGCTGCTCAACTTCTTGAGAACAGTCATTTCAAGGACATCGACAAGGAACATACCCGCTCTGTGAAACAAGAGATCACTGAACTGTGGCGTGCTCCCAGTGTCAATGGCTTGTTATCAGCCCCCTTTACACCAGGAGAGCTCACATCTGCCACGAGCCAACTGAAGAGTGGAAAGACCCAGGGACCTGACAACATCCCCCCCCCAGAGTTCCTGATACACTGTGGCCCATGTTGTTTGGAATGAGTTCTAGCATTCTACTCATGCTGCCTCACCAACCAATCCATACCAAAGATCTGATGGAAGGCTACCATCATCGCCCTTCCCAAACCAAACAAGCCAGTGGATGAGGCAAAGAGCTACCACCCCATCTCACTCCTCTGTATACCCTTCAAACTCCTGGAATGGTTTCTCCTAGCCCAACTGGAACCAATTGTTGACCCCCAACTGCCAGATGAACAAGCAGGCTTCCGGCTGGGCCGCAGCACAGTTCACCAGATCATGAAGCTGATTAATGACATAGAAGACAGCTTCAGGAAAGGCCACAAGGCAGGCACAATTTTGGTAGACCTCACTGCTGCCTACGACACTGTTTGGCATCGGGGCCTAACACTGAAACTGCTTAGGACTGTCCCAGACCGGCTTAACTCTAGTTAATTTCATCTGCAACATCCTAGCCAACAGAAGCCTTGTCCTTAAGACCAGCGACGGACAGACCAGTAGGCCACAGCACCTCAAAAATGGAGTCCCCCAAGGATCAGTGCTCTCCCCAATGATGTTCAACTTGTACATCAGCGACTTACCCCGCACAACATCTCAACAATATGGCTACGCAGATGACCTAGCCTTACTTTATGCTGACAGCAATTGGCCCAAGGTAGAGGAGACACTCTTGACAGATATGGTCCAACTTGCAACATATCTCAAGAGATGGAGACTGAAGCTGAGCGCTGCCAAAACCACCTCAACTGCCTTCCACCTCAACAACAAGGAGGCCAACCACCAGCTCCAGATCAACCTTAATGGCTCACTCCTCCTGTACAACCCGACCCCAACCTACTTAGAGATGAAACTCGACCAGCAGCTTACTTACAGACATCACTTGGAGCCACTGCGTGCAAAGGTCTCCTCAAGAAACAATCTCCTACATCGCCTGGCGGGTTCCTCATGGGGTGCAAGAACATCTACTCTGTGAACCAGTGCCCTCACCCTGGTCTACAGTGCTGCAGAGTACACAGCACCAGTATGGTGTAGGAGTGTTCACACGAAAAAGCTGGATACAGCCCTAAATGATACCATGAGAATCATCACTGGATGCATCCAGACTACACCAACTGAGTTTCTGCCAGTCCTCTCAGGCATAGAACCTCCAGCTCTCTGTAGGGAACAACATACAGACAAGCTGGTCAATAAGGCCCAAAAGGATAAGACACATCTGCTACACAATATAGTAGAAGGATCGCAACACATGGGTTGACAGCGCCTACGCTCACGTCACCCATTTTCCTGCCATGCGACCACCCTCCTTGACACACCTTTCAACATCCTACAAGCATGGAGAGGCACCTGGCAACAGACTGCACACCCTGCTCAACTCAGCATCATCCTGAATACAGCACTACCCCCAGATGGCGACCTCCCAAGGAAAGAGTGGGTCACTTTGAACTGGATACGAACCGGGGTAGGCCGCTTCAATGCCAACATGCACTGATGGGGTCTGCGCCCATCTGCAGCCTGCACCTGAGCAGACTGTAGAGCATATCCACAGTGAATGCCCCACCTTTGGCCCGCCTGTGGATGTCGACCTCACGATCCCTAAGCAGTCCATGGTGAACTGGTTGCAGCACCTTTCTTATACAGATGTGGTCAGACGATTACATACAGTGACATGAATGTCATCTTGGATATGAATGCCGTGGCAATATTTGGGCTTTCAATGATGTCACTGAACTATTCTTTTTCTGTGGTAGAATGATTGTACAGCATACATCTTTAAAAAACAAACAAACTAGAATTCAGTGCACAATTTTCTTTGGGTTTTCTGAAATCAACACAGGGTCAAAAGTATACATGCAGGGTCAAAAATTTACATACGCTCACTTAGATTATTAATTCAGAGTTGCTGAAACTTCCAAAATGTCTCTTATCTTGCCAAGGCCAAGGTCTCTTAACTTCCTGTTAGGGGTTATGATTGACTACAGCTGGTAGCTTCTCTGTGCCTTCATAAAAAGGGTTTGTTTACAGCACTCATTGGATTGACCAACACAAGTAAAATGGGAAAGTCAAAGGAGTTCAGTGCAAATCTGAGAAAGAGGATCGCGAATGTACACAACTCCGGAATGTCTCTTAGAGCCACTTCTAAACAAACGCAGATCCCAAGATCAGTTCAAACAATTGTATGTAAGTTACTGGGAGGTGTAGTCACTTTGCCAAGCCACTTTGCTTCAAGTAAACGCAAACGGTCACCCTCAGCTGAAAGGAAATTGGTTCAGATGGTCAGGAACAACACAAGAACCACCATGACACAGCCCTGCCATGAACTGGAAGTTGATGGATCACTGTCTACAATTCAGTGAGTTCTATTTCGTTTCTCCTGACCGCCAGAGGCGGTGCTTTCAGCACATGGATATCCATCACACGAACGTGCAGGTCGAGTAATAGTAACAACAAAGTCACGTGTGACCTGGGTGACGTGACCCCGGCATAAAAGACCGGTAAACCCAGGAAGTGACCTCTTGCATCTTCTCGCGTTTGCAGGTTGTGAGTTGGATTGGAATTTGGACAAAGCGCTGTGTTAGTTTCGTTACCCGTAGGGTTGGGGCTGTGCTTACGCATCCTCCAAGAAACTGCGTTAAGTCCACCAATTCTTTTTCTCTTGTCGTTATATTCGTATTGATTTGTTACTCCGTTAAGCTGAGTGCTCTCGCTCGGTGGAGTTAGCTGATTAGCCCTCCGGGGCGGTGTCCTCGCCGCTGGAGGCCGGCTTGTTTCTTGTTCAGGTAAGCGGTTTTCATTCATTTAAATTAAAGCGGTGTTTCTCGCCGCTGTTTATCAGTTCTGTGGCGCACGGCGCCTATCTTTGTTAATATTATCAACCGCCTTGTTTTGTGCAGCCATGCCTCCGGCCTGCTCACGGGCCGGCTGTCTTGTGTGTTGTATTCGTATTGTTTGTTACTCCGTTAAGCTGAGTGCTCTCGCTCGGTGGAGTTAGCTGACTAGCCCTCCGAGGCGGTGTCCTCGCCGCTGGAGGCCGGCTTGCTTTCGTTCAGGTAAGCGGTTTTCATTCATTTAAATTAAAGCGGTGTTTCTCGCCGCTGTTTGTTATCAGTTCTGTGGCGCACGGCGCCTATCCTTGTTAATATTATCGACCGCTTTGTTTTGTGTAACCTTGCCTCCGGCCTGCTCATGGGCCGGCTGTCTTGTGTGTTTTAGCGGCGTATGATGTCTTCTCACGCTAGTGAGTGACTGTTTAGTTGCGTCCCGACCACGGGTGTGTCCGCCCGGTCGTTTTTTCGTTGCCGCCTGATTGTTTATTTTGGGATACTTACTTGGGGTGTTCTCGCCCTATTTTTTAAGTTCCCTTCTGCCAGCCAGGTGTCATGGACCTATTCTCTTGCTGCACCAACTGCCGGGCCCCCCTCGAGCCAGAGGACGGCCACCGCGAGTGCCCCTCGTGCCTGGGTATTGATCACCTGCGGCAGGGGCTGACGGACATGGCCTGTGCAGACTGCATGTGCCTGAGCGTGGCTGCGCGGACCGCCAGGCTGGCTCGGATGGATCCTCCGTCTGACATCCCCCGGGCCTCGGGGGGACAGGACAGGGTGCCGGCTGCAGCAGCAGGGCCCAGCAAGCGCCGTGGGGCTCCCCCACACGTCTCCGCTTCCAAGGCGAAAAAGAAGCGCCCGGGCGATTTGGCTCGGAAGGTGGAGGTGATGTCCACCGAGCTGGAGGAGATGAAGGCCCTGCTGGCGAATCTCCAGCCTCCGCCACAGGGCAGCAGTGTTCCCGCAGCCACCCCATCTGCCTGGCAGCCCGACCGTTCGCCATCACCACCGCTTCTGTCACCGGCCGTTGATGCACGCGGCCTGGATGAGCTGTCGATCCGGGCGTCGGAGAGCTTTGACTGCGGTGGGTCTGACGGTCAAGACTCCACCTCTCCGGCCGGTTCCCAGGCCACCAGCCATGGCACCATGGCAGCATCGGAAGGCGGACGCTCATCCATCCAGCCAACGCTGAGGGCTGCATTGGCCCGTCTGGGGTTGGACACGCCCCCGGTGGCCCAGCATCAGAGCGCTTTCTTCAGAGGCTCCACACAGCCTTCCTCGTTGTCTGTTCCGCCCTCGGCCCCATACATCGAGGAGTTACAGAGGTGTTGGGCGGACCCTAGACGCCATTCCCACCTCCCTAGTGACTGCAGGGCCCTGGCAGCAATGCAGGACGCCCCTACCTACGGCCTCCAGCAGATGCCCAACATTGAGCCCTCCGTGGCTGCCCTCGTCCTTTCGCCCAACGAGGCTCTGCGGCCTGACGCCCAATGCCCCCGCACTCAATGCCGCGCGACCGACGACCTCATCGTGCGGGGATACAACACGGCAGCACGAATGGGTCGTATTGACAATTCCATGTCCCATCTGCTGCTGGCCCTCGCCCAGACGCTGGAGGGGACGAGCGCGGCATCACGGGAGCTGTGCGACGCGGCTCTCCAGGCCTTTGCCTACTCGTCGCGGGAACTGGGCCGGCTGATGTCGTATCTCACCCTCGCCCGCTGGCAGATATGGCTGGCGCAGTCCCCTCTGGCCGAGCCCGACCGGCGTGTGCTGCGCTCTCTCCCTGTTGTCCCCGGGGAGCTGTTTGGCGAGGCCGCTCAGCAAGCCCTGGACCGGAGTGCCCAGGTCGTCCAGGCGCGACAGCAGTTCGCTGGCCTCTGCCAGGCCCACCACCACGGCAACGCTGCCCAGTCCTTCAGGGGGCCCACACCGACTCTGTCTCGGCCACGCACCCGCCAGGAGACCAGACGGGTTGATGACTTTCGTCGCCCCACCACCTCCCGGACCCGCGGCGCTGCCCCCTACACCCAGTCCGCTCCTCGTCGCCCCCATGGTGACCGACGGGGGCGGTCTGGGTGGCGCTGACATCAGCGCACCGGCGGTCGGCCGCTTTTCCAGCGAACAGCTCCAAAGCTGGAGAGCGTTGACCCCAGACCCCTGGGTGCCGGTGACCCTCACCGAGGGTTACCGCATCCAGTTCTGCTGCCGACCGCCGCGTTTTCATGGGGTCAAACACACCACCGTGAGCCATCCGGGGAAGTCCCTCGTACTCCGGCAGGAAATCGCCACCCTCCTGGAGAAAGGAGCAATCTCTCCCGTCGACAGGCAGAGACAGCAAGGTGGGTTCTACTCCAGGTATTTTCTGGTTCCGAAGAAGGACGGCGGTATCCACCCGATCCTCGACCTGAGGTCCCTCAACTCCCATTTGAAGACCATGAGATTCCGCATGCTGCGTTCAATGTATGTCTTACACCACATCCAGGCGGGCGACTGGTTTGCCACCGTCGACCTGAAAGACGCCTATTTCCATGTTCCCATCGCGCCACACCACAGGCAGTTCCTGCGGTTTGCCTTCAAGGGCCAGGCTTTCGAGTTCAATGTTTTGCCCTTTGGGATATCGCTGGCACCCCGTGTGTTCACCAGGTGTGTGGCAGCGGCATTGGCACCACTTCAGGCAAGGGGTTGCGTGTCCTGCCTTACCTGGACGACGGGCTCGTCTGTTCACGGTCAGCAGCTCAGGCCTGCACCGACATCGCGACTGTGCTCTCACATGTCGCAGAGCTGGGGCTCAGGGTGAATTACAAGAAGAGCTCGCTGGTGCCCAGCCAGGAGACGACTTTCTTGGGCATGCACCTGGATTCGAGGTCGTTGATGGCAACCCCCTCCCAGACCAGGATCCACAACATCTGCCTGCTGCGTGGCCGCTTCGGACGGGGCAGGTCACTCACCCTGAAGACCTTTCAGTGCCTGCTGGGCATGCTTACGGCAGCCTCCTCTCTGGTCCAACTGGGGCTCCTGGACTTGCGTCCACTTCAGAGGTGGCTCAACGGTCTCCACCTCCACCTGGCGCTACGGGCTGTGTTCCTCGGCCTACAGCACTTCCTCCCAGGCCTGGCCGGCAGACACGTCCTGGAGCGGACGGACAACGCTACGGTAGTGTACTACATCAACCACCAGGGAGGCACCAAGTCCCTCCAGTGCTTGGAAGTGGCCGGCCAACTTCTGCGGTGGGCCCATCGACATCTCTTGAGCCTGCGTGCCATGTACTTACCAGGCACTGCCAACAGGGCAGCGGATCTGCTGTCCCGCCAGAACCCCGATCCCGGGGAATGGAGACTCAACCCAGCGGTGGTTCTCGCCATCTGGGAACGTTTTGGCAGGGCAGAGGTGGACCTCTTTGCCTGCCAGGAGTCGACACACTGCCCTCTGTGGTTCAGCCTCCACGGCCCCAGTCCCCTGGGCCAGGATGCGCTGGCGCATGCTTGGCCGAGGCAACTGCTGTATGCCTTCCCCCCCTCTGCCGCTGATCGTGCCAACCCTACACAGGGTTGCGATGGACCACCATGGGCTGCTGCTTGTCGCCCCTCGGTGGCCGGGCCGAGTGTGGTTTCCCAAGTTGCTGCAACTTCTGAACGGCGACCCCTGGTGCCTGCCAGTGAGGATGGACCTGCTATCACAGCTGGGAGGGCAGATCTGGCACCCGGATCCAGCCCGTCTGCAGCTCTGGGTGTGGCCGCTGAAGGGCCGGACCCCCTGCTAGGTCTTTGTGAGCCGGCAGTGGTCAACACCATTGCAAGCTCTCGGGCACCCTCCACCAATGCCCTCTACGCCAACAGATGGAGGCTTTTCTCCAACTGGTGCTTAACTTGGGGGGAGGAGCCTACATGCTGCCCCCTGCCGACCATTCTACTGTTCCTCCAGTCTCTGTTTGATAAGGGTCTTACTCCTTCCACCATCAAGGTCTATGCAGCTGCCATCTCTGCTCAGCATGCCAGAGTTGGGGGAAGGACCGTGGGGTCCCACCCCTTGGTGGCACGTTTCTTGAAGGGTGCTCTCCGGTTGAGACCCCCCCCGACGGAGCCGGGTACCCACATGGGATCTTCACTTGGTGCTGCAGGCTCTCTGCGACGCACCGTTTGAGCCCCTGGTCATGGCAGACATTTCATGGCTCTCCCTGAAGACTGCCTTTCTTCTGGCCATTACATCGACGAGGCGCGTCGGGGAATTACACGCGCTGTCAGTCAGTGGGGAGTGCCTGCAGTGGCACTCCGGCGACAGTGGGGTCACTCTGTGGCCTAACCCCTCTTTCCTCCCGAAGACCCTCTCTGCTACCTTCGTCAACCAGCCCCTTAGCCTTGTGGCATTCGAGGCGGGCCATGGTGAGAGGTCGGAACTTTTATGCCCAGTTCGCGCCCTCAGGGTGTACGTGTCCCGTACAGAGGGCTTCCGTAGGAGTGACGCCCTGTTTCTGTGCCACACAGGGCCGAGGAGGGGTCTGGCGCTCTCTAAGCAGAGGCTATCCAAGTGGATAGTCGAGGCCATATTACATGCCTACAGGCACAGTGGCTCCCCGATTCCTCCGGCTGTCAGGGCGCACTCTGCACGGGGCGTGGTGGCCTCATGGGCATCACTGAAGGGCGTGCCCCTTTCAGACATATGCAGCGCAGCCTCCTGGGCTTCCAGCTGCACCTTCACCAGGTTTTACCGTCTTAATGTCGTCCCACATAATCCTGTGGCGACGGCTGTCATTCCAGGCCCGTCGCAGCAGCACTGAGTACAGGTAGGCACTCCTCATGACCTGGTTGGTATTAGTCATCCATGTGCTGAAAGCACCGCCTCTGGCGGTCAGGAGAAATGAAATAGAACGAGGGTTATGTATATAACCGCGGTTCTATGAGTTTTGGATGACCGCCAGAGCTTGGCAGTCACTCGGAGTGTACACGAGAAGATTTGCCAAGAGGTCACTTCCTGGGTTTACCGGTCTTTTATGCCGGGGTCACGGGGTGACGTCACCCAGGTCACACGTGACTTTGTTGTTACTATTACTCGACCTGCATGTTCGTGTGATGGATATCCATGTGCTGAAAGCACCGCCTCTGGCGGTCATCCGAAACTCATAGAACCGCGGTTATATACATAACCCTCGTTTTATATATCACCATGGACTAAGAGGCTGCTATCCAAGAAATAACCCCCTGCTCCAAAATTGACACCTTCAAGCTTAACTAAAGTTTGCAACTGACCACATGGACAAAGGAAAAGCCTTCTGGAGGAAAGCTGTACAGTCACATGAGACAAAGATTGAGTTGTTTGGCCACAATGACCATGATGTACAGACTGACACTGTACGAGCTGGTGGTGGTAGCAGCATCATGCTCTGGGGTGGTTTTACTGCCAGTGGAACTGGTTCATTGCACAAAGTGGATGGAATAATGAAGAAGGAGGACTACCTCATAATTCAGCATAACCTCAAACCATTGGAAAACTTGAACATGACTGGGAGTCACAACAGGACAATGAACCTAAACACGCATCAGAGCTGGTTGTGGAGGATAAAGCAGGCTAACATTAAGCTTAAAACAAGTCCTGACTTCAACCTTATTGAAAATATAGGGACCATGCTTATAAGGCGAGTCCATGCCAACAAAAAACAACAACAACAAATTCAATTGAACTCTACCAATTCTACCATGAAGAGTCGTGAAATATCCAACCAGAATTCTGCCAGAAGCTTGTTCATGGTAAACAAAAATGTTTGATCAAGATGAATCTTGCAAAGAGACATTTTACCCAAATATTAGGTGTGCTGTATGTAAATTTTTGACCCTGCATGTATACTTTTGACCCTGTGTTGATTTCAGAAAACCAAAAGAAAATTGTGCATGAAATTTGTTTTGTTTTTTTGTAAATTAAATATTTATGCTGTACAATAATTCTGCCACAGAAAAAAGAACAGTTCAGAGAAATCACTGAAAGTCCAAATATTGCCAAGACATTCATATCCAGGATGACATTCATGTCACTGTATGTAAACTTCTGACAACTATATCTAATACAGCTGTCTTCTCATATGAAAGACGAAGTACACAATCCAGTTTATATAATACAGTATGAGGAAAAATATCCATAGTTAATCTGTGCTTCTAGCTCTGCCGTTCTGCTCTATTACCGAAAATGCAAAAGAGCACACTGGGGATGTCTCCCAACATTGTTTGACCTCAGACTGACTCTAACTAAGGAATAAAACACTTTATTCTATCCACATTCACTGGATATGAGCAATTGTACACTCTGATTGGCTACTCTACTACTAGGCTATCAGCTCATATACCGTGAGTAGAGAAAAACTAAATGGCAGAGTGTGTTGCTGAACCAACCGAAATAAAAACTGTACTCGAAAACTAAACCCCCCCCCCAACAAAATATGGATTAAAAGTATTTGATGGTAAGACCGTATCTTTTTAAAAACATTTTTCAAGAATTATTATTATTATAGCATTTTTCACAAATTGCTACAGTCATTGCGCTGGTTTGTTTACATTCTAAGTGGAAATGATTTTGTCAGACATTTTTATGCCTCCGCCACCTTAAGGTGCAGGAGTCATTATGTTTTCGGGTTGTCCGTCTGTCCGTGCGTGCGTCCGTGCGTGCGTCCATCCCGAAACCTTGTGAACACGATATCTCAAAGGCTAATGAAAGGAATTTCACCAAACTTTCACCATTTGTACGCTTTGAGACAAACATGAACTAATTAGATTTTGAGGTTAAAAGGTCACAGGTAAAGATTACTGTGAGGTCAAATGTCCATCCCCAAACCTTGTGAACGCCATATCTCAAAGACTAATGAAAGGAATTTCACCAAACTTTCACCATTTGTGCACTTTGGGACAAAGATGAAATGATTAGATTTTGAGATCAAAAGGTCTAAGGTCAAGGTCACTGTGAGGTCAAATGTCTGTCCGAAAACCTTGTGAACACAATATCTCCAAGGCGAATGAAAGGAATTTCACCAAACTTTCACCATTTGTGCATTTGGGGACAGACATTAACTGATTAGATTTTGAAGTTAAAAGGTCACAGGTCAAGATTACTGTGAGGTCTAATGTCCATCCCCAAATCACAACTTAATAAGGCGTGTAGCCTACCAGGCAGAGGCATCCCCATCGACGCCAATGGCGTCGAGTTCTATCTAGTTGTATAAAGTTTTCACAACCCCGATTCCAAAAAAGTTGGGACAAAGTACAAATTGTAAATAAAAATGGAATGCAATAATATTTACAAATCTCAAAAACTGATATTGTATTCACAATAGAACATAGACAACATATCAAATGTCGAAAGTGAGACATTTTGAAATTTCATGCCAAATATTGGCTCATTTGAAATTTCATGACAGCAACACATCTCAAAAAAGCTGGGACAGGGGCAATAAGAGACTGGAAAAGTTAAAGGTACAAAAAAGGAACAGCTGGAGGACCAAATTGCAACTCATTAGGTCAATTAGCAATAGGTCATTAACATGACTGGGTATAAAAAGAGCATCTTGACGCTGTGTCATTCGGACTAAAGAGGAGAAGGACGACCCAAGTTGTTATCAGCGCTCAGTTCAGAAGCCTGCATCTCTGATGGTATGGGGTTGCATTAGTGCGTGTGGCATGGGCAGCTTACACATCTGGAAAGACACCATCAATGCTGAAAGGTATATCCAGGTTCTAGAGCAACATATGCTCCCATCCAGACGACGTCTCTTTCAGGGAAGATCTTGCATTTTCCAACATGACAATGCCAAACCACATACTGCATCAATTACAGCATCATGGCTGCGTAGAAGAAGGGTCCGGGTACTGAACTGGCCAGCCTGCAGTCCAGATCTTTCACCCATAGAAAACATTTGGCGCATCATAAAACGGAAGATACGACAAAAAAGACCTAAGACAGTTGAGCAACTAGAATCCTACATTAGACAAGAATGGGTTAACATTCCTATCCCTAAACTTGAGCAACTTGTCTCCTCAGTCCCCAGACATTTACAGACTATTGTAAAGAGAAAAGGGGATGTCTCACAGTGGTAAACATGGCCTTGTCCCAACTTTTTTGAGATGTGTTGTTGTCATGAAATTTAAAATCACCTAATTTTTCTCTTTAAATGATACATTTTCTCAGTTTAAACATTTGATATGTCATCTATGTTCTATTCTGAATAAAATATGGAATTTTGAAACTTCCACATCATTGCATTCCGTTTTTATTTACAATTTGTACTTTGTCCCAACTTTTTTGGAATCAGGGTTGTATTTATTGAATTTGCAAAAACTAAAAATACTCTGTTTCTCAAAATCCAGTGACTGTGGATAGAATAAAACAGTTATTCCACTCAATCTTGTCGTACATGGCTTATAGTCAACTCGGCTCTACGCACCTTGTCGGCTATCAGCTCATGTATGACTCAATTTTTTGGTGTCCAACACAAAACTTTACAGCGATCGTAAAGCCGGATTAAGCTGTTGCTCCTGCCATGTCTGGAGTCTCAATACTGCTCGTTCCACACCATCACATCAATCACATTATTGAGTCATTAATTACTACTGAGGAGAAATTGGAGGCAAAACAAGAGCTGCTATAAGAGAGAGAGAGCTGTCACTGTCTGACACTGTCAAGCACTGGAGTTTGCAATATCCCCCCCCCCCCCCACACACACACACACACACTCACCCTGTATGTGGAAGAGCGACTGAGCTGCAGGTTGGGTGTTGGATTTGGCACAGCCGTGTGGTGCACCGGAGGCAGGAAGTGTTCGTGGCACCAGCTATCGCGGGCTGAGCTCGAGCCCGTGTGTACAGCCATGGTCTGCTTGCCAGGCCTGCTGATCAGCAGATTCACTCTCTCTCCACTGGCCTGAAGTGTTACAGTAACCACAATGACATCATCAGTGTCTCATGCAATTTAATACCTTAAACTTTAATGCCAAACCACTGATGTAGTAGCTTCTGCCAAGTGTAACCTCACTGCCTCCCGCTGTGCATTTAGTAACACTTACGCAAGACCCAATCAGGACTGAGTTATTCACAGAGGTTTTTTTTTTTAAATCCCATTTCTCACCCACTAACTAGTTTTCCCCATCACATGACAGCTACAAAGAGTGGATGGTAAAGGCTAACACAGGTCAATAAACCAATAAACATATGAATGTGGAATGAATGATAGGACTGACACTCTCTGGAAGCCCCGCCTCCTTCCCCCGTCTCACATTAGTATTTTTATGTCACTGTTTGTGATATGAAGGATATTTTGAGTTCATTAATGTGAGATAAAAACATATTAGCGCGTAACAATTTACAAATCATTTTATTAGTAATTATAATTAGACAGATCGATGCATTCAGATTGTTTGAGCAGATCTGTAGGACAACACTTTATTTCTGTAATTGATTTCTCGGGGCACGTTTGTTGAAACTCTGATGTCACGCTCTGTCGAGTTTGCACTTTCAGAACAATTCCTACGTGCTGATTATGAGTTCAACCAAGAAGTGAAGTCTATGTGGACGTAAGTCCAACCTGACAAGGAAATGCTGTGGAAATTTAAATGCATTAAATTAGATGCATTAATGTACATGTGTTTGTATGTTTTTTTAATCGCAACAAGATCACAATACACTCCCTCATTGTCATAAATGACCTTTTTTCATATCTATCTGTCCCCAAGAAGGTTAAAAAAAAAAAACACCCACACCTGTGGCTTTTCTGTTGCGTTGTGCGAGATCCCAGTCCAAATACACACCTCTACGTTGAATATTTAGAAAGAAAGTATCTCAGTGACATTTATTTCCAGACAGCTCTTGTATAAAGTATACACTACTTGGAACCTCTGTTGTAGGATTCTTCATAGAAGTTCTTCCAGAGAGTGCTCTCTGGAGAGCCCTATTTACATTTATCTCTCTACCTGTATAATTTGTGCGGCCTGTTCAGGTGTGCCGTGCCTCAGGTCATGCTCGTTCACCGCCAGCACTCTGTCATTGCTGTGTAGGCGTCCATCCTTGGCGGCCAATCCCCCGTCCAGCAGTTCAAGCACGAACACACCGGGCTCATCTGTACGCCGTACCAACTTGATGCCCAGCTGTTCGGTAGAGTCCCTCTTGTGCAGGGTGATACGCAGGCTGCCTGGGCTGCCCTCTGGCACTGTAGGGGCAGGAACAGCGGGCACGGGGGGTGGCCGGGCACTGCAACGGCGCTCCCTGAGCACAGTCAGCTGTAGGGTGGCACACGGGCGAGCTAATGTAGAACGGGCGAAATTATGCGGCGTGTTACTGATGTCTACGTTGTTCACCTGGATCAAGAGGGGCGAAGGACAAAGGGAGAGTTGCAATGCCTGAAAAGCAGCTTTGTAACAACATCAACTGAATATCAAATGCAAAAGGAATATTGATGAGATTTACATTCATGAGAATGCATAAACACACACTGCTATGAGAACATGCAGATTCATTTGCCATTCTGTCAAATATGCTGGTGGTCATCACTAATTAAGACATTATGCTGACAAAGTTCTATTCCTGGAGGAATTAAAGGAGCAGTTTGTAATATTTTAAATCCCTCCGCTGCCTGTTAGGAGACTTGCAATTACAATGAAAACACTGATAAGACTTCTTTTTTCTCCCCTTTCCCTATGTTGAAACTATTATATGTATACCTTAAGAGTTGAGTTTTAAGTTAAAGAGGAAGACCTGAACTAGACCAGTTGGGCTCATTTCTGGACCAGAAAAATGTCAAGAGAAGCATGAAGCAAAGAATCTTTCCAGATCATTTAAAACTGTAATATGAATACTGTAATCATTTTTAAAAATCAGTTTTTAAAGATTATGCGATTATACAGGTTTAGAAACAGTTAAAACATTACTAACTGCACCTTTAAGTCTCTTTGAGATGTTAGATTAGCTTCCCTTACCTGCAGTATCTGGTCACCAGCCAGTAGCCTCCCATCTCGAGCAATGACACCGTCACGGTACACTTCCTGGATTACAATGTTTATAAGAGGTGTCTCGTTGCCCCCAACTATGCTTATACCCAACTCCACATAGGGATTTGAGCGATGAATCTCAATGGTGGTGATCTCGCCTTCAGGCAAAGATGGCAGCTTTACACAACCTGGCAGGTGGAAACAGTACATCCATCATTGACTCTGGTGTATCGATAAGTGCATTCAATCATCTTCATTAACCGCTTTATCCTGGTCAGGGTTGGGGTGGATCTGGAGCCTATCCTGGGAACACTGGGTTTGAGGTGGGAAATACGATAGCAGTTCATTGTACAGCAACATGAACATACACACAATTACACCAGTTGCACCTACGGGTATTTTAGCATCACCAATCTAGAGACGGAGCATTAAAATAAAAAATAAAAAAATTTTAAAATAAAAGCAGTGCATATAGGCATACCCTCTTCTGCTGATAAGGGCAGAGACTCAACAAAGTCCCACCCTGATGATGCAGAGCTGCCTGTACGGAGAAGGTGAATGCAGGGGTTGCTGAGGGGCCGCTTTACACGTGGAGGGACACGCTCCAAACCTTGGACACCTAAAAAAAAGGTCTCAGGTTAATCAATTCCTCATAGTACATCAACCACCTTTTGTGTTTTAATGCCTCTGTATCGAGTCACTGTAATAGTCTAAAATTCCCATGTGGACTAATTATGCAAATTAAATCACATAACTTAAACAAACACATTCTCATGTTCTGTCCCATGCGATCACACTTATACATGCTTTTCCACCCTTTCAATCATCTAACCCAGGGTTTCCAGTTTATTGTCTCCAGAGACCTCTCTACATGTAAAATAAATACCATCACCCCTTGAGACATTTATTTTCTGAACAATTCAAATATTAGCCTCATTAATAAAATGTGTATATATAAAATTAACCTTCTGGCTATTTATTAGCACCACAGAGCTTTTTGTTTTCCTCCACTGAGAGAACAATCTACTTGTTTTTGAAGCTGAACAAAACCTATTATGGGTGGCACGGTGGTGTAGTGGTTAGCGCTGTCGCCTCACAGCAAGAAGGTCCGGGTTCGAGTCCCGTGGCAGGCGAGGGCCTTTCTATGCAGAGTTTGCATGTTCTCCCCGTGTCCGCGTGGGTTTCCTCCGGGTGCTCCGGTTTCCCCCACAGTCCAAAGACATGCAGGTTAGGTTAACTGGTGACTCTAAATTGAGCGTAGGTGTGAATGTGAGTGTGAATGGTTGTCTGTGTCTATGTGTCAGCCCTGTGATGACCTGGCGACTTGTCCAGGGTGTACCCGGCCTTTCGCCCGTAGTCAGCTGGGATAGGCTCCAGCTTGCCTGCAACCCTGTAGAACAGGATAAAGCGGCTAGAGATAATGAGATGAGACAAAACCTATTTAAATAAAATCACAAGAACTCATTAATAAATATCATAACTTTCACAATGGTGAGCTGTAATTTGTAAAAGTCTGACAAGGAAAGTCTTCAGGACAGTGTAGTTTCTCGACAACACAACAAGCTGCATCTTATTACTTCAAGAGAGAGAAGATACAGAGGCTGGTGACGGGATGACTGTTTATAGCTGCTATAATGTAAGCAGGAAAAGCAACTTGTTTCATGGACATTTCTTACCCTTAATATACAGTGGGGCAAAAAAGTATTTAGTCAGCCACCAATTGTGCAAGTTCTCCCACTTAAAAAGATGAGAGAGGCCTGTAATTTTCATCATAGGTACACTTCAACTATGATAGACAGAATGGGGAGAAAGAATCCAGGAAATCACACTGTAGGATTTTTAATGAATTAATTGGTAAATTCCTCTGTAAAATAAGTATTTGGTCACCTACAAACAAGCAAGATTTCTGGCTCTCACAGACCTGTAACTTCTTCTTTAAGAGGCTCCTCTGTCCTCCACTCGTTACCTGTATTAATGGCACCTGTTTGAACTCGTTATCAGTATAAAAGACACCTGTCCACAACCTCAAACAGTCACACTCCAAACTCCACTATGGCCAAGACCAAAGAGCTGTCAAAGGGCACCAGAAACAAAATTGTAGACCTGCACCAGGCTGGGAAGACTGAATCTGTAAGCAGCTTGGTGTGAAGAAATCAACTGTGGGAGCAATTAATAGAAAATGGAAGACATACAAGACCACTGATAATCTCCCTCGATCTGGGGCTCCACACAAGATCTCACCCCGTGGGGTCAAAATGATCACAAGAACGGTGAGCAAAAATCCCAGAACCACACGGGGGGACCTAGTGAATGACCTGCAGAGAGCTGGGACCAAAGTAACAAAGGCTACCATCAGTAACACACTACGCCGCCAGGGACTCAAATCCTGCAGTGCCAGACGTGTCCCCCTGCTTAAGCCAGTACATGTCCAGGCCCGTCTGAAGTTTGCTAGAGAGCATTTGGATGATCCAGAAGAGGATTGGGAGAATGTCATATGGTCAGATGAAACCAAAATAGAACTTTTTGGTAAAAACTCAACTTGTCGTGTTTGGAGGAGAAAGAATGCTGAGTTGCATCCAAAGAACACCATACCTACTGTGAAGCATGGGGGTGGAAACATCATGCTTTGGGGCTGTTTTTCTGCAAAGGGACCAGGACGACTGATCCGTGTAAAGGAAAGAATGAATGGGGCCATGAATCGTGAGATTTTGAGTGAAAACCTCCTTCCGTCAGCAAGGGCATTGAAGATGAAACGTGGCTGGGTCTTTCAGCATGACAATGATCCCAAACACACCGCCCAGGCAACGAAGGAGTGGCTTCGTAAGAAGCATTTCAAGGTCCTGGAGTGGCCTAGCCAGTCTCCAAATCTCAACTCCATAGAAAATCTTTGGAGGGAGTTGAAAGTCCATGTTGCCCAGCGACAGCCCCAAAACATCACTGCTCTAGAGGAGATCTGCATGGAGGAATGGGCCAAAATACCAGCAACAGTGTGTGAAAACCTTGTGAAGACTTACAAAAAACATTTGACCTCTGTCATTGCCAACAAAGGGTATATAGCAAAGTATTGAGATGAACTTTTGTTATTGACCAAATACTTATTTTCCACCATAATTTGCAAATAAATTCTTTAAAAATCAGACAATGTGATTTTCTGTTTTTTTTTTCTCATTCTGTCTCTCATAGTTGAGGTATACTGTACCTATGATGAAAATTACAGGCCTCTCTCATCTTTGTGGGAGAACTTGCACAATTGGTGGCTGACTAAATACTTTTTTGCCCCACTGTAACTATAACTGGTTAACAACTGCGACATTTTGTTTCGGTATCAAATTCAAAATTGTAATCACTGCCAACTTGCAATGGTACAAGAGGAATAAAACACAATACATCCATTTTTATTGCTTTTATTCACATTCTGAATGTGTAGTTTTGTTTCGATTCATTCTTCCTCACATCTGATTTACTGCTGGGTTTTAATTGAATTGAGCGGCTGGTGGTGTTAGACTCAAACCACTGATGGAAAAGTGTAGATCAGGTACCAGAGGCATTGCTAGACATAAAGCTCTACTGGGGCACAGCCCCCCTCCAAATACCCATATAATTTTTTTGAAAGCTTGCTGCGTATGAAATGTGCTATTCTAGGCTATGTGCTTAACCAGCTTCCATTGCTTTGCTTGTTATTATTGCCACTGCCATACTCATACTGACAAAAGCACTGGTGAAGGTAAAAATGCAAAGATACATTCATGAATGTATGAAAATATTTATTTAAATAAACATGAACCTCAACACAAAGTAAAGCAGATCGGTATGCAAATAATAGCAACCTCTGACTCTAGCCATTGAACTTTTGCATTCCTCTTCTATGTTCCACACTAAAATAATCAAGTACTACAGGAGGGAACATTATAAAAAAAAAATCACTTTATGACTTTCACAATCGTATACCTGATATGATGTGAAATGATCTGAAAGTAAACAAAGTATTCCCCTGATTGAGAACCTAAGTCTATCTATTCTAAATGCTTATTATTTTATCATTAAACTGTACCGTCTGTTTTTCATTGTGGCAAAGCAGTCAATCACTTGACTGCATGAACTTGCATGGCATCACTGTACCTTCTTTCTCCAATTTTGTGTGCTTGGCTGCATGCATCCACATGGACGTGCGCAGACACACAGAATGTACGCCTTATATTTAGGGACAGAAAGTTGCCTATGTTGATTCACCTTGAAGTAGAAAAACATCCACTCTGTTCCTGATATTATCGATCTAAATTAACCATAGGCTATTTTCAGGGTCTTTACTTTTAAGTTCATGGTCATTATAAGGGCCATCCATCTACAACCCCGATTCCAAAAAAAAGTTGGGACAAAGTACAAATTGTAAATAAAAACGGAATGCAATGATGTGGAAGTTTCAAAATTCCATATTTTATTCAGAATAGAACATAGATGACATATCAAATGTTTAAACTGAGAAAATGTATCATTTAAAGAGAAAAATTAGGTGATTTTAAATTTCATGACAACAACATCTCAAAAAAGTTGGGACAAGGCCATGTTTACCACTGTGAGACATCCCCTTGTCTCTTTACAACAGTCTGTAAACGTCTGGGAACTGAGGAGACAAGTTGCTCAAGTTTAGGGATAGGAATGTTAACCCATTCTTGTCTAATGTAGGATTCTAGTTGCTCAACTGTTTTAGGTCTTTTTTGTCGTATCTTCCGTTTTATGATGCGCCAAATGTTTTCTATGGGTGAAAGATCTGGACTGCAGGCTGGCCAGTTCAATACCCGGACCCTTCTTCTACGATGATGCTGTAATTGATGCAGTATGTGGTTTGGCATTGTCCTGTTGGAAAATGCAAGGTCTTCCCTGAAAGAGACGTCGTCTGGATGGGAGCATATGTTGCTCTAGAACCTGGATATACCTTTCAGCATTGATGGTGTCTTTCCAGATGTGTAAGCTGCCCATGCCACACGCACTAATGCAACCCCATACCATCAGAGATGCAGGCTTCTGAACTGAGCGCTGATAACAACTTGGGTCGTCCTTCTCCTCTTTAGTCCGAATGACACGGCGTCCCTGATTTCCATAAAGAACTTCAAATTTTGATTCGTCTGACCACAGAACAGTTTTCCACTTTGCCACAGTCCATTTTAAATGAGCCTTGGCCCAGAGAAGACGTCTGCGCTTCTGGATCATGTTTAGATACGGCTTCTTCTTTGAACTATAGAGTTTTAGCTGGCAACAGCGGATGGCACGGTGAATTGTGTTCACAGATAATGTTCTCTGGAAATATTCCTGAGCTCATTTTGTGATTTCCAATACAGAAGCATGCCTGTATGTGATGCAGTGCCGTCTAAGGGCCCGAAGATCACGGGCACCCAGTATGGTTTTCCGGCCTTGACCCTTACACACAGAGATTCTTCCAGATTCTCTGAATCTTTTGATATTATGCACTGTAGATGATGATATGTTCAAACTCTTTGCAATTTTACACTGTCGAACTCCTTTCTGATATTGCTCCACTATTTGTCGGTGCCAAATTAGGGGGATTGGTGATCCTCTTCCCATCTTTACTTCTGAGAGCCGCTGCCACTCCAAGATGCTCTTTTTATACCCAGTCATGTTAATGACCTATTGCCAATTGACCTAATGAGTTGCAATTTGGTCCTCCAGCTGTTCCTTTTTTGTGCCTTTAACTTTTCCAGCCTCTTATTGCCCCTGTCCCAACTTTTTTGAGATGTCAGAGCCTAATCTAGGAATTTGAAAATAGGGGACAGATCCCTCACTAGTTGTAGAAACAGGGGACAGAAAATATTAACATGGGTAAAAATATCCCTCATTTTGTTCCAGTTAGTGGGGACAGAAAAATAAGTAATACATAGGTAGATATTTTCAAGAGTACATCTATAAACAGAACAGTTTTATTAATAAAACTAAATACATGTAACAAACATTCATATCAGATGTTAATCTATATAATATCATAATTATGGCACTCACTATACATATCCTTTAATACAGTGATATGAAAACCATATCAGCAAACACTTATCCACAGTTTATAGTATTGCACAAACATTATGATCTGATCTGAACTTTAAAAATGTAAAGATTTTAGATCAAAAACTATATGAAGAATTATATACTGCAAAACCTTACAAATATGACTAGTTTTCTGTTATATGACTGGGTTACTGTTTTACTATACATCATGCGACTAGCCTATTTTTACCAATTTGACCACCAGTAGTATAATGTTGCATTTCAAATATGACTAGGTTAATATTGCATATCAAATATGACTAGGTTAATATTACATCATTTGATATAGTTAAGTCTAAAATCCATGTAGTCTTGCCACTATTAATTAATAATAAGATGAAAAATCTGACTTTCTGAATAAAATAAAATCACTATCAAATATTTAAAAATGCTATCATATTTGTTTTGTTCAGACCACCTTTCGTGAAAGTGAAAAACATTAAACAATCTACCCATATTTAAACTAGATTTTGATATAAATGACTGGAGATAATCTCAAAATTCAGACTTCCTAAAAAGTATATAATCTCTATCATTTACAATCTTACAGTACCTACAATTACACAAGAACAGATTAAATATATTTCATAATATTTTTAAATAAAACTTACATAAGACCAAACATTATCAAACTAATTGTATATTGGCATTAGGAAAAGAATATCAAATTCAAACTACAAAAACCATTATCAATCAGAATCAAATGACTTAGTACTGTATGTCTTCACACTGTCATATAATTACTCTAAGATCATATTTGTACACAAACTTATATATATGTCTTATATATCAACTAAGCACCTTTACTATTTGAATATGATTAATAACATAATACTAAACTGAATTAAACAAATTACTCCCAAACAAAAAAACAACAACAAACAAACAAAAAAAAACAACAACTAGCATTCATGTAGAACTTATCTTTAAATTAGTTTTTGACATAGATGACTAGTCAGGCTTTCGTCTAAACCGGGGAACAGGGGCGCTGCGCCCTCTTACCGAAATGCCAATTGAACCCCAAGTCACACTTAGGCCATGCACTTATATGCTACTGCACAACATGCAATCTTTCTCAAAACGATCTTTTCTCCGTGAAAACATCCCAGCAACACCACGTGACAATGTGTCTGATCATCAAATACGTTATAATTACTCCAAAAATATTCCAATCATAGTAGATACACCACCAGACGGTGCAAAAACAATCCGAATTGGCGGTTTCCAGACTGAGGCGCCATGTTGTTTATTTGTCGCGGCTGCTCTCGCGAGATTTGACATGGGTTACATACAAGGTCAGCTGACTTGCACTACGTTCAGACTGCAACCTGAAACGACCCATATCCGATTTGTTGTGAAATCCGATTTTTTTGTTAGGCCGTTCACATTACCAATTATATGAGACTTGTATGCGATCTCCAATGTGAACGGAAAACGACCCAAAAGTGTCCCGCATGCGCAAATTGACACGTAATAAGCACATCTACGTAATATGTAAACAAAAAAAAAAAGCGTACTCTTCAAGTTTCCACCAAAGAGGCGGGATTAGCCAACGCAGAATAGTGACGTTTGTCTCTTGTTGATGACGTGTAGGTCGCATGAATGCGACCTGTCCGGTCAGACTGCAGTCGCATGTGAAAATAACGGATATGCATCGGAATTAGGACCACATATCCAAGCGGCCTGGGTCGCATGTGAAAAAATCGGATCTGTGTCGTTCAGATTGTCAATAACAAATCGGATACAGGTCGCATATGGGCAAAAAAATCGGATATGGGTCGTTTCAGGGTGCAGTCTGAACGTAGTTTTGTAGAGCGAGATTTCTCGAGACTGAATGACCTTTCACCCACCAGCGTGGGAGCTTTTGACAGAAGTAGTTCGCGAGTTGTTTTTGTTGACACTTGGGCATTTAAAGATGTCGTCATCCCGCGGCACGAAACGGAAGAAAGCCAAAGACTGTCCGGGGCAGAAGAAGATTACTTCTTTCTTTTTCAATGTTGACAGACAATTTGTTACAATTTCCCTGTCAGATAGCCTCAGAATGTCCCATTGTAGCCTCAATTTTTCAAAGGCTTCGCACGGCGGGGGTGAGGTGGGGGGGGATGGACAACCGGCACCATCCCCCCCCGGTCGCTTCGCTCCCTCGCCATGGTGAGCGCCCTCATACTAAATTTTTCTAGAAAAAACCCTGCTAGAGATAATCCCAAAATTCAGACTTCCTAAACAGTATATTATCATGATAATCTCTTATTATTTACAGTAAATGTTACAGTACCTACCATTATACAACAGATTAAATCTATTTCATAATATCTTGTATCGGGTTGTGTAATGTCGGCTGGACTAGTATCTGTCACTTCTGTGTCTTTGTTTTGTTTCCTTTTTTCGTCCAAAGGTCTTTCAACGTGACCACGCGTTTTGACATTATGTTTGGATGAGACAGAACGATATGCTATGTGCTTTGGGGTATTTTTAAAACACTTCACACGATTGGTTGAGATACACTGTCTTCCGGTTCAGTGACCAATGATATAATATTTCACAAAACTGTTTTACCCGCTAAATAAACCATTCGGAATACTTCGGTCCTTTCCAACATTTTCCGACTGGTGTGTAAACAATGCTATATTTACTGCAGTGCTTGCTAGCTGGTGCTGACAAATTGATACGCACAAGATTCAGTAAAACGCGACTACACGCTCTCTACTTATAAATGCGCGACAAAATGAATAGATACGCGATATCACCCTCGTGCCCAAAAAGTGGATGTGCGACAGACAGATAAAAAACGCGTATTATCGCGTATTACACGCCCTAGATTAGACTCTGGATGTGTTGCTGTCATGAAATTTCAAATGAGCCAATATTTGGCATGAAATTTCAAAATGTCTCACTTTCGACATTTGATATGTTGTCTGTGTTCTATTGTGAATACAATATCAGTTTTTGCGATTTGTAAATGACTACATTCCATTTTTATTTACAATTTGTACTTTGTCCCAACTTTTTTGGAATCGGGGTTGTACATGCTATAATGATATAATCTATGTTTTTGTTTTTTCAGGACAGTCGAGGTTATGATAATGTTTGCATATATACATCAAGCTTTTCTAAGGAAAAACATTTCGCATTCATGAATTTTCCATGCTCTCAAATGTTTGCCACAATAGGAAGCATGGCAACTGAAATATCTTCATACTTGTGTGGATTGTCTGGAATCTGGAAACATAAATATTATGATAGTGGGATAGCCTACTGTATGTCTTAGCAATAATTTGTAAAAATATGGCCTATCATGTACCGACATAACTATGTAACGTAAGCTAAATTAGAATATCAGTCCAAAGTTGGAGACAAATTGTTGCTGTAATTTCAAAACCTGAGAAAGGCAAAAGTCCCAGATGAATACTTGATAGCATTCGAAACGGGAGGGACTGCTGTTTATTTTGATGTATGGTTTGTCATGTAAACTCCGGAGTTAGTGAGGTATTACGCCGACAAGAACAGGTGTGGAGATGGATGTGTGGTTTCATGTGATATGTGCGTGTTAATTGTGTGATGAGTGTTCCACCAGAAATTTAATAAAGACAAACGGGTGCGATTTGGACGCATCGGTCATATACGGTTATTCCGCAGTGCCAAAGACATTACTGTTTCTGAAATGTGATCAGGAAATTTTACCGGGGCACCGCAGGTATATACTGGGGCATGTGCCCCAGTAAAATGGGTCTGGCGACGCCGATGTCAGGTACCAAGACCTCATTAAAAAAGGCTGTGATGTAACTTACTATCCTCCTCTGTGCTCTCCTCGAAGGCGGGATTGTCGACGCCCCGCTCCTCCGTCAACACAGGCACGTTGCTGCTGCAGGCGTTGGGACCAGTAGGGGGCGGCGATGTGCTCTCCCTCAGGTCGGTCTGTGGAGATTTGGAGGCTTCAGTCACCAGAGTTTTGTCCTCGCATCCTTTAACCTGGGTGCTCTCTAGGACCGCTCTCTGACCCTGTGTCCCAGGACACCTGCGCATGCACACACACGTTATTCAAAAGTTGATCATGATCCCAATAATCAATATTCACCGTTATTTGATGAAAAGTGAGGCTGTACATCACACATCATTCACTAAATGTTAATAAAATGTTAATAACCATATTGTTTTTCCCAGTGATAAGCATAAGACGATTTCATCTCTCCCACAAATCCTAGAATAAAATCCAGACTCAGGGTAGAGTTTAAAGGTACCACAGCAGCTACAAGCGATGCTTTATCATGCTTAACACTAGACCATATTGTTTTCGATATTGAAGAATTAGTAACTTGATGGAGCACTTCCATTAGACAGCAGTAAAATAGCAGAGTCCAAAATCAAGAAGTCTTCATGAAACGTGTAAAATATTTAATCCCTGCCCACTTTTCCCTCTCAAACTAGTGCTGGATGGTCTGTATTTGCATACCGGAACATGATTGGTGCTTATATTTTATGATGCAATAACACACGTTCTCAAACACACATTTCAAATTTTCCAGTGATGAACTGTAAGATATAATCTTTCCATTTGGGTACTGGGTCTGTCACGAGCTCTCTGTCCACTGGGACAGACCTGATACAGCTCGAACCAGAAGCTGACAGGGGCATCCTGTTCCTGAAGCACCTTAGCTGGCTTTTCTTAATTTGTAAGAGCAGTGAATCTACTCCAAGGCTCGATCACAGAGAGTAAGGCCACCAAACACCTCATTTCCCCTGCCTATACCTGCAACCACACTTTTTTTTCCTCTCTCTACATGATAATCAGAGCTCATTATGAACAATCCCCTGTGAGTGCTGGTGCCTGGTTATGAGCTGATCCGAGTACCATGGCTTCAGTAAGAGGGAATCCACCACACGACAAAAGACATAATATAAATCACACATAAATATTAAGGTACTTAAACGTTCATCACATTTGGTTGTCACAAATTATTAGAAACTAGGATCATTTGCCAGGAAGTGACTGTTTTTTCTTCATCTTCTAGTGTCATGTTTAAACATCATTTTATATCCAAACCTACAATCATGCAGTACATATTTCCCCAAAATACCTAATCATAATAAATTAAATACACTGCTTTCATGTGCGATCAGAATTATTGCTGGGTTTTGAGCAAAAATTTATACATTAAAGTTCCTTCTAAATATAATTTCTAAAAAATTGGTAGCTTTTTGAATATTTTGTCACTCAAGTTTTTGACATATTACTAACATATATTTCAACATGCTCGAGAAAAGGTTTCATCAGTTACTAGTGGATAAATACGGAAGCTGCGAGAGGAATTCATATAATCTTTTTTTATTCACCTTGTTATCCCGAGATAACGACATAATTAATTCAGGATCTCGAGAAAACAACACAACTAATTCGAGATCTCGAGAAAACAAAACCGTTATTTCGAGATCTCGAGAAAAAACAATTATTCCGTGATCTTGAGAAAACAAAACAATTATTTCATGATCTCAGCTGGATCACTGCATCTCCGTCGGTAGAGACGAAGCCGGGCCAGTCTTCTCCGGAGGTGCCGCGGACTAAATTTGAAATTATCCCTTATTAAAAGACTTAATCCAATCTCTCCCTGTGTCAACCCCTGATCAAAATATTGCCTTATTAGGTGATCGATTATTCCAGACATTCTAATGACCAAAGTTGCGTCTATACAGAATGAGAAATAGTCCCAAAGTCAGCATATCACAAGTCTCTTGGCGCACCTGAATGAACCATTTCTTAGCTGTTTACTCGAGATCTCGAAATAACGGTTTTGTTTTCTCGAGATCTCGAATTAGTTGTGTTGTTTTCTCGAGATCCTGAATTAATTATGTCGTTATCTCGGGATAACGAGGTGAATAAAAAAAGGATTATATGAAGGGCCTCTCTCAGCTTCCGTAGATAAATAAAATATATCATTATTATATTATTTATTGATAATTCACCTTTCATCATGGAAATGGAAAGAACAGATTCAGCAGTTGATTGAAGGATATTTTTCTAAATACGATATGCATTTATTCATTAGCAAATAGATAGAAAGAGTACATTGTTATAATTAGTGTCTTATTTTCTTTTGGTTATCTCAAGACAGAAGCAGTGCAAACCCATAAAAACTGGATTTAATACTGTAGTTTGTTCTCAAAGCATCTTCACTGAATCCAGACTGTCTAAAATCTAAACTCCACATGCTCAGCCACAGAAGTTTGGCACAATCCACCGATGAATCTTGCCAGCCGCAATCCAAGCCAAACCTGAGCACGTTCAAGGCGCACCACTCATTTCACACTGTATCGCAACTGTTAATCCTGAAAGCCAATCAGCTAATCTCACAACCTTAACCAAAAATACACAGCTCAGACTAGATCCCAAGTTTACCACTCACCACAGGCCTGGGTTGCCTTTGGCAGTCTTGCAAAAGAAGTAACTGAAAAGCTCTTTGGAGTTAAAGTTTCCCAGCATGGCCGGAGAGGATGCGAGAGCACAGTTGGCCAACACATTCCTCAAGGGCTCTGCTAATCTCCGGTCACATGACTAAGGGGCAAATAATTCCCTGAGGAGATGGCAGATCAGGCCAAGCTTGGCTTCAGTTCCAGAGAAAGCATTCACATTGATACCTGTCCACTACTTATGCAGATCAGTGAAGCATGAGTGCAGAGATCACATTAAAGGGATTCTCCAGGGTTTATTCAACATATTCTCTATGAAGTGCATGTGTGATTATCACAGAAAAGGATGTTTAAACACGTTTCCATGCACTGACAGAAGAACAAACAAGCAAAAAACCCAAAACAAAACAGAGGACCTCTTTACTCCAAACTCCGTTATAATTAGCAGTTGTATTACACTATCCTTGACTTGCAAGTGACGTCAAAGCAAAATAGAAATCCGGATGTCGGCCATGTTGGTGGAGATACAATGCGGCGTCAAGCGACATTCCATACAAAACACAGTCACGCGTGCACAACTCTGTTTTTCCACTGCTTTAAGCGTTCTTTTAGCTCTGCCATATCTTTGTGCTGTATATGGTTGTGGTCACAACAGTACTTGTGACCGTGGCACGTTCCGATCTTTTAGAATTCCGTCTGTGATTGGGAAAGAGGGCGAGGAAACTCTGAGGCTTAGTACAGAGAGGAGACGAGCACGGCCGAACAACATCGGCAGGGCTGATCTAACAGAGGCTAAAACCAAAACAGCTCGTGTTTGCAGTAATCATTTTATCTCAGGTGAGATTCAAAAGCTTTCTCAATAATATCATGGAAGAATTTTATTTCGTGTTGCTCGAATTTTGCTATAAAATGAGCGTTCTCTTATCGTGGTTCACTCGGTCGTTGTTATAGTTTTAACATGTGTATTACCATTTCGCTTCTAGGAGCGCCAGCAAAATTATACAATAGAAACAATCCAGACTGGGCACCCACATGGGCTATGTTTCGTCCAAGGTCGGACTTGATTCTTCGGCAGCCAAACCAAATAGAACTCGATATCTGGGTACTCGATGGTCACTAGAAGCGTCTTATCTTCAGAAAAGTCTGACTTTTTAAAATAATATGGGTCAAAACCACACATATCTATCTTCTCTTTGTATCGAATCTTCACTCGACCGTTCAAATCATGGTAATACTGAGAAAATTCAGCACTGTTTACAGACACGCTTTCAGTGGCTGCCGTCCTATTTGCTTTGTATATCCACCATCATGGCGGACGCTCATGATGTAGCACATTTTGATCATGTGGTTGCAAGTCATCTATATGAAGTTTATTTTAATCTACATGTCCAAAAGTTTGTGAAGCCCTGACCTTCACATTAATATTTGATTATTTTGTTCGCCAAACTATTACCACAGACTTGAAAGCATGCAATCATAGCCTATAAAATGACTTTTTATGTTGTAGCTTTACAGTTTCCCTTCACTGGAACTAAGAGACCCAAACCTGTTCCAGGGATGGATCCAGATCAATGCACATGCATCGGTCAGAAAGATATGTGCACCACTTGGCATCGGTCACAGGGCGTTTGTTTTCTTTACCGCGAGCCAGCTAAATGGGCTACAGCCGCATTCAACCAACAGACCAATGATTCAGGATCCAGCAGTGATGTTTACGTGACCCAATCACCTGTATTCTCATGATACTTTGTATAGCGTGACCTGGGACAAAGAATCCAGGTCAAACCAATAAAATGTTCCAGAAAGAGGTCATTCTACCGCTAGCTTTGTTCTGCTGTTGTTGCATGATTATCAATGACAATGGTGATGAAAACACTGAAACAAGGGAAACTTGGAACATTTTTGTCAAGAAAGACAAGAAACGGTAAGCTATAGAACAGTTTATAATATCAGTATTATGAATGCCTAGCTAATAATGATATGTATGTACATGTGTCTCTTGATCATGTTGACAGAGGGACAAAGTTTCAAACTTACAAAAAGAAGACTTACCCAGGCCAAGCGTCGTTGCCTGAGTAAGCAGGCTGATTTATCCCTATGGACGTACATACTTAGAAGAACGTATTAAATATTAATAAATGAAGCATCGTTGTACATGAGACTTGATAATGTATATTATCCACCCATCCATTATTTGTAGCCGCTTATCCTGTGCAGGGTCACAGGCAAGCTGGAGCCTACCCCAGCTGACTATGGGCGAGAGGTGGGGTACACCCTGAACAAGTCGTCAGATCATCACAGGGCTGACACAGAGACAAACAACAAATCACACTCACACCTACGGTCAATTTAGGGTCACCAATTAGCCTAACCTGCATGTCTTTGGACTGTGGGGGAAACCGGGGCACCCGGAAGAAACCCACGTAGATACGGGGGAGAACATGCAAACTCCACACAGAAGGGCCCCCGTTGGCCGCTGGGCTCGAACCCAGAACTTTCTTGCTGTGAAGCGACAGTGCTAACCACTACACCACCATGCCGCCCTAATGTATATTAGCACATCTTAAAAACAAAAATCCATAGCAATCTGGTAAAATCTCATCTCATCTCATTATCTCTAGCCGCTTTATCCTGTTCTACAAGGTCGCAGGCAAGCTGGAGCCTATCCCAGCTGACTACGGGCGAAAGGCGGGGTACACCCTGGACAAGTCGCCAGGTCATCACAGGGCTGACACATAGACACAGACAACCATTCACACTCACATTCACACCTACGGTCAATTTAGAGTCACCAGTTAACCTAACCTGCATGTCTTTGGACTGTGGGGGAAACCGGAGCACCCGGAGGAAACCCACGCGAACACGGGGAGAACATGCAAACTCCGCACAGAAAGACCCTCGCCGGCCACGGGGCTCGAACCCGGACCTTCTTGCTGTGAGGTGACAGCGCTAACCACTACACCACCATGCCGCCCTAATGTATATTAGCACATCTTAAAAACAAAAATCCATAGCAATCTGGTAAAATAAGTGAAAATATTTCTGCAAGTGTGCATCTGTCAGATTCTTGGGCTGGATCTGTCCCTGTGTTCCAGCATGACAATGCCCCTGAATACAAAGCGAGCTCCATGAAAACATGGTTTGCCAAAGTTGGAGTGGAAGAATGCGAGTGCCCTGACCTAAATCCCAGTGAATACCTTTGGATTTGTCAACCTGAGGATTTCTCACCACCTTTTGACTTTAACAATATACTGGTCCATGACATAATGCTGTGTTAGGGTGGAGATATACAGTACTTGCTTTTAACTACGTGTTCGCATGTACATGATGGCTGCCTCATGTATCCTGTGTCTGTTTGGTGCATTGAACACTGGGGCAGTGTAGAAGCAGTTTAACCAAACACTAACCTCCTTGAGTGTTGCCATATTTATTGTTCACATCATGCAAATCTAAAAGTTCTATATGGTCTGAGTTCTCTGGTGTGTCCTCTAGTGGAATCCTCTAGTAACACGCATAATATAGGCAAGTATGTGAACAATTATGTTCACTACGCAGCCAGTTGGCAACACGAAGGCGTGGTTAAAAAGCAACTACATCTCTGCCCTTATACCCTCGAGGTATGTGTTAAATGTTTGAGCCCAGGTCAAAAATCAGCAGCACTGATGGTGTCTGAGAGGGATCTTCAGTAGGCATCTGACACATCCGAGTGGTAGATCAATAATTTATTGTAACTTCTTATATTATATGGACACAAGTGTTTTACTGGGAAATACGCCACTCATATTTTTCATACGAGCTCCAGCCGGGACATGGAGAACCAAAACTGTGACATAAATCTCTATATGTCACTTGTGAGGAAATCAGTGAATTGTTTTGATAAATTTAGGGACTTTTTGTTTGTGAATGTGTTGATATAATAAAAAGAAAAATCACACGTTGGCTTGAAGATATGAAGTTTATCTTCTCGTGTTGAAAAACTTGGATTTTTCATCTGATATACATCATGGATCTGAGTGACATCTTCTTCTTCTTCCAACTGCTCCAGCCACATGTGGATCTGTTCCACATATTTGATTTGGCACAGGTTTTACATCAAATGCCCTTCCTGTCGCAACTCTCCCCAATCTATCCAGGCTTGGGACCGGCGCTAAGTAGGCACTGGCTTGTGCAACCCCAGTGGCTGGGTACTTTACCTAACCTGCATGTCTTTGGACTGTAGGGGAAACCGGAGCACCCAGAGGAAACCAACGCAGACATGGGGAGAACATGCACAATCAACAAAGAAAAGGTCCCCATTGACCACTGGGCTTGAATTCAGAACCTTCTTGCTGTAAGGTGACAGTGCTAACCACTACACCACTATGCTGCCCCATGGACCTGTGACATATTTAAATAATATTGGCTGGCGTTGAGTGGTATATCAGATATATTCCATTCAGCTCGCATGATACTGAACAGGTTGAAGACGAGTAGCTGAATGGAATATATCTGATATACCACGAAAAAAGCCAAGATGATGATGATCATTATTATAATACATACACATTTGATGGAACAATTATACATTTGTTTACAAATTGTCAAACTGGCTCGCTGGCATGGAAGTTTTACGTGTAATACGTATCTTATGGCATTTTCAGTTCACTGCAACAGTTTACTGCGGGCACCACCGCCGAACAAAGAAATGCTTCTGAGCATGTGCAGCAGAAATTTCTCTCACTGAATCTTTGCATCAGCTCCAACGTGTGACGTCATGTCGTCTTGACAACCATGCAATATCGTAAACCATATTCAATGCTCATTCTCCATTGGATAGAGTGACATAATACACGTAGGATAAGCGGTATAACAATATTTTCACCACTCGAAGATACACTTCATATCTTCACACACACACACTTTTGTCTAGGCTGTTACACAGTGCAGAGCAAGACCCATCTTTGGGGGCTGGACATATGAGGTTCTAGAGGTCCAATTTCTATATAAATTTACAACTTTAAACAAATACCTTTTTAAAAAATGCATACAAAAGCAGTTGTTTGGGATTAACATTGGTGGAGTTTGACAACTGCCCTTCGAATTGAATTCTAAGAAAAACAGGTTTGCTGTTCTTTTCTCAGTACATCTCAAACATGTTAAAGTTTGATATATGTCATCCATAATAAATCACACATGCAGTACAGATGAAGTGGACCGAGACGAGGTTGAAAAACGACGGAGTATTCCTTTAAGCCAATGGTGAAACTCACTGTGCTCTCCATATGCACACTGTGCTGTGTTAGACTGTGCTTTTTACTGAAATACTAAAGCACTGTGAGTGAACTGAGTGTGTGTGTATGTGTGTGTGTGTGTGTGTGTGTGTGTGTGTGCTAGATCTAACGCAGCATCTTTAGTGTTCACTCTTGTGTAGGCTCTTCGGTATATACTGAATGACATCTGTAGCTCTTAGAAGACCAAAAAACAAACAAAAACCCCAACCCACAGCTCTTCTGAGATTTGCACAAATAGCGGTTATACACTTAACAGTGGTTGCATAATACTTGTGAATATTTAATTTCCATTTCATATTTCTACTTCTGTATATAATTTATGGAGGTTGTGAAGCCACTCTGAGTTATGGTGTTATAAGGTGTACTCATGTTCCAGGTACATTGCACACAGGTCTGTGCGTTAGCAACAATTTTTTATCTGCTCGATTTATTTCCTGTTTTTTTCCCCACGGAATCCTACAGCTTATGTAACTTTTGAATGTGATCCATCTGTCATTTTGTAGGTGTTTGGACAATGACATGATTTTATGAGTCTTTTATGAAGAAAATTCAACATTTTCAGAGCCCATTCAGTTAGCAGTTGATGCTAAGCGCTCATCTCATCTCATTATCTGTAGCCGCTTTATCCTGTTCTACAGGGTTGCAGGCAAGCTGGAGCCTATCCCAGCTGACTACGGGCGAAAGGCGGGGTACACCCTGGACAAGTCGCCAGGTCATCACAGGGCTGACACATAGACACAGACAACCATTCACACTCACATTCACACCTACGCTCAATTTAGAGTCACCAGTTAACCTAACCTGCATGTCTTTGGACTGTGGAGGAAACCGGAGCACCCGGAGGAAACCCACGCGGACACGGGGAGAACATGCAAACTCCACACAGAAAGGCCCTCGCCGGCCACGGGGCTCGAACCCGGACCTTCTTGCTGTGAGGCGACAGCGCTAACCACTACACCACCGTGCCACCCATGCTCATCTCATCTCATCTCATCTCATCTCATCTCATTATCTCTAGCCGCTTTATCCTTCTACAGGGTCACAGGCAAGCTGGAGCCTATCCCAGCTGACTACGGGCGAAAGGCCGGGTACACCCTGGACAAGTCGCCAGGTCATCACAGGGCTGATACATAGACACAGACAACCATTCACACTCACATTCACACCTACGGTCAATTTAGAGTCACCAGTTAACCTAACCTGCATGTCTTTGGACTGTGGGGGAAACCGGAGCACCCGGAGGAAACCCACGCGGACACGGGGAGAACATGCAAACTCCACACAGAAAGGCCCTCGCCGACCACGGGGCTCGAACCCGGACCTTCTTGCTGTGAGGCGACAGCGCTAACCACTACACCACCGTGCCGCCCATGCTAAGCGCTGTTATGTAATTTTAGTAGTTCTGAATCTTTTGTGAAGAATTTACAAACATATCTGAGGAAAATATTGATGTTCCTGACAAATCTGTCCTGCTTTTACTATCTGTTTTACTGTCCCTTTACATTTATAGTATCCAACAGTATAAAACATGCTAGCTATGCACTAGCTACCTTAAAGATCAGCATAAATGATTAGCTAGTTTGTTGCCTAGCAAGTGTTCTCATTACTTTAAGCACTTGAACAGCAAGTGTATCAAATGTCACACTTCTGCCCATGTCGAAAGCACAAGTTGATGCTTCATAACTTTAAGAAACTGTTCAAGTCTAGTGTACATTTTCAGAACGTTGAAGGAACATCGTTTTTGTAATGTTACAATCTAATCTTCTTAGAACCTGTCAAATACAATGTCAGTGACTCTGATAACGATCTGGTGTCTGAGAAATACCTGTGTTTGAGATGCGCCTCCAGGTCACAGCGTGGCATGCTGAGGGAGCAGACCGGTGTAAGCGGGCACGTGACAGACAGTTTATCCAGCAGCTTGTGCACCAGGATACTGGAGCGTCGGCAGCCCTGCAGCTGCAGCCTGGCACGATCCAGTGGGCAGAAGTCACGTTCCTGCAGGAAACTGCGCAGGCAGCGGGCACAGAACGTGTGGCCACACGGTGTGTCCAAGGGCTGCACCAGCGGCTGCAGGCAGATGTGGCACACCAGATCATCGTCCACCTCCAGCCTATAGTTGTACAGGTGGTTCTCCCAGGAGCGGTGGATCTGCCCACAGTCCGGACACAGGGCCTCTAAGAGAGCCTCACTAACCATGCTGGCATCCACACCTTCACCCAGGCTGCCCATCGCGCCACTCAACACGCACAACTGACTGCTTATGGGATCGTCCGCTCCATGGGCCTTAGAGACAGCACGAGAGAGATAATGTAAGATAAAGGTGCAGCAGTTAACTTTCTACACTGTTGACTTGAAGGACTGTCACCGCTCATAGCTGCTGGTGAGACCTTACACAAGAGCTTTTATTCTCAGACTGGATTCTGCCACACTAAAAAAAAAAAAAAAATCCATTGTTTATCCAATACATTTAGCCAATACAATATTGACATAAAACACTTTACGTACAGTATGTTCCAATACGCTGACTTTGTGTGTGTGTGTGTGATGTTGACTGATATGGGTGTGAACATTAGACACAAATTACCTCTGGCAACCTGTGATGTTTCACTTAACTTATCAATTTTATGTATTGGCAGATCATAAACCTCTGATACTGTGTTGAAAAATAATAATGGGTCTTGAACATGTCTTCAACATAAAAAAATACTGTAATCAGTAAGCCACAATAAATGAAACAAAGTCAATATTTGGTGTGAGACGAGCCTTTGCTTAAAAAAAAAAATAGCAGTCTCAGGTCCAGTGAGTGCAGTTTTATAAGGAAATAAGCTGTAGGTTTTACTGAGCATCTTACAGAACCAGCCCCAGTTCTTCTGGACACTTTGTCACACTCGCTTCTTCATTTTGCACCAAAACCCAGCAGCCTTCACTATTTTTAATGCATTTATTTATTTATTTATTTATTTATTTATTTTTGTCTGAAAAATGTTTTACATATTGGACAGTGATATGCTGCTTTCTTTACTGACATACAAACCTTTTTCTACAGCATTTAATTTTGTGCTGGAAAACTATCCATCCATTATCTGTAGCCGCTTATCCTGTACAGGGTCGCAGGCAAGCTGGAGCCTATCCCAGCTGACTACGGGCGAAAGGCGGGGTACACCCTGGACAAGTCGCCAGGTCATCACAGGGCTGACACATAGGCACAGACAACCATTCACACTCACATTCACACCTACGGTCAATTTAGAGTCACCAGTTAACCTAACCTGCATGTCTTTGGACTGTGGGGGAAATCGGAGCACCCGGAGGAAACCCACGGGGACACGGGGAGAACATGCAAACTCTGCACAGAAAGGCCCTCGCCGGCCACGGGGCTCGAACCCGGACCTTCTTGCTGTGAGGCAACAGCGCTAACCACTACACCACCGTGCCGCCTGCTGGAAAACTAATGTTTGGAAATCTAAAATGTTTTTGTACCAACTCAATCATAAAAAACAAAACAAAAAAACTATAACAAAGTTTTCCTAAAAATAGGATGCCTAAGACTTTTGCACAGTACTGTATATGATTACAGCACAGATTTATTTTATAAACATTAGCCTGGTTTCCAATTCGTACGTGCATCAGTAAAATCCAATCACATATTGGGGAAAAAAAGGTGCTCTATATTCCCATCCCTATTCTACAGTGCTCAGCATAAATGAGTGCACCCCCTTTGAAAAGTAACATTTTAAACAATATCTCAATGAACACAAACAATTTCCAAAATGTTGACAAGACAAAGTTTAATATCACATCTGTTTAACTTATAACGTGAAAGTAAGGTTAATAATATAACTTAGATTACACATTTTTCAGTTTTACTCAAATTAGGGTGGTGCAAAAATGAGTACACCCCACAACAAAAACTACTACATCTAGTACTTTGTATGGCCTCCATGATTTTTAATGACAGCACCAAGTCTTCTAGGCATGGAATGAACAAGTTGGTGACATTTTGCAACATCAATCTTTTTCCATTCTTCAACAATGACCTCTTTTAGTGACTGGATGCTGGATGGAGAGTGATGCTCAACTTGTCTCTTCAGAATTCCCCATAGGTGTTCGATTGGGTTCAGATCAGGAGACATACTTGGCTGCTGAATCACTTTCACCCTGTTCTTCTTCAGAAATCCAACAGCGGCCTTAGATGTGTGTTTAGTCATGTTGGAAAAGTGCATGACGACCAAGGGCACGGAGTGATGGAAGCATCTTCTCTTTCAGTATAGAGCAATACATCTGTGAATTCATGATGCCATCAATGAAATGCAGCTCCCCGACACCAGCAGCACTCATGCAGCCCCACATAAGGACACTGCCACCACCATGTTTCACTGTGGGCACCATGCATTTTTCTTTGTATTCCTCACCTTTGCGAAGCCATACAGTTTTGAAGCTATCAGTTCAAAAAACATTTATCTTGGTCTCATCACTCCAGAGTATAGAGTCCCAGTAGTCTTCATCTTTGTCAGCATGGGCCCTGGCAAACTCTAGGCGGGCTTTTTTGTGCCTGGGCTTTAGGAGAGGCTTCTTTCGTGGACGGCATCCATGCATGCCATTCCTCTGCAGTGTACGCCGTTTTGTGTCACGGGAAATAGTCACCCCAGTTTGGCTTTCTACTTCTTTAGATAACTGCAGTGAACTTGCATGCCAATTTTCTTCAACCCTTCTCATCAGAAGACGCTCCTGTCGAGGCGTTAACTTCCGTGGACGACCTGGACGTCTCTGTGAGATGGTTGCAGTTCCATCTTTCTTAAATTTGTGTACCACTTTTGCTACTGGGGCGGCACGGTGGTGTAGTGGTTAGCGCTGTCGCCTCACAGCAAGAAGGTCCTGGGTTCGAGCCCCGGGGCCGGCAAGGGCCTTTCTGTGCGGAGTTTGCATGTTCTCCCCGTGTCCGCGTGGGTTTCCTCCGGGTGCTCCGGTTTCCCCCACAGTCCAAAGACATGCACGTTAGGTTAACTGGTGACTCTAAATTGACCGTAGGTGTGAATGTGAGTGTGAATGGTTGTCTGTGTCTATATGTCAGCCCTGTGATGAGCTGGCGACTTGTCCAGGGTGTACCCCGCCTTTCGCCTGTAGTCAGCTGGGATAGGCTCCAGCTTGCCTGCGACCCTGTAGAAGGATAAAGCGGCTAGAGATAATGAGATGAGATGAGACTTTTGCTACTGTATTCTGATAAGTAAAGCTTTGCTTATCTTCTTGTAGCCTTCACCTTTGTGGTGTAAAGAAATTATTTTCTTTGTGGAATTCTGAAGAGACGAGTTGAGCATCACTCTCCATCCAGCATCCAGTCACTAAAAGAGGTCATTGTTGAAGAATGGAAAAAGATTGATGTTGCAAAATGTCGCCAACTTGTTCATTCCATGCCTAGAAGACTTGGTGCTGTCATTAAAAATCATGGAGGCCATACAAAGTACTAGATGTAGTAGTTTTTGTTGTGGGGTGTACTCATTTTTGCACCATCCTAATTTGAGTAAAACTGAAAAATGTGTAATCTAAGTTATATTATTAACCTTACTTTCACATTATAAGTTAAACAGATGTTATATTAAACTTTGTCTTGTCAACATTTTGGAAATTGTTTGTGTTCATTGAGATACTGTTTAAAATGTTACTTTTCAAAGGGGGTGCACTCATTTACGCTGAGCACTGTATATTAGAATTCCAAATATAAAGTCATAATAATTGGAGAGAGAGAGAGAGAGAGAGAGAGAGAGAGAGAGAGAGAGAGAGTGCGTGTGTGTGAGAACTTGCTCAATATATCCACCATTTACACAAATTCCTATCAAATTCCTATTCCTATCTGGATTGGTTCTTCTTTGCTCCTTCGTCTGTAAAAATATAAAACTATACACCAACCTTATGATATTGGGACTCATGGGACACCCCGTATATGTATGCACGTATATTGTACAAAGTCGTAAATGTAATCCAATATCAAAGACATATCAAGTGTCCTATGTTTGCTCTTATATATATATATATATATATATATATATATATATATATATATATATATATATATATATATAATGAGTGATTCCACGCTTATGGGTACTGAAATGGGGACATGAACTTATTTTTAAAAATTCACCTAAAACCATTTCTTTTTTATGATGAATGATATGAATGATATGTTAAAAGATAACTTTAATTTTCTGAGATGTAATAAAAACATATTTATATGCCTGTTGTGGACATATATATTCTCAATTTTAACAATGTAGAATTACTTTTTGAAACATAGGAAGGTGATGTTTTAGCAAATATAATTAATAAACATGTGTAGTAGAATAAACATACACATTCTTTCAATAAGATTAACATGGTATATAGCTAGATTGTAATTAATTTGTAACAGATGCGAGATGGACAATCGTAACAGAAGTAATGGAACAGACATCATTTTGGAACTCATAGGCTTGACTTTGGCATATAAATATGTTTTTATTACATCTCAGAAAATTAAAGTTATCTTTTAACATATCATTCATTAAAGATTACATGTTTTGTGACCTGATGGTAAAAAAAGAAATGGTTTTAGGTGAATTTTTAAAAATAAATTCATGTCCCCATTTCAGTATCCATAAACGTGGAATCACTCATATATATATATATATATATTAGACTTTTAAACTGAGCATACACTATCTACACTCAACCTTTCCTTGTTGCTGAGGAAGTACCCTTATCTTTCCTACCTTTAATATGTGTCTTTTACCTGGAAAAGTGGATATAGGATACCTTTAAAAAAAACGATTTAACATACATAATGGGATCATAATTAACTTACAGAGTTAACCTTGTGTAAAGATACACTACATGTACATTTCTACGTAAAATATCCACACTAAATCTACAAAAGGCGTATGCTTAATGGTATCACTCCAGCAAAGAATAAAGGTACAGTTGGATACCCCTAGTTGAGGGTGTATTAATTTACTAACTGCTGCTGCTGCTGCTACTACTACTACTACTACTACTACTACTAATAATAATAATAATAATGAACTGATGTAAAAGCTTCAGCATGGCCTGAGACAGTAAAATTATTTAATTCAATTCAAAGCATGTAAATCCAGGTATATCTTTCTATTTTATACAGTATGCTAACTTGACCAAATGACTTTCTGATTTAAGCCCCACAGTATGTTTGTCTCAACAGAGATACTCATCGCTCAGACTGAACAAAATATCACATATTAATTCTATAAATACAAACTGTCATTAAAATATGCCTTTCAGTACATTACAGTCCAAACTGGTGAACCCTTATCCTTTAATTTACAGCTTAAATAATAACTAACTGGCATTATATTGCCTCGAAATGATTCCTTTTGTTCGTTCGTGTGCATCCAAAACAAAGAAACATTCATCTGGAGCATCTCCGATTGTTCCGGATGATCACAGCATCCCGACAAACATTTTACCCGATTACTGATTCCCTGGCACATTTCCACTATATCAATATTACAAAAGAAAACGATGTCTATGACATCATTTGAGCAACAATAACTTATACTGTCCAAACCTTTTGGCAGCGAGCAGCTAGACAACTGTACCTTCATTCCTCCTTTCTGAGTATCCATGGCAACCAGCATCCATGGCCACCATCATGTTTCTTTTTGTTAAAAAAAAAAGAAAGAAAAACACGGGCGGAGAGTCTACTGTGTCTTTATCTCTGTGACTGCATGTCTCTGTCTCTTTATCTTGCAGCTGCATATGCATAATTCATGAGGATACAAGGCTCCTCTGTTCCCATAACAAAGCCTTGTCATCGTCTCATCACATACAAACACAAAAACACACACGGTATTCCAAGGATACATGCTCTGCATTGTTGCAAATGAAAATGAGAAGTAGAGAAACGTGCAAAATAGAAAGCAGCTTATGCAATCTTATAGGGTCGAATAGTACAGTAGAGTAACACCACATGTCTATGTTTTGAATGTTTTTAAACATTCCTAATGAGTTTATTGATCTGCCTGATGGTCCGAATGCTGATACTTCTGCACCTTCATCCTGACTGGATGTGTTCTGTGTGTGCGCGCGTGTGTGTGTGGACTGTGGTAATGAATGTAGGCTACTAAACGGCCTGTGCATATATTAATAAATAAATAGGACTCAGCAGTAAATACCCTAATTCGAACAAGGGCCTGGCTGCTGTATGTCCACCAAATAGAGGACATTACATTTCAGTGCACGTTTTCTAGTTGAACCTCTCACTGTATTTCAATCTGTTCAATCCTTAAACACAGAGATATTACACCGGCCTAGTGTATACACAGTATTAGGCACAAGGACATGTAATCAGAGTGCATGTAATTTGCGTTAGTGAACTCACTGCGAGTCAACAAAAATGGCAACTCCTGTGCAAGACATGACCTAGAAAGTCACACATTGGTTAGATTTGAACTTTCTACAAAAGGTTGTATCCTTTTTGTTTGCCATCATCATCATCACTCTCTCTCTCTCTCTCTCTCTCATGTGTCATGTTGCTTCTGTGGATATTAGATTCATCTTCCTTCCTATTGCCCTTGGCTGATGATGTTGATGATGCTGATGCTGATGGTGGTGGTGATGATGATGTCAGTTTGTCTGATCAGGAGCATCATGAAAGAAGCACTATATACGCTAAATGATCTCAGTATACAGAAATTCTAGGTATTTTTGTACAATTGCCAAGTCAGGACATAAATAATGACACCTTTCAGTCTTTGAGGCTGCAGACACATACTGCATCTAAAGGGATAGGATCAATTTGAGCTTTTTTCTTTCGGCAATTTCATGCAATTTTGTATATAACAGCTCGCTTCTCTCACTATTTTTTTTTATTTTATTTTATTTTATTTATGACACTCCTAAGTGTGTCTACACAAAGACAGTGACGTCTCATATAACAGCCTCAATCTGACCATTGCATTAGGAGTAAGATGCTCAACATGCAGTATATTATACTACCTTACCGTGCGCTTCCTCCTCCAATAAATTCCTGCCCCGAAAGGGGACGATATTGAGGATTTCGGTCACATCCGCTGCATCCGCTCCAGTCGCGACAGGTCTCGATGCGCTCCGGGGCCCCTCGACTTCCCTGGCATGGCCACGCCCCTTATCAACAGTGCTGCACTGTGATTGGACAGCCTCCGCCTCTTTTTTCCTTCTCGCCAGCTTCAAAGCCTGTCAAACTACCAGGCGTGTCCTGAAGCGTGCCTGATTAAAATACGACGGTTGTTAGGACGCTTAAAGCGCTTTTTTTCTTTCCCAGAACACATATAACATATGAAATGCGTTACATTAATACGTATTTTCATATCTGTTTTTGTATGAGTTGATGAACTACAAAGTAATTTCTAATTCGTTTGAATAATCGAAACAGGAAACTCGGTAGACATTAGGAACACTGGGTCCTAATTGGGTCCTCAACTGCACAAAACCAAAACAGTTTGCAAATGCAAAACGAATCGCTAATAAAAAGTTGATGTTATTTACATGTCTTTTGTGTAATGGCTGTGAATGATGATGATGAGCTGGAAAGGTAGGTGACCTCTATTTGTAAAAAAAAAAAAAAAAACCCTTGCGTTTTGATTCGGAGTAGCTGCATTGCTACGCTAAAGATAAGTTAGCTTTAGCTAGCTAGTGAAGTGTATTGTTATTTATTAATTTCTGCCAAAATGTAACACTTACTTTAATGAGTAAGTGTTAAAATGCGTATTTTTGCCTTTTCTTGTCAGAACCCAACATGTATACATCAATGCAAATGTTTATCTCTATTGGTACGTTTAAGTATGCAAATGAAGCATTTGCATATGCGAGTTGTTTTATTAGAATATATAATTGCGATGACACACCCCATAGTCAGAATTTCACCTAACTTAATAATAATAATAATAATAATAATGTCCTAATATAAAGTGTTGTACTATACACTACCGTTCAAAAGTTTGGGGTCACTTTGAAATGTCGTTATTTTTGAAAGAAAAGCACTGTTCTTTTCAATGAAGATCACTTTAAACTAATCAGAAATCCACTCTATCCATTGCTAATGTGGTAAATGACTATTCTAGCTGCAAATGTGTGGTTTTTGGTGCAATATCTCCATAGGTGTATAGAGGCCCATTTCCAGCAACTCTCACTCCAGTGTTCTAATGGTACAATGTGTTTGCTCATTGCCTCAGAAGGCTAATGGATGATTAGAAAACCCTTGTACAATCATGTTAGCACAGCTGAAAACAGTTGAGCTCTTTAGAGAAGCTATAAAACTGACCTTCCTTTGAGCAGATTGAGTTTCTGGAGCATCACATTTGTGGGGTCGATTAAATGCTCAAAATGGCCAGAAAAATGTCTCGACTATATTTTCTATTCATTTTACAACTTATGGTGGGAAATAAAAGTGTGACTTTTCATGGAAAACACAAAATTGACTGGGTGACCCCAAACTTTTGAACGGTAGTGTACTTTTTAAAACATTTGTGAGAAAAAAGGAAAGGTGCATGTTTTATAATAACAGATGTTGGTGGCCTGTGAATTCCTAACACACAATGCAATCATGTTCCTATTGTTCATGGCTTAGAAAATGAAGGAATGCTGCTTTTCTCCCATACAGACGTGCAGTGGAGGAGCTGCTCAAAGAGGCCAACAGAGGCAGAGTACGTGCAGAGACTATGGGTCCAGCCGGATGGTAAGTCCACCTCTTAGTACGTCCCTGAATGAATTTATCATCATACTTTCCCTGTAGCTGTCTTAATGAAGATGAAGCCCTTCCAATTCAACTGACTTTACTTCATGCCTGTAGGATGAAGTGTCCTCTAGGAAGCACCAATAAACGCTTTCTGTTGAACACCTTGCGCTTGTGTGCTGCCGAGCACCAGGCTGGGAGCCGGTCAGCCACACAGAGAGGAGCTGAAGACAGCTGGGAAGTGGGAGATCGAGGGTCACGTCACTGCCCTGAGGACAGAGGACATGGTTATAGAAAAGACACCAAATACAGAAGAGAGCGTGAGCGTTCTCATTCCCAGTCTTCAAGGCCCCGTGATTCATCTGTGAGTGAATTGGCAACCACAGACCATGCTCCCCATCACACCAACCAAGCAAATAGAACTCGTTCCCGGTCACCCATCAGGGAACGCCTTGCAACCAAAAGATCTACTGACAGAACTCAAAAATGATGCCAAGAAAGAAAATGTACTCTTTAAGGGCTGATTTATACTTCTGCTAAGATGCAAGAAAAACAGGAGAGGAGTTTAAGTGAAAAAACAAATGAGGTGACATGCACATCGCTAAAATCTTCATATTGCTCTTCATATATTGCTGAACAAATCCAGAGTGTTTCAGTAACTCTAATTCTTCACACTCACCTGTAAGTCACAAAACACATAGATGATTTAGTAATGCTCACAAAACCTGATTAAATGTTTTAAAAGAAAGACCCCCTCATTTGTTATCCAGTAATGCAAAATTCTTTACTGAATGTACTGAATGTTTACTGAAGCTGAATGTCAGTTAGGGGAAAATGTAGGTGCAAATATATATTAATTAATTGAAATATTTTTAAACATACACAATTAAGGCTTATATACTTTCCAGTTCTTTTGTTGTGTTTTTTTTCCCCCCCTCTGTTTTCCGGTTTGGTGCCGCTGCCCCCTAGTGCACACAGTCACCCTGTGGGCAAACCTGTTGGCAGATGCAAACGTTTGCACATTGACACCTGTGTAGATTTCCAGATGCAGAAGTACAAATTAGCCAGAAGTCGTCGTCTGTCTGGATTGCTGTTCGCTTGGTCAGGTGTATCACCAGATGCAGGGTTTTTTTATTTTTTTAATTCTACACTTAGCTTGTACCTTGAACTTGTCTTTACATTTTTAATGCCATGTACTGCATAGTTGAGCAATAAAAACTCTCATAATAAGCGTACTACACCTGATTTTCTCTGAGCAGAACAACTTTCTTAGTACTGTTAAACTGACTCCAGTCCACTGTTAGACAGCGATAATGCTGAAATAGAATTTGGTGCAGCTTTCTTCATTTGTTTCTTTTTCTTGAATATAGTTGGTTTGGAGAGGCTTTGTGCAAATCCCTGGAAAGAGAAGGCAAATGTAATGGGATTTTTTTATTATTTTTTTCCCCCTCCCCCTTAATGTGATGTAACATTGTTGTGGGAGATATTAACCCCCCCCCCCGATCTACACTTGTCAATGTCACATTCGCTTAACATAATACTGTATGTACTTGTCTAATCTCTACTTTTTCTTAAAAACCTTCAAGGATACTTGGTTTCATAAATGTAGGTGGTTCCCACTTTAGGGTTCCTGTGAAGGGCAACAGAAGAACCCATGAGAAGAAAGTTTCTTAAGACTTTTTTTTTTTTTTTTTTTTTTGTTAAGTGTACTGTTAAGTTGTATGTTTTAGGTGGATAAAAACAAAACACCACCACCACACTGGATATTAAGATTAATGGTAATGCAATAGTAATTATCATCATGTCTCTGATGTATATAATAGGGCAGTTAAGGTTCTGAACTCATGACCAGAATGTTGAGTTCAAATCCCTTCACTGCCAGAGAAGAAGCTTTAAATGTCAGCTGGTTTGCTCGCTTTACTTGCTCACTTTCTTTGCGATGAACATCTGAAATCGAATAGCTAATGCAGTGACACTACTTGTTTAATTTCAAGTCCTGAATTAATCATTAAAGGGTCTTAGAAAAATACAATGTTCTAAACGAGCCACTTTTGTCAACAAACAGGCTAACACGCCGAGACTCCTCCAGCTCAGTCGTTTTTATTTGCTGTCTCTTTACAAATTTTGCACCCTCTGTCAAATGATGTGATTTACGACATGGTTATGTTTCTTCCATGGACGACTTTGAATTCAATCAAAATGTCATTATCATTCCTTTTGCGTTACTCTCAGTTCAGCACTGTTTGCGCAGGCTTTCGTTTGTCGCCACTGGGTAAGCAGATTTTATCACCTCGCTGGGACATGGATTAGGTATGTATGTGTTCACTCGCCAGCCTCCAACTCTTCTTACTGTCTTAAAAGCAGGTGTAAAAAGTTTTTATCTCACACACGCACAAACCCAGATATTCATTATTCCAAGTAGCAAAAATAGTGTATTAGGATTTTACAAGTGAAAAATAGTTTGCATCTCCATTTTTGACATGATATAAAAAGAAGCCTAATGGTTAGAAAAGCAGCTTTGGGACCAAAAGGTTGCCGGTTTGATTCCCTGGATGAGCAGGAGTGGCTAAAGTGCCCTTGAGCAAGGCATCTAACCCCCAACTGCTCCCCAGGCTGCTCTGGGTATATTGTACATTGCTCTGGACAAGAGCGTCTGCTAAATGCCATTAATGTAATAAATATTTTCCAATAACTTGTATGCCCAATATTGCCTTTAGAACCAAATTCAACCTATTTGCATACTTTCTGAGCTGCTTATAATAATTACTGTATACAGTGGTGCTCGAAAGTTTGTGAAATCTGTGTTGTATTATTTGCATTTTCATACTGGAACCTGATGGGTTGTTGTACAGTGGTGCTTGAAAGTTTGTGAACCCTTTAGAATTTTCTATATTTCTGCATAAATATGACCTAAAATATCAGATTTTCATGCAAGTCCTAAAAGTAGATAGAGAACCCAGTGAAACAAATGAGACAAAAATATTATACTTGTTCGTTTATTTATTGAGGAAAATGATCCAATATTACATATCTGTGAGTGGCAAAAGTATATGAACCTCTAGGATTAGCAGTTAATTTGAAGGTGAAATTAGTCATGTGTTTTCAATCAATGGGATGACAATCAGGTGTGAGTGGGCACCCTGTTTTGTTTAAAGAACAGGGATCTATCAAAGTCTGATCTTCACAACACGTTTGTGGAAGTGTACCATGGCACGAACAAAGGAGATTTCTGAGGACCTCAGAAAAAGCGTTGTTGATGCTCATCAGGCTGGAAAAGGTTACAAAACCATCTCTAAAGAGTTTGGACTCCACCAATCCACAGTCAGACAGATTGTGTACAAATGGAGGAAATTCAAGACCATTGTTACCCTCACCAGGAGTGGTCAACCAACAAAGATCACTCCAACAGCAAGGCATGTAATATTCGGTGAGGTCACAAAAGACCTCAGAGTAACTTCTAAGCAACTGAAGGCCTCTCTCACATTGGCTAATGTTCATGAGTCCACCATCAGGAGAACACTGAACAACAATGGTGTGCATGGCAGGGTTACAAAGAGAAAGCTGCTGCTCTCCAAAAAGAGCATTGCTGCTCGTCTGCAGTTTGCTAAAGATCACACGGACAAGCCAGAAGGCTATTGGAAAAATGTTTTGTGGACAGATGAGACCAAAATAGAACTTTTTGGTTTAAATGAGAAGCATTATGTTTGGAGAAAGGAAAACACTGCATTCCAGCATAAGAACCTTATCCCATCTGTGAAACGTGGTGGTGTTAGTATCATGGTTTGGGCCTGTTTTGCTGCATCTGGGCCAGGACGGCTTGCCATCATTGATGGAACAATGAATTCTGAATTATACCAGTGAATTCTAAAGGAAAATGTAGGACATTTATGTCCTTGAACTGAATCTCAAGAGAAGGTGGGTCATGCAGCAAGACGACGACCCTAAGCACACAAGTCGTTCTACCAAAGAATGGTTAAAGAAGAATAAAGTTAATGTTTTGGAATGGCCAAGTCAAAGTCCTGACCTTAATCCAGTTGAAATGTTGTGGAAGGACCTGAAGTGAGCAGTTCATGTGAGGAAACCCAGCAACATCCCAGAGTTGAAGCTGTTCTATATGGAGGAATGGGCTAAAATTCCTCCAAGCCGGTGTGCAGGACTGATCAACAGTTACCGCAAACGTTTAGTTGCAGTTATTGCTGCGCAAGGGGTTCACACCAGATACTGAAAGCAAAGGTTCACATACTTTTGCCACTCAGATATATACTATTGGATCATTTTCCTCAATAAATAAATGGCCAAGTATAATTATAATACCAAGTATAATATTTTTGCCTCATTTGTTTAACTGGGTTCTCTTTACTTTTAGATCTTGTGTGAAAATCTGATGTTTTAGGTCATATTTATGCAGAAATATAGAAAATTCTAAAGGGTTCACAAACTTTCAAACACCACTGTATGTCAAGATTTATTACAAGAACAAGGGTGCAAACCTTTGCACGATACATATCTGTTGTGGATAAAATGTACAGTATGATGATCTGTATTTGCCAAATGTGTGATTTTCAGTTCTTCTTTAAGGATCTCACCAAAAGCCAAGTGTTTAAGGTACAGTTGCGGTCAGAAGTTTATATACACTCATGGACATGAATGTCATGGCAATATTGGGGCTTTCAATGATTTTCTTTGAACTGATCTTTTTCTGGAAAGAATGGTTTTTTTTTTTTTAAATCAACACCGGGTCAAAAAATATACCTACAGTACACCTAATATTTGGTTAAATGTCCCTTAGCTCGTTTTTCCTTGACCAGATGCTTTTGGTAGCCATTAAAAGCTTTGGGCAGACTACGAGTTGGATATTTGACTGCTCTTCTTGGCAGAATTGGTAGAGTTCAATTAAATTTGTTGGTCTCCTGACATGGACTTGACTTTTAAACACAGTTCATATCTTTTTCGGTAGGGTTGAGGTCAGGACTTTGGGAAGTCCACTCCAAAAGCTTAATGTTAGCCTGCTTTATCAATTCCACACCCAGCTTTGATGTGTTTGGGGTCATTGTCCTGTTGGAACACCCAGTTGTGTCCAACTTTCAACCGTCTAGCTGATGGTTTGAGGTAATGCTGAAGAATTTTGAGAGAGTCCTCCTCCTTTAGTATTCTATCCACTTTGTTTAACCATGCTTAACAGGTGGTACAGTGTTCTTGGGGCTGAACACCTTGCTTTTATTCCTCCAAACATACCTCTGATCATTGTGGCCAAACAACTCAATCTTTCTTATATCTGACCATAAAACTTTCCTCCAGAAGACTTTTTTTTTTTTTTTTTGGTCCATGTGGTCAGCTGCAAACTTTAGTTGAACTTGAAAGTGTTTATTTTTGTGGCAGGGGCTTCTTTCTTGGGCGGCAGCCTCTCAATCCATGGTGATAGAAAACTCGCTTGACTGTAGACGGTGATACTGGTGTCCCAGAAGCTTCCAGTTGATGGCAGGTCTGTACTTTGGTGGTTCCTGGGTTGTTCTTGACCATCTGAACCAATTTCCTCTCAGCTGAGGGGGACAGTTTGGGTCTTCTTCTAGCACAATGGCTTGGCAAAGTGACTACACCTCCTAATAACTTAGTTGTTTGAACTGATGATCTTGGAATCTGTAGTTGTTTTAGAAATGACTCCAAGAGACCTTTCCTGAGTGTGTAAATTTAGTATCCTCTTTCTCAGCTCTGCACTGAGCTCCTTGAACTTTCTCATTGTACTGTATGTTGGTCAATCCAGTGAGTGCTGTCAATCAAACCCTTATGTTGTGCACAAAGAAGCTACCAGCAGTAGTCAATCATAATCACTAACAGGAAGTTACTTGGCAAGTTAAAGGACATTCTGGAACTTGCACAATTAATAATCTATGTAATCTAAGTATGTATGTTTTTGACCCTGTATGTATAATTTTGACAATGTGCTGATTTCAGAAAACCCAAAATAAATTAAAACTTGTACCAAATTCTTGTCTTTTTTCTATGAAAGATGTTTGTTGTACAACCATTCTGTCACAGAAAAAGAACAGTTCAGCAAAATCACTGAAAGCCCAATATTACCATGATGTTCATGTCCATGATGAGTGTATGAAAACTTCTGACCACAACTGTAAAAGCACTTGATATTTATATTTGAGTCAGAGATATACAATCCCTGAAAATAAAGGGTCTTAAATGATGCCTTTCATTGTCACTGGGGTGGTACCCTAACCTTGTACAAAATGTTTCACCTGGAAATGTGGATATGTGAATTAAAGCTCTGATTTGTTACTTTAATTCATTTTTAAAGTAAAGCTATAAAGATACACTTACATGTAGCTTTCTAGGTACTGAAAGCGTAAGATGGGTCCACATAAGGGGAACCACCCCAGTGACGAGTAATGCTGAGTCTACTTGTACCGTTCTGTTCAAGTGTACGTTGTCTTATCAATCAGCACACTGAAGAGGGCATTTCATTTTCTTTTGAAATGAGGTGGAGAAATACTCATGTTTATTATTGTTATTATTTTAAATTGAGGTTTACCGAGAAACTAAATCATCACAAATGTTTTTGCTTGGGACTCACATGTGCTATATTACCTGACGTCCCAAAACCCACCCTATTGTAAACGGTTTCACAATTTATCCTTTTCTTTTTCTATAAAAGCTTTTTAATCACCACCTGCACCCACCTAGCAGTGCTTTTTAAAATTTTGTATTTCATTGCTGGCTGGGCAACGCTCCACTCCATATCACTTAAGACCATTAAGACTCTCATAACGTCCGTAGATGTGCCATCAAACCGCGCCGTCTCTCTCACGCTTCATAAACCTCATTGTGCGCCTCCAGCATTGCCGTAATCACCACGGATAACTATTTCCTTCCCTTTCAAACGAAAGTCATATATAAACACCATTAAGCTGTGCTACATGCAGCTGGTGTGAGAGGAATGGGTTTGCTCGTACGTTTATGGCGCAACATCGAGAGCCCCATTTTAGATACGAGAAAGTGCCATGATAGCATTTGAAGAGGTGCAGGCAAACACAGCATTGTATCACAGATGTTCTGAGCAATGGACAGCCATAGACAGGTTAAAAAGCAAACTTTTACTGTCTATTTTTTTTTGTCTCTTAAGGGATCATATTAGTTTAGCCTCAGGGTTCATTCATGATGCTAATACAGTACCATGTCTGGCACCTTACACATGGTCAATTGGAAAAAAGTGTACACACTACAGCCTTCAACATGGCTGTGCTCTCAGAAATAAAGGTACCCAGACTGTACTTTTTCTTGTCACTGGGGTGATACGAGTATCATCAGTACTTTATTTTATTTATTTATTACAGAGGAAAGTACACATGGTGTACCTTTAATTAGATTTTAGAATACAGCTTTACAGGCAGATTAGAGGACCTTAAATTTATGTTTAAAGCTGAAAGATATGGATACTAAAGCAACCAAAGATGTATCCTTGACTAAACCATGTCAGCAACAAGGAAAAGTACAGTTTGGCATCTTTCTAAGTTCTGTCTTTTATTTTCACTTAAAGCTAGCATTGCTAATGTGTAAGACAAACCAGTTAGCATTGTGCAAACTGGACCCTGAAATTATCATTGCCATCATCATGACAATATTTGCCAAAATAATACCATTTATACATAAATAATAATTCTACAAAATAGCAGATACTTTAAAATAAAAAATGGTGGCCGTTTAGATGTATAAGGCAGGCTAGTTTTGCTAGGTACTGTTAGAAGTAAGCTAAACTAAGCCAAAACTAAGCCTTACACTAAGTGTAAGAAACAGAAACTACATAGGTGATAATTCTGTTTAAAAATACTTTCTAAAATGACTCAACATTAATTTGAGACAAATATGTGATGATTCTAGCATGTTGTTTGCTAATTGTTGAACTAGACCTTATGAGTTTACAGTACTTTCAGCTACATTAGCCATGTAGCTTCAATGCTAAACTAAAAAAGCAAAATTCAGGCAACAAACATGTGTTGGCTAAATCAGTGACTGAGTATAATGTTTAAAAATAGCTGTTTGTGAAAGTTTTGCTACTGTAGAAATGGCTTACTGAGTAAAAATATGAAAAAAAGAGTGACAAAAGAAAATTACTGAGGTAAGAGTAAATACTGAAAGAATGTTTCTTCTTTTACACATTTACAATGTATACAACTAATCTGAACATGTTCTACAGTATATTTGAGGATTGTGTGTGTTTTAACAATTATATAAATTAACCAAGTGAACTATACCGAAATGAACACCATTTCGAAAAGTAATGCTAGCTGGCTAGCTAACGTAACCAAATACTGCTGTGGCTTCAGTAGCTTGCTAGGTGTGCATAGTTCTTACTATCTAGCAAAGATGCTCCTTACAAACGATACGGTTAGCTAGTCAAGCTCACTTAACCATACATGTCAACCTTTGGTCAATCAAACCTGTTTAACCTGGGTGCGATTTACTGGGGGGGATGGTGGGGATCATCCCCCCCTCTGGTTTTTATCTCTGCTGAAAAAAAAAATCCTCGGGGACAACCCCGTCAATAAAACAAACAAACCAAAAAAAAAAGTTGACATGACAGGCATGTTGTGACACAGTTTTCTATGGTCTACACTGCACTCACTTTCAAAATGACCCGAAGTGGCAGCTTTGATGTTCAGGAACGTCCCCAGCAAATAGATACATTGTAGATAATAACAATATCTTTGCGGCAGGGATGCAAACAGCGCGCCTTTTGGCGGATGCCGCCTTTTTCACGGCCGTTTTTTTTTTTTAGGGGGCGTTGGAGTGTCTGATTATAATTTCAAAGTAAATTCTGTATTAAAATTACTAAATAAGCAAATCCGTTACAGTCCATGAAACAGGAAGTATAAGGATGAGAAAAAAAACAGTTTAAATCGGAAAGCTGGGCACAATGTGAACTGCGCCATCAGAGCAAACTGTTCATTTAGTATTCATGTATTTTAGTGATTTTTGAGTCACTGTCCATTTAATCCGGAGGGAGAGAAACATCACAGCAACGCGACAAGCAATGCGAACTTTGTTGTGTTAGTGTTCGTGTATTTAGTCAGAGAGATAGGAAGATGAATTTACTATCTCTGGTTTAGTGTTCGTTTTCATTTAGTGTTATTCATTTGATATCATCGGATGTTATTGAGCTGTTAGCCTATTGTTACCTTAATTTTGTGACGTTTCATGATTTAAAAAAAAAAATCCCCCCTTCTGGTTTTTTTGACAAATCCCTGTGTATAACCAACCTCCAAAATCCGTATTTCCCTTATAAAATCCTTATAAGATGCAAATTAAAATAATTTACCTAAAATTTGAATGATAATTAACAATGATATATCGCAGTTACTTTTTATTCAATATTAATAACAATAAACCTTCAGAATGAATACAAAGCTCCAATGTTTGACAAAAACGCAAAGTGTCACTCTAATGTTCTGAATTGTACTCCATGACAGCTTTTTTGGCACTCTGCACCAGTACCTCACTAGGCTGCATGTCACAGCAAGTGTCTGTGTTGATCTTGCTGGAGTGCCCATTCAGAATCTTTTCAGTCGCTAGTGAAAGTCGCTCAGGTGGAAATACGCTTTTCAAACAAAATGTTACTTCCCGGTTGGCGGGATTCTCGCAATGCGGTGTGCGCATGATCAAAAGTGGAACGAAGTCTCGCTACCACAAGATAACACGCGATTTCATAAGACTCTTTACTGGCTGTCTGTGCTTTCTGTGGTGTACAGTACGTTTGTAAATGTTATGCGCTCTTTTATCATCGTGGGAATTGATTATAGCTCTAAATAAATATTGAAGTTTTTTTAAAGAATCCGTATAACTTTATTTGTACGCCCGTATACTACGTTTATTGAATCAAATCCGTATAAAATACGGACATTCCGTATAGGTTGACATGTATGCTTAACTAGCTAGTGGTTACTTGTACACATTTCCACAGGTTGGATGTTGAGCTGTGAAATACTAATATTTTCATGGGGTTTGGCTTGCATTATTTGCAATTATTATATCACTCTACTTTGTTTCAGGCATTTAGAACAGAAGATTTATACCTGATAAATTGGGCCAGGGATGCTAATTTGTCTTCCCTGTCTCAGACATTGCTGCTAAGCATTTGGCACCTGAAGTGCAGGAAACGGAGTTATTTCTGTTTGGGTCATGATATTAAATTATTTTACATTTGCACACACTGTATTTTAAGCCTAAATGCTTGCTTGCTTGCTGAATTAATTAATTAATTTTCTATGATTTGATTAGTTACAGTGAACTATATTCACTGGCCACTTTAATAGGAACCTGTTCTTGATTCTAAGATTCCTGTTCTTGGCTGCAGGAGTGGAACCCAGTGTGTTCTGCTGTTGCATGCTGAGATGCTTTTCTGTTCCCCATGGTTGCTATGAGTTGCTATATCCTTCCTGGCAGCTCGAACCAATCTGGCCATTTTCCTCTGACCTCTCTTATCAACAAGGCGTTTGCTTCCACCCACAAAACGGTCGCTCACTCAGTGTTTTTTGTTTTTCACACCATTCTGTGTAAACTCTAAGACTGTTGTGTGTGAAAACCCCAGGAGATCAGCAGTTTCTGAAATACTCAGACCAGTCCATCTGGCTCAAACCAACACCCATGCTATAGTGAAAGTCACACTTTGAAATCACAATTTTCCCCATTCTGGTGTTTGAAGTGAACATGAACTGAAGCTCTTGATTTGTATCTGCATGATTTGATGCATCGTGCTGCTGTCAAGGGATCGGCTGATTAGAGAACTGCATCCAGCAGTAGGTGGATGGGTGTTCCTAATAAAGTGGCCAGTGAGTGTATGTACTGAAGTACTGTAACAGAGTAGTCCATTATTCCTCCCTGGTTTTTACACACTTTACATGTTATGTTTTGCACATGTTGATTATGTTTATACACTACCGTTCAAAAGTTTGGGGTCACTTTGAAATGTCCTTATTTTTGAAAGAAAAGCACTGTTCTTTTCAATGAAGATCACTTTAAACTAATCAGAAATACACTCTATACATTGCTAATGTGGTAAATGACTATTCTAGCTGCAAATGTGTGGTTTTTGGTGCAATATCTCCATAGGTGTATAGAGGCCCATTTCCAGCAACTCTCACTCCAGTGTTCTAATGGTACAATGTGTTTGCTCATTGCCTCAGAAGGCTAATGGATGATTAGAAAACCCTTGTACAATCATGTTAGCACAGCTGAAAACAGTTGAGCTCTTTAGAGAAGCTATAAAACTGACCTTCCTTTGAGCAGATTGAGTTTCTGGAGCATCACATTTGTGGGGTCGATTAAATGCTCAAAATGGCCAGAAAAATGTCTCGACTATATTTTCTATTCATTTTACAACTTATGGTGGGAAATAAAAGTGTGACTTTTCATGGAAAACACAAAATTGTCTGGGTGACCCCAAACTTTTGAACGGTAGTGTATATACATACATACACAGGGTGCTGCAAAAGTAGGTATACAGTAAGGATTATACGCGAACAACAGCAGCAGGATGGCTTCTACTTTCAGCAGGATGGGGTGCCACCGCACTTCGCTACTTGACAAAGAATTTCCCAACAGGTGGATTGGACATCGGGGAGCCGTTGACTGGCCACCACGTTCGCCAGATCTCACCCCTATGGACTTATTTTTCTGGGGATGTGTAAAAGATAGGGTTTTCGCATGCAAGCCACGTTCTGTTGATGCCAGGAAACTGATGCTGATAAAGACCTTTGTGCCAGAGTGTGCATGGGTGTCCACACTCGACTAGTGGAGTGTGTGAACGCCGGGAACAAACAGTTTGAACATTTGAGGGATTAATATGTTTATTATTGATATGTTATTATTGATATGTTTGTATAAATAATGTTTTGTGTAAACGGTTTGTTTTTCATGCCACATATTTACAGTAAATTCACATATGCAGTGTCAAGACATTGCATGGTGAGATGCATCTTCACATTTTTCATATGATCACACGACTCACATGCGGAAAAAACTTATGATGATGTGAATTGTATCTGCAAGTCTTTCCATACTGTGCAATGTTTTATGGAAAACGTCTCAGTGCTAATCTTGGAGCACTTTCACCCTGAACACTTTTAGTTGTTTCCATGTTCCCAACTCATTAACAAGCCTGAACCAGATTAAACTGGGTGAATTAGAGGAGGAATAAAAAAATAAAACAAAAAATAAAACCGAGACCAAACTGAGCAGGCCAGTGCTGCTCCAGGACCAGGTTTGAGGGCTGTTTTCGGACATTTTTCTCTCTGTGTTGGTGATTATGTGGTTGCTCAGTGTCCATCTCGATGGACATTTCAGTGCTAATTGAGTTCTTTGTCACACTCCATGATAATTGGTTTACTTCGAACATCTTGGTTTTATTTAACTACGAGGGCTTTAGTTTAATGGACCGACAGCAGGCGTGCCTAATGGTAGGTAAACTCAGAGGGACATTGGGCAACAGGTAGAGAGGAAAATGTGTTCTGGTGATTGTCGCTGGTGTCCATAACAGACTGTGCATGAGAGTTAAAGTTAAATGGGCCATTTGATGTGACATTTTATAAATCTCAAGCGTTGCTGTGAACATATGAAGCAGATCTCATAACCCATGACTTGCTTTTACTCTAACCTTGGTTAGGTTTTCTCAAAACACCAACCCAAAAAAAAAAAGAGAGGAAAAACTCACTGCTGGATATAGATATTCAAGATGTTATGTCAACGCTGGACAGCTTAACATGATTTAACATCTCAGTTTGCAGACTGGTTTGTTTTCATGTCTTTGTACATCTGTGACACATCAAATTGTTTTCTTCATCCCCTGTATCTTGATAATAGACTGAATGATGATAATTCAAAATCACAACCAATTTTGGAGCAAAGTTGTTGTATTTAAGTTGCTCAAGACATTAGCATCTCAGCAGCTTAGAAGGCAGATGCAGGAGTCTTTCTCTGTCTCTCACTTTATGTCTCTTTACTCGTCCGAGACAACTGCAGGTGTAGCCTTGATAAGTCATGGGCAAACAGAGATATTTGTTAAAGCCATTGATCTGAACACGGCCGGTCCTGTTCAATTATTGGCAAACCCTGAAGGAGACACGAATGAAAACTTGTTGTCAGCTCTTTGTGTAAACAGTGACACCAATGGCTAAGGTGAAGCAGGGTCACATGGTGCCGGTGACACACCTACTGGAGGCCCTAAAGCGGCGCCAGTTGCGCAGGTACAACACAGGAGTCTAACGCACAAGGACAGGACACTATTCCCACACCGTGCATTTACAGGCATGAACCGGGAAGAACATTACTACTCAGCCAGTCACCTTTACAAGGACTCCTGTGCCTACCAGAGGCCACACAATGAAGAGTTCAGCCCAAGCCCACCGCCTTGCCTTTACATGACCAGACAGACCCAATCCGTCTACGTTTCTCCTACCTTAGGCACCCAGGACCAGCACAACCATCTTCCTGATATCACATCCTATGTGCCCGGACGAGAAGACCTGCCAGTGCCTCATCTGCACCACTCACAAGCCCAACAGCTGCCCCTCCAAACTTTCACGGGTTACGGAGACTCTCTGGACCTGTGCTCTGAACGAAACAGGTGCCATCTTCCTTTCCCTTGGATGAAATCGACAAAATCTCACACGCATGCTTGGAAAGGACAATGGACAGGTAATGGGTGTACTTTGCCCAACAATCTTTACTCACAGATTTGTACGACACTTTTTAAAACCTTAAACCTAAAGTTGAGATTTAAATCTGTTAAGAATCCATAAAAAATCTGTAAGAATTATTTGAATAAATTAATCTAGTCATTTAGCTCTTTTCTTGCGTGGACGGTTTTAGATTAGATAGACTTCAAAATAAGTTGGTTTGGTTTGCCATGAATACCTGACTTGATTTGTTTTCACCAACCATGGAGACCTTTGTGAAATGCTCAGAATAATTCTCTGTCATTTTAATTCATACGCACTAACCTAAACAGCATAAATGTTGGATAGTTCAGTTGTTGTACGAATGGTGCGGCCTATTCTTTGTATTCATTATACTCCTGGCATTGGCACTTTCATTCATGATAACTTTATTAGGACGGGATATTTTTGTTAAGGCCCTTTTTTTATTTCCTGGCTCTTCGTACCATTCTCATCCCTCATTTACCAGCCTTGGTGGTCTTGTGAATATCATTTTATACATTTGTTTGCATGTTAGCAAATAGGAAATGGTAATGTGTGTGTATGTATGTACTGTATATATGTATAATTGGTTTCGAGGGCCTTGTAAAAGACAGTATGAAGCCCAAAGGGTACAGACTGAGTGACGCTTTCATTAAAAACTATTTTCAACTTAATAAAAAAATCATACAATTTAATAGAATGAACCAAGTGAAATTTATGTGAATTTATTTGTTATATTAACCTGCACTGATACAGCAAATTAATTTGATAATTAAAAAAAAACTAAATTGACCATAAAACTAAAAAAACAAGCTTATCCTGTACATACTACTTTTAGTTAATTATTATGAATTATAATTATTACCCTCAGAAACTTCATCATAAAAGGAAGTTCTTACATTAAAATACATAATTTACATAGATTTTAGAGTTATAAGAGCATAACTGATTACATTTAAACCTTGTTTCAGATCATGACTTGTAATCAGATATAGACGTATACCGTATATACGGAATGTAAGAATTTAACACGACTTAACTAGGCACCATATTCGATGATACTGCAACAGTAATTTAAAGCTGAAAGATTTCGTCCAACACTTGGCTATTTCCGTGTAACCCTGATGGATTTGTGAGAATATTTTCATTGGCATTAAGTCGCATTTGTTTAGAAGTTGGATCCAGGGACCAGAAGGGTTAAGAAGCGTAGACAGGGGGTCCATTATTTTTAAATTTACATTTAATAAGGTCACAATAATTAAGACTCTTATTAAAGTCATTATACACATTTTAAAGTTATTATAGTCTAATAGTTATTGGATTTTCTTAACCTGAATAAAATGACTTTAATAGCCTATAAATCTAAGATTAACAATATTAATGAGTCTAACCCCACTGTTTTAAACATACTGCTAATATTGTATAACATAAATATAAAACATTTTTAACACTCTGTAACTTGTTTGGACGCTGTAGGAAGAACGTTCAGGAATAAACAGCTCTAATAAATAAATACACCCTCACACAAAGGTATCCAACTGTACCTTTCTTCATTGCTGGATTGATACCATTAAGCGTACGCCTTTTATAGATTTAGTATGGATATTTTACGTAGAAATGTACATGTAGTGTATATTTCCACAAGGTTTACTCTGTAAATTAATTATGATCCCATTATGTACAGTTGTGGTCAGATGTTTACATACAGTGACATGAATGTCATCTTGGATATAAATGTCATAGCAATATTTGGGCTTTCAGTAATTTCTTTGAACTGTTCTTTTTCTGTGGCAGGATGATTATACAGCATACATCTTTAATAAAAAAACAAACAAACTAGAATTTGGTGCACAAGTTTTAATTTTCTTTGGGTTTTCTGAAATCAGCACAGGGTTAAAATTATACATACATGGTCAAAAATTTACATACACTCACTTAGATTATTAATTCAGAGGTTCTGAAACTTCCGAACCATCTCTTATCTTGCCAAGGCCGAGGTCTCTTAACTTCCTGTTAGTGCTCATGATTGACTACAGCTGGTAGCTTCTCTGTGCCTTCATAAAAAGGATTTGTTTGCAGCATTCATTGGACTGACCAACACACAGTAAAATGGGAAAGTCCAAGGAGCTCAGTGCAGATCTGAGAAAGAGGATCGCAAATATACACAACTCCGGAATGTCTCTTGGAGCCATTTCTAAACAACTGCAAATTTCAAGATCAGTTCAAATAATTGTATCCAAGTTATTGTGAGGTGTAGTCACTTTGCCAAGCCACTTGTTTCAAGAAAACCCAAACTGTCACCCTAAGCAGAAGGGAAATTGGTTTGGATGGTCAGGAACAACCTGGGAACCACCATGGCACAGCCCTGCCATGGATCACTGTCTACAGTTCAGATCACCATGGACTAAGAGGCTGCTATCCAAGAAATAACCCCCTGCTCCAAAATTGACACCTTCAAGCTTAACTAAAGTTTAAAGCTGACCATACGAACAAAGAAAAAGCCTTCTGGAGGATAGCTGTATGGTCAGATGAGACAAAGATTGAGTTGTTTGGCCACAATGACCATCATGTACAGAGGGACACTGTACCAGCTGGTGGTGGTGGTAGGATCATCATGCTCTGAGGCTGTTTTGCTGCCAGTGGAACTGGTTCATTGAACAAAGTGGATGGAATAATGAAGAAGGAGGACTACCTCAGAATTCTTCAGCATAAACCATCAGAAACTTGAACATGACTTAGGACTTACAACAGGACAATGAACCCAAACACACATCAGAGCTGGTTGTGGAGGATAAAGCAGGTTAACATTAAGCTTAAAACAAGTCCTGACTTCAACCCTTTTGAAAATATATGGATCACGCTTATAAGTCGAGAACATGCCAAGAAAAAAAAAAATATTGAACTCTACCAATTCTATCATGATGAGTCATGAAATATCCAACCAGAATTCTGCCAGAAGCTTGTTCATGGTAAACAAAAATGTTTGGTCAAGGTGAATCTTGCGAAGAGACATTTTACCCAAATATTAGGTGTGCTGTATGTATATTTTTGACCCTGTATGTATAATTTTGACCCTGTGTTGATTTCAGAAAACCCAAAGAAAATTAAAACTTGTGCACCAAATTCTAGCATTTTTTAAAATTAAAGCTGTATGCTGTACAATCACTCTACCACAGAAAAAGAACAGTTCAAAGAAATGACTGAAAGCCCAAATATTGCCATGACATTCATATCCAAGATGACATTCACGTTACTGTATGTAAACTTCTGACCATAACTGTATGTTAAATTGTTTTTTTTTTTAAAAAAGGTATACTATATCCACATTTCCAGGTAAAAGACACGTATTAAAGGTAGGAAAGATAAGGATACTTCCTTAGCGACAAAGAAAGGTTGAGTATAGATTGGGTATGTTCACTTTAAAAGTCTAAAAATTATATATATATATATATATATATATATATATATATATATATATATATATATATATATATATATGTGTGTGTGTGTGTGTGTGTGTGTTTTGCAGCTCAAGTGTAAAGCAAAGAGAGCAAACATAGGACACTTAACATGTCTTTGATATTAAATTACATTTATGACTTTGTAAAATATACACAGGCGCATGCATCATGCATACATACTATACGGGATGTCCCATGAGTCCTAATATCATAAGGTTGGTGTATAGTTTTATACTTTTACAGACCAAGGAGCAAGGAAGAACCGATCCAGACAGGAATAGGAATTTGATCGGAATTTGTGTAAATGGTGGACATATTGAGCAAGTTCTCACACACACGCACGTTTGTCTCACTATCCTTGTGAGGACCTTCCATTGACATGCTGCAGTTAATTAATGCTGTGCCTGCACCTCAACCTGGGCTTTCAGTAATTTCTTTGAACTGTTCTTTTTCTGTGGTAGAGTGATTGTACAGCATACAACTTTAATTTTAAAAAACACTAGAATTTGGTGCACAAGTTTTAATTTTCTTTGGGTTTTCTGAAATCAACACAGGGTCAAAAATTTACATACAGCACACCTAATATTTGGGTAAAATGTCTCTTTGCAAGATTCACCTTGACTAAACATTTTTGTTTACCATGAACAAGCTTCTGGCAGAATTCTGGTTGGATATTTCACGACTCATCATGACAGATTGAGAAGGAAACTTTTTGGCTCTTTTAATTTTTTTTTTTTTTTTTAATTTTTGTTTAAAAAAACACAACGACAGTATCCAAATGTCCCCACAAGTTCGAAATTGTCAGATTTTACTATCCTTGTGGGGACATTTGGTCCTCAGTAGTATATAAACACACACTCACTCTCTCCAATTATTATGACTTTATATTTGGAATTCTAATATAGAATAGGGATGGGAATATGTGATTGGAATTTACTGATGCACGTACGAATTGGAAACCAGGCTTATGTTTATAAAATAAATCTGTGCTGTAATCATATACAGTACTGTGCAAAAGTCTTAGGCATCCTATTTTTAGGAAAACTTTGTTATAGTTTTTTAAAAAGTATTTTATGACTTGTACATTATCAAGTCGGTACAAAAACATTTTAGGTTTCCCAACATTAGTTTTCCAGCACAAAATTAAATGCTATAGAAAAAGGTTTGCATGTCAGTAAAGAAAGCAGAATATCACTGTCCTGTATGTAAGAGACACTTTTCAGTCAAACAAACAAACATAATGAAGGCTGCTGGGTTTTGGTGCAAAATGAAGATGCGAGCGTGACAGGCAAAGTGTCCAGAAGAACTGGGGCTGGTTCTGTAAGACGCTCAGTAAAACCTACAGCTCATTTCCACATACAACTGCACTCACTGGACCTCAGACTACTATTTTTTTTTTTTAAAGCAAAGGCTCGTCTCACACCAAATATTGACTTTGTTTGATGCAACATTTAATTTCATCTAACATTTAATTTACTCTACAGCAGGGGTGTCAAACATACGGCCCGTGTATGTTTGACACCACAGCCTTCAACATGGCTGTGCTCTCAGAAATAAAGGTACCCAGACTGTACTTTTTCTTGTCACTGGGGTGATACGAGTGTCATCAGTACTTTATTTATTTATTACAGAGGAAAGTACACATGGTGTACCTTTAATTAGATTTTAGAATACAGCTTTACAGGCAGATTAGAGGACCTTAAATTTATGTTTAAAGCTGAAAGATATGGATACTAAAGCAACCAAAGATGTATCCTTGACTAAACCATGTCAGCAACAAGGAAAAGTACAGTTTGGCATCTTTCTAAGTTCTGTCTTTTATTTTCACTTAAAGCTAGCATTGCTAATGTGTAAGACAAACCAGTTAGCATTGTGCAAACTGGACCCTGAAATTATCATTGCCATCATCATGACAATATTTGCCAAAATAATACCATTTATACATAAATAATAATTCTACAAAATAGCAGATACTTTAAAATAAAAAATGGTGGCCGTTTAGATGTATAAGGCAGGCTAGTTTTGCTAAGTACTGTTAGAAGTAAGCTAAACTAAGCCAAAACTAAGCCTTACACTAAGTGTAAGAAACAGAAACTACATAGGTGATAATTCTGTTTAAAAATACTTTCTAAAATGACTCAACATTAATTTGAGACAAGTATGTGATGATTCTAGCATGTTGTTTGCTAATTGTTGAACTAGACCTTATGAGTTTACAGCTAGGGCGTAATTTTGGGTAGGGACGTGTCCCTATCAATATTCAGCCGCTACTGTGTAATCACGATCAATAAAACCGATGTCCTAACCTGAGCAATGATTATATGGCACACAAAGGGTTAAATGTATGACACTGCTAATAATCCCCCCTCTAACGTAGATATCATTCTCTGATTAGCTACCTGTTTCTCGCTAACTTACACGGTTGGCTATCCCAGCTGTCACGCCATCTGCTGTAAAAGCAGCACACTTCCCACAGCAGCCGTGACTACCCGCCCATCAACCCCCCGTATCTCACACGTACACACCTGACCTACCCCACGCACCCCCCACTCTCCGTCAGCCTACAAATTGAGCTGGACTTCGATGTCCATGCATGCTTGCCCTATGACTCGCATGCTGACTTGAAGTATCATGGATGACGGCCGCCCTCCCAAGAAACGAGACATTCGTTCATTCTTCTTCAAAGTCAAGAATGTAAGTGCAGGGTTTCCGTCGAGCTTTAAAAACTCAACAAAATCCTTTTGATGTATGGAAACCCTTCATAAAAGTATTGCTGCGGCTCCTTAGGCAGGTTTAGCAACGTGACAGGACGCATCAGAGCTAGGCTACTGCATAACTGCAGAGAAAAGGAATGCTGGAGCAATGTAACTTGGTGTTAGATAATATCCTCGATGAATGAATGTTAAATTTATAGACCTAATGGTTTTACAGAATGTAAGTAGTCAGATGTAGGCTACTGCATGGCCATGCAGATGTGCGACTTGCATTTGGCTAGGCTAGATACAACAAATCCATGGTCCTTTACTGCCACCTACAGACGAATATTGGTAACTGCAGCATGAACATAGAAGTCACAAGCACATCTGCAGTGAAAATCATAACACACGTTACGAACACAGAAACAGGCAACAAAAAGACATAATATGGAAAATGGAGGGGCAACAAAAAGACAAAAAAATGGGGGGTATACTACAAATGCAATACTAATGTAATCATAATCATGCTATAATAGGCAATCACTAAATTATATATCCAAATATCATTTTAACTAAATTTGAGCTTAATTACAGAATAGAAAATGCCACCAGTAGCACCTATTTATGAGTGTCTCAATAAGGCAGTCAGTGAATTTTGAGACACCCCCCCCCCCCATGCCAAACAATACAGATATTGAATTAAAAAAACCCCACAATATTTAATGCTAAAAATGCTTAAAGTTTTTAATTTTTATTTTCATGTATTTCTGTGGAAGAGACAGAACGACTGCTTAAACACAAATTAGGAATTGTGTGGTGTAAAAATAATAAATCATCAGATTCTAGCAATATTGGGTTAGGTGCCTTGCTCAAGGGCACTTCAGCCATGGATGGAGAGGTAAGGGTGGGATTTGAACCTGCAACCCTGGGATGCAACCCAAAGACCAATCAACTCCCTAACCATTAGGCCACGGCTGCCCTCGTTAACCTGTAAGATCTGCATGACATGAAATTATGATTGCTAATGGAAAAAAAAAAAACCTTTCGGAAGCTCTGCCTTGGATCGCTTTTGTGTCCCCACCAATGTCAAAATCAAAGTTACTCCCTTGGTTTACAGTACTTTCAGCTACATTAGCCATGTAGCTTCAATGCTAAACTAAAAAAGCAAAATTCAGACAACAAACGTGTTGGCTAAATCAGTGACTGAGTATAATGTTTAAAAATAGCTGTTTGTGAAAGTTTTGCTACTGTAGAAATGGCTTACTGAGTAAAAATATGAAAAAAAGAGTGACAAAAGAAAATTACTGAGGTAAGAGTAAATACTGAAAGAATGTTTCTTCTTTTACACATTTACAATGTATACAACTAATCTGAACATGTTCTATATTTGAGGATTGTGTGTGTTTTAACAATTATGTAAATTAACCAACTATACCGAAATGAACACCATTTCGAAAAGTAACGCTAGCTAGCTAGTTAACGTAACCAAATACTCCTTTCATTGCCATCATCATGACAATATTTGCCAAAATAATACCATTTATACATAAATAATAATTCTACAAAATAGGAGATACTTTAAAATAAAAAATGGTGGCTGTTTAGATGTATAAGGCAGGCTAGTTTTGCTAGGTACTGTTAGAAGTAAGCTAAACTAAGCCAAAACTAAGCCTACAGCATTTCTTTACATGTGCCTAAGACTCTCTCTCTCTCTCTCTCTCTCTCACACACACACACACACACACACACACACACACACACACACACACACACACACATATATATGGCTATGAAAACTGTGCTATAAAGTGACTGTCTCGTGCGTCTCGGCAGGTGCGTACACGGCGGAGCCAGAGGAGAACAAGCGCACGCGCACGGCCTACACGCGCGCACAGCTGCTCGAGCTGGAGAAGGAGTTCCTCTTTAACAAGTACATCTCGCGACCGCGGCGCGTCGAGCTCGCGCTCACACTCAGCCTCACCGAGCGCCACATCAAGATCTGGTTCCAGAACCGGCGCATGAAGTGGAAGAAGGAGGAGGACAAGCGCAGGGCGCGTGGCGGCGGTGGCACGGATCCCGAGCAGGACTCCTCCGTCACTTCCGGCGACGCGTGTGGCACCACGCACGCGGCACCACCTTCACCTCTGCAGTCTCACAGCGCGACTTCGGGTCCGCGAGACCCCGCGTGAACACTTCAGCACCCCTGGAATAATGAAGCACGACATTCAGGACCATGTGCATAATAAATAGCTACTTGGACTAAACAAACAAACAAACAAACAAACAAACCCAAAACAGCTGTAAATAAAAACTAGGTTATATGTGACGTCATCACCAGTGCATTGTGCAGGATTACTGAAGGCAGAGGAGGGTGAACACTGCTGAAGTGGGGCACGTTTGAAAACAGCACTTTTTTTCTGTCACTTCACACAACATGTTTATAAAAAGCTTATGGGCTGTTTTACAATCAGGGTACGCAAGCTAAAAATCACATTTAACACTTATTATCTTCAATATCAAAAGGCTTGACTAAACAAACTTGGTTGTTTATTGTAGCCCTGTGATAGCTCTATTTACCATGCAAAAAAAAAAAAAAAAAATTGGTGATAACGTTATTTTTGGTGAATGTTTGGCAATATGTGTCATATTTAGCAAAATTACTCGTGTCATTTAGAAAAAGTGCTTTTTTGACCACAGGTAGCTCCAAAAGGGATGCACTTAAATCATTCTTTATACCATAAAACACATATTTGGTTCCATATCATTGGAAACATAGTTAAGTTTTAATGTTGAATGCCAGTAAGCTTTCAGACTATTTTGATCAAATTAGTCTGTAATTGTGTCAAAAAAATGTCCTCTCTGAGACAGCTAATTCTTCAATATAAAATAACATATCTAAAATGATTATTTTCATCCTAAAATGTGGTCAAGATATTGGGACATAAATATTAGAGACAACTAACACAAAGCTTACAGCCTTATATTTAAAAGCACTATGATAGCAGTGGATTCTGAATTGTCAAAAAAAATGTCCTCTCCGAGAATCACTTCATTTGTTTCTCCCATCTTATAGCAGATTACACAAAACTACCATACAAAATACCTGAAATCTGTTCTTTAAGTTGTCCTTTACTTAAAAACTGGTACAAGAACCAGTTTGAATCAATTTGAATTTTGGACCCCTGTGACACAAACTTTGTACCCTGATTGCAAAACAACCCTTATTACACTGTTTAAATGCAAAAACACACATGCACTGGTGCTTCTTACAGTCTCTGTTTTTCACTCTGTTATGTTTCATCTTGTGGGACATTTAATGTCTTTACACTCAAACTAAAAGAATGGACAGTGATCTAATTAACATATTTCATTGTATTTGGCTTGTAATATGCATACATATTAAAAAAAATTAATGCAAAGCAGGTGTGTTTAATACTTTAATACTTTGGGCAACTGGAAGTAGTCTATACAGTGTAAAAATCCTAATTCTCAAAGCATCAACTGAATAAAGATCACCGAATAAGTGTACGTGTCCCACTTGACCAATATTCACCCTACATTAAAAAGTACTGCACCTGAGATTACCAAACCAAACACATCATCATGCACGTGTTAGCTTAAAGTCTTTCAAACAAAATGTGCACATTTCACTCCACGCTGAAAGATTTGACCAGTGACCACTTACAAAACACATGCCCGAGCTGGTTATACTGGTAGACCATGTATTCCAGCTGGTAAGTTGTTTTCCAAATTATCCTCTTTATTCTAAGAGGCGTTTTCATTATTATTTTTTTCTTCCACACCCTTCCTACTTAAATAGAAATTGATTAGTGCAAAATATTATACATTTGAAACCGTGGTATCATGCTGAACCAGTGGATTTCATATAAATCAGACCAATGTAATGTAATGTAATGTAATTACAGTAAGTATAACTGCTGTGAGGCAACCTGCAGCCTGCGTTTTTGCCACTAGAGGGCAGCAGGAGCCTTACTATTTTCCTCCAGACACGTTTTATTTCACATCTCTGCACAGAACATTATAAAGATTATGAAAACTCTGAATTGATTTGCTTACGCATTTAAAAGAAAATGAAGACCAAGTCTAATTTATTCCTGGGCGATTGCCTTATAAGCCTGTACACTACCATTCAAAAGTTTGGGGTCACTTTGAAATGTCCTTATTTCTGAAAGAAAAGCACTGTTCTTTTCAATGAAGATCACTTTAAACTAATCAGAAATCCACTCTATACATTGTTAATGTGGCGGCACGGTGGTGTAGTGGTTAGCGCTGTCGCCTCACAGCAAGAAGGGCCGGGTTCGAGCCCCGTGGCCGGCGAGGGCCTTTCTGTGTGGAGTTTGCATGTTCTCCCCGTGTCCGCGTGGGTTTCCTCCGGGTGCTCCGGTTTCCCCCACAGTCCAAAGACATGCAGGTTAGGTTAACTGGTGACTCTAAATTGAGCGTAGGTGTGAATGTGAGTGTGAATGGTTGTCTGTGTCTATGTGTCAGCCCTGTGATGACCTGGCGACTTGTCCAGGGTGTACCCCGCCTTTCGCCTGTAGTCAGCTGGGATAGGCTCCAGCTTGCCTGCGATCCTGTAGAAGGATGAAGTGGCTACAGATAATGAGATGAGATTATCTGTGAACACAATTCACCGTGCCATCCGCCGTTGCCAGCTAAAACTCTATAGTTCAAAGAAGAAGCCGTATCTAAACATGATCCAGAAGTGCAGACGTCTTCTCTGGGCCAAGGCTCATTTAAAATGGACTGTGGCAAAGTGGAAAACTGTTCTGTGGTCAGACGAATCAAAATGTGAAGTTCTTTATGGAAATCAGGGACGCCGTGTCATTCGGACTAAAGAGGAGAAGGACGACCCAAGTTATTATCAGCGCTCAGTTCAGAAGCCTGCATCTCTGATGGTATGGGGTTGTATTAGTGCGTGTGGCATGGGCAGCTTACACATCTGGAAAGACACCATCAATGCTGAAAGGTATATCCAGGTTCTAGAGCAACATATGCTCCCATCCAGACGACGTCTCATTCAGGGAAGACCTTGCATTTTCCAACATGACAATGCCAAACCACATACTGCATCAATTACAGCATCATGGCTGCGTAGAAGAAGGGTCCGGGTACTGAACTGGCCAGCCTGCAGTCCAGATCTTTCACCCATAGAAAACATTTGGCGCATCATAAAACGGAAGATACGACAAAAAAGACCTAAGACAGTTGAGCAACTAGAATCCTACATTAGACAAGAATGGGTTAACATTCCTATCCCTAAACTTGAGCAACTTGTCTCCTCAGTCCCCAGACGTTTACAGACTGTTGTAAAGAGAAAAGGGGATGTCTCACAGTGGTAAACATGGCCTTGTCCCAACTTTTTTGAGATGTGTTGTTGTCATGAAATTTAAAATCACCTAATTTTTCTCTTTAAATTATATATTTTCTCAGTTTAAACATTTGATATGTCATCTATGTTCTATTCTGAATAAAATATGGAATTTTGAAACTTCCACATCATTGCATTCCATTTTTATTTACAATTTGTACTTTGTCCCAACTTTTTGGAATCGGGGTTGTAAATGAAAGTGTGACTTTTCATGGAAAACACAAAATTGTCTGGGTGACCCCAAACTTTTGAACGGTAGTGTATATCACTATAGTATTTTTTTTATGTTATATTAGGCCTATGTCATATTATATTACGTTGTGTTATATAGTGTTATCATGTTGTTATGCCATGACAGTGTCACGACATGAGGCGTATACTTAATTTTCAGATCCAAATTCCTTGACATTATTACCCGTGACAGGCTATCAAGTGTAAGATGTTATTTCCACTGTGTGAAATTTATTAAAATAATGTTGCATTTTAATAAGTCAGAGTTCTATAGCCTAGTCACGTGACACGCCTGAAAAAATAATAGTCACATTGCTCTATATGTGCTGGGAAAACAACAACAACAACAACAACAACAACAACAACAACAAGATATACACCACATACAGTATCTATATGAAATATGGACATTTTATTATTATACTTCTTATTAAACTTAAGTATAAATCTTGTGCGGCGGCATGGTGGTGTAGTGGTCAGCGCTGTTGCCTCACAGCAAGAAGGTCCTGGGTTTGAGCCCCGTGGCCGGCGAGGGCCTTTCTGTGCGGAGTTTGCATGTTCTCCCCGTGTCTGCGTGGGTTTCCTCCGGGTGCTCCGGTTTCCCCCACAGTCCAAAGACATGCAGGTTAGGTTAACTGGTGACTCTAAACTGAGCGTAGGTGTGAATGTGAGTGTGAATGGTTGTCTGTGTCTATGTGTCAGCCCTGTGATGACCTGGCGACTTGTCCAGGGTGTACCCCGCCTTTCGCCCGTAGTCAGCTGGGATAGGCTCCAGCTTGCCTGCGACCCTGTAGAACAGGATAAAGCAGCTAGAGATAATGAGATGAGATGAGATAAATATTGTGCATCATGAATTGTGAACATGACGTATTATAAGTGTTTAATTCACGTTATGACACCGCTGCAAAAGAAACCTGGTGAATCGCGGAAAAGGAGGCGAGAGGAGGGGATTAATTAGGCCCTATGGGGTGATTTTTGGCCCCACTACAGTGAAAATGCATGGAATTTATCACCAGCATGTCAGACATTATTGCAGATTATTATCCATACAGGACACTTTTTCGATGGAATAAAAACATGCGTTCTATTCCATTCTAGCGGGTTTTATTCATTTGGTTTGATAGCATGCAATATTGGTAGCATATCGCTTATCCTACGTGCATTACATCACTCTACCCAATGGAGAATGCGCGTTGAATATGGTTTACGATATTGCATGGTTGTCAAGACAACATGACGTCACACATCGGAGTTGATGCGAATATTCAATGAGAAAGTTTTCTGCTGCGCATGCACAGAACCATTTCTTTGAGAAAGACATGTTGAACACCCAAAAGGCTACCAAAACTTCATTAGATATTCTTCACGCATATTTACAAGAGAAAAAGATACCAATGGACATCGAAAAGCTGGAAAAGAAAGACACTTCGGCACTAGCGAGCGACTGTGATAATCTGTAAACAAACATGGCTGCTAGGTTTGCTTCGTTAAAAATGGAAGACTTTTTGGGTGGCACGATGGTGTGGTGGTTAGCACAGTCGCCTCACAGCAAGAAGGTTCTGGGTTCGAGCCCAGCAGCTGGCGGAGGCCTTTCTCCCTATTTCTGTGTGGGTTTCCTCTGGGTGCTCCAGTTTCCCCCACAGTCCAATGACATGTGGTTAGGTTAATATGGGATGGCCTTGGGCTGAGGCGCCCTTGAGTGAGGCACCTAACTCCCAACTGCTCCCTGGGTGCTGTTAGCATGGCTGCCCACTGCTCTAGGTTTCTGTGTGTGCTCATTGTGCATGTGTGTGTTCACTGCTTCAGATGGGTTAAATGCAGAGAGGAAGTGTGTGATGAATAAAGTTGTTCTTCTTTTGAGAGAATTTTGAAAGAGAAAGATGTGTTGAACAGGTGGCACGGTGGTGTAGTGGTTAGCGCTGTCGCCTCACAGCAAGAAGGTCCAGGTTCGAGCCCTGTGGCCGGTGAGGGCCTTTCTGTGCAGAGTTTGCATGTTCTCCCCGTGTCCGCGTGGGTTTCCTCCGGGTGCTCTGGTTTCCCCGACAGTCCAAAGACATGCAGGTTAGGTTAACTGGTGACTCTAAATTGACCGTAGGTGTGAATGTGAGTGTGAATGGTTGTCTGTGTCTATGTGTCAGCCCTGTGATGACCTGGCGACTTGTCCAGGGTGTACCCCGCCTTTCGCCCGTAGTCAGCTGGGATAGGCTCCAGCTTGCCTGCGACCCTGTAGGACAGGATAAAGCGGCTACAGATAATGAGATGAGATGAGAAGATGTGTTGAACACCTGAAAGGAATGTGTATGAATGATAATATTGGCTGACTTTTTTTTCGTGGTATATCAGATATATTCCATTCAGGTAGCATGATCTTGAACTCGTCTTTGACTTGTTCAATATCATGCTAGCTGAATGGAATATATCTGATATACACTCTAAAAAGTGTAGGTTTCTTCAGGTTTCGTTTTTTGTGCGTCTGACATCATGACATCTTTTTCGGATTTTTCCCTTGGCAGTTGAGCTGTTAAATCGCCATTTTCTCTTGTCAACTCGGAAAAGAACGTAAGTTTAACGCTAGACAAAATATTTGTGATCAAATAATGTATTATTTTAGATATACAGTTATCTAACTAAATTGGTTAAATTGTGTTGTTTAAGTTTTCTTATGAACTGAACTGGCTATTGTTAAGCTAATGGTAGCAAGTTTTAAATTAGTCAGCATAGCATTTTTGACGCAATTTGCTGGTTCGCTAGCAAACAGGTACAGTAGCTAACTAACATTAGGTTAGTAATTCGTGGGCGGGACTCACGGTTTAATAGCGTTACTGAAAGTTGTGTATTTATGTTTTGTACTAGTGTAGCTGTTTATGAGCACATTAGCAGCTAAGCAGGGTGGCTTGTTAGCTTGCCACCATGCTCATCGAGGCTGTGCACACGGTTCTATTCACACCCTGCCACCTCAGGAGCGACCGTGTGTAACATTACTTGGAGTCTAACGGTAGGCTTCAGTGCTTTTTGTCAATTTATTTGGCTCATATAACTGTTGATGATCTAGAACGAGCGAGAGCTACTGGTGAGGGACTGACTATAGCTCAAGTATTTACTGTCTTTACATTTTGTGAGTCGATGTGGTTTATTTATGAGCTGGTGCAAAAGTAGGATGTAGTGCTTAACGTAGTGAACTCTGCCGATGTCGCTGTTTGCTGTGTGTGGCTAACGTTAGCAGTGCTTCCTACAGCTTAATGACCACATGCCTGTGCTCGGTGTGGTAATGTTACGCATTGCTCCCGTCGAGTGCTTAAATGCCAGTGTCTTCTGACGCATTGACAAACTGCACTGGTTTTATGAGATGTCACTTGTCTCACTTTCCACCTTGACTGGCTTAACAGCATCCAGGCATTATCACGGGGAGAGGGGCTGACGTCTGCCGGTCTGCAGGCCAGGCTAGTCGCGCTGGGGTGACTTAAGGAGAGCAAACCTCCCTGTGTGTGAGCTGTTGTGATAGCTGGCCTCAGTGGCGGGGCTGTTTTTGTATTTACGTTGGAAAGTATGAAGATGACGGTGATAAATGCCCCTTGTGTGAAAGCGTCACGGTTAATTCGTCCGGTGGTTATCGTTAAGCTAAGCTCCTCAGCTCAGTATTGCTGTGCCAGTGTGCCAATGAACAGCTGTGTTGGTTTGTCAACTAGCTACTACTACAGAGTCCTGTACTCTCTCGTTCTCACTGGTCCTTAAACAGTTTTACAGTTAGTTAATGAACCGTGACAGCCACGTGTAATACTGCTTCACCTTACACAACTCAAGCTTTAACAATGAACAGAAATTTCTCCTCCCTCTAATATTAATGGAGTTTTTATGTTCTTCTCATGGTTTCTTCCCGGACTGATGGTGGTTCACTTCCGGCCTGGACAGAAAACTCATTGGATTCACTGTTTTTACACATGGATTTTGTCCTGGACTGATTGTTGTTTCTTCAGGGCTGTACTCAAGACTCACTGGACTACACAAGGTATGTTATACCCCTAAAATAGAACGAAACAGCTCGATTGACAAAACTGTAATGAGGCTGTATGTACAGGACAGTTTGTTTTTAAAGTGAACAAAATAGCTATACTTTCAACAGTTAAGGTGATGTTGTAGTGAACATGAGTTTTTAACCTGAGCTTCAGCAACAGCTTGTGCTAATAATTTTACAAAAGTTGTAAAGTTCACAAATTAATAACCCATATGTGAGCATATTTTGGTCACTGGATTTTCCGTTGAGAAATGGGCATTTTAACAAAAAAGGGTATATTTGATTTATGTTTTTAAAAGCTAAAATAAAAATACAAGGCATTTTTTTCTTGGTAAAAAAAAGTGTTAAATGGTTTGATTTTCTCATCTCATCATCTCTAGCTGCTTTATCCTGTTCTGCAGGGTCGCAGGCAAGCTGGAGCCTATCCCAGCTGACTACTGGCAAAAGGCGGGGTACACCCTGGACAAGTCGCCAGGTCATCACAGGGCTGACACATAGACACAGACAACCATTCACACCTACAGTCAATTTAGAGTCACCAGTTAACCTAACCTGCATGTCTTTGGACTGTGGGGGAAACCGGAGCACCCGGAGGAAACCCACGCGGACACGGGGAGAACATGCAAACTCCGCACAGAAAGGCCCTCGCCGGCCACGGGGCTCGAACCCGGACCTTCTTGCTGTGAGGCGACAGTGCTAACCACTACACCACCATGCCGCCCGGTTTGATTTTCTATTTCTAATAATAAAAAAATTATATTCTGATTAATTGGCTGACCAAGCACCAAATGTGCCAGTGTTGGTTTAGTCCCAGCTAAAATTTCTTTGGAAACTTGACCTAGTCTGAGCTGAGTTGCTGCTCCTTGATGAGATGGACTGTTGTCTTTAAACAACTGGCTTTGTTTTTCCAGTGTTGCGCTGCATGTGGACATGCAAAGTCTGCGAGAGGGCATTTACAAGAAGATTTGAACTGCTCAAGCACTACAAACTCAATCATAGGCATTATGGAAGGGGGCATTCATATCCATGCACTGATTTAAATTGCACATGTAGATTCAAGACCTGAAATGCCTTACTAAGCCATTTGTCAAGAAATCACCCTGCCCAATGTACAGTCAACAAAGCCATATCCGCGTTCAAATGCCATTTTTGTGGCCATAATCAACTCTCCACCGAAAGGGAATATTTTCAACACATCTTTCAGCATCTTAAAAATAAGGAGACTGTAACATGTGTGTTCCAAAACTGTGAATACAAAACAAACATCTATGAGAACTTCAAAAGTCATAAATACAGAAAACACTCTGACACGGGGAATGTATTTAAGCCTTGGATACATTCTGTTGAAGAATCTTGTGCCAGTATTGCCTGCGATATTTCGGATGGGGAAAGTATAGAGAGCAATGTTGATTTAGATTCTGCTCTTGACTTTAGGAAATGTGAAAACTTTGAGAAGGATATTGAGCTTAAAATTGCTTCAGTCCTCCTTAAGTTAGAACACATATATCTTGTGTCTAATGCAGCTGTAGATGAGCTTTTGCAGGAGTTAAACCTTTTGATTGGATCTCTTTCACTACCGATTACTCAGAAGACTATTAGTCAAGTATTGTATAAATTTTAAAATCTTTGCAGCACCTTCTTGACTGCCAATGTTAATGTTGATGACTGGCAGTGAGTTCTTAAAAATAAAACTGCACTTTCCACATTTTTTTGTATTATAATGTTTTTATTTTTCTGAAAAATGCTTGGTTTTCACCGAACCCGTAGTCATATCGTATCGATATCTGGCATGAATATCGAGATATGAAAACTTTGTCTATATCGTTCAGCCCTGGCTGCATATCTATAGACCCTTTGCACTGAAGTCACGCTTACGTTCGCAACTGCTGCTACCCGTTGTCCTGGAGGACAAGTGGACTTTGTTTACATATTGAAGATGTCACACGTCTGTAGTTTGAAGAAAGCTACAGCTAAAAAAGCTTTACTGCCAGATTACTTGGATAATCAAAGTCAGAAAGAAGCAAAAGATAGATATACGCAGAAATTAGAGTTTATTAGTTGGTATGATCCATACAAAATTCCTTAAAACGATTTGTGGCCTAGCGTTACCGACGTAGATGTTGGAATGTACAGTGGTGCTTGAAAGTTTGTGAACCCTTTAGAGTTTTCTATATTTCTGCATGAATATGACCTAAAATATCATCAGGTTTTCACACAAGTCCTTAAAGTAGATCAAGAGAACCCAGTTAAACAAATGAGACAAAAATATTATACTTGGTCATTTATTTATTGAAGAAAATGATCCAATATTACATATCTGTGCGTGGCAAAAGTATGTGAACCTCTAGGATTAGCAGTTAATTTGAAGGTGAAATTAGAGTCAGGTGTTTTCAATCAATGGGCTGACAATCAGGTGTGAGTGGGCACCCTGTTTTATTTAAAGATCAGGGATCTATCAAAGTCTGATCTTCACAACACATGTTTGTGGAAGTGTATCATGGCACAAACAAAGGAGATTTCTGAGGACCTCAGAAAAAGCATTGTTGATGCTCATCAGGCTGGAAAAGGTTACAAAACCATCTCTAAAGAGTTTGGACTCCACCAATCCACAGTCAGACAGATTGTGTACAAATGGAGGAAATTCAAGACCATTGTTACCCTCCCCAGGAGTGGTCGACCAACAAAGACCACTACAAGAGCAAGGTGTGTAATAGTCAGTGAGGTCACAAAGGACCCCAGGGTAACTTCTAAGCAACTGAAGGCCTCTCTCACATTGGCTAATGTTAATGTTCATGAGTCCACCATCAGGAGAATACTGAACAACAATGGTGTGCATGGCAGGGTTGCAAGGAGAAAGCCACTGCTCTCCAAAAAGAACATTGCTGCTCGTCTGCAGTTTGCTAAAGATCATGTGGACAAGCCAGAAGGCTATTGGAAAAATGTTTTGTGGACGGATGAGACCAGAATAGAACTTTTTGGTTTAAATGAGAAGCGTTATGTTTGGAGAAAGGAAAACACTGCATTCCAGCATAAGAACCTTATCCCATCTGTGAAACATGGTGGTGGTAGTATCATGGTTTGGGCCTGTTTTGCTGCATCTGGGCCAGGACGGCTTGTCATCATTGATGGAACAATGAATTCTGAGTTATACCAGCGAATTCTAAAGGAAAATGTCAGGACATCTGTCCATGAACTGAATCTCAAGAGAAGGTGGCTCATGCAGCAAGACAGCAACCCTAAGCACACAAGTCGTTCTACCAAAGAATGGTTAAAGAAGAATAAAGTTAATGTTTTGGAATGGCCAAGTCAAAGTCCTGACCTTAATCCAATGGAAATGTTGTGGAAGGACCTGAAGTGAGCAGTTCATGTGAGGAAACCCACCAACATCCCAGAGTTGAAGCTGTTCTGTACGGAGGAATGAGCTAAAATTCCTCCAAGCCGCTGTGCAGGATTGATCAACAGTTACCAGAAACGTTTAGATGCAGTTATTGCTGCACAAGGGGGTCACACCAGATACTGAAAGCAAAGGTTCACATACTTTTGCCACTCACAGATATGTAATATTGGATCATTTTCCTCAATAAATAAATGACCAAGTATAATATTTTTGTCTCATTTGTTTAACTGGGTTCTCTTTATCTACTTTTAGGACTTGTGTGAAAATCTGATGTTGTTTTAGGTCATATTTATGCAGAAATATAGAAAATTCTCAAGGGTTCACAAACTTTCAAGCACCACTGTACCTTTTCACTGCATTTTCTCTGTTTTAATAATAAAAATAACCTTTCACTGAGCTATATTTTCTCTGTAGGTTTTCCACCTCCTACATCGTCTTCCTACTTTCCCTCAAGTGAAAGGTTTTGCGCCCACGATCCACCACTATACCTGATTCAGGTAGACTGTTGATGAAGTCGGATATGTGAGCTTCGATGTCCGCTAGGCCTGTGAACGGACGGTGGATCCATATGGCAGCTGGGATCATGGGACATTTCTCAATCACGTTCCCAAATATTTCCAAAAAGTCTTCATATGAGAGTGCGTTCACAGCATTCATGTCCATGGTGTCGCAAACTCGAGTGTGAAAACTAGAGGGCAAACTAAAGCAGGGTTAATGTCCTTGGAAGCACAGTTGAGACTTTAAACCCCATTTGTTTATTCATATGCATTTACCTTTCAGCAGCCAAGGACCTAAATGTGGGTCACTTCATTTTTAATAATAATGGGAACAGTTAAACAATGCAAGATTAAATAAATAATCTAGCAGCATAAGTGCTGATATTAGTGAGTACAATTCTCTGTGAAAAAAAATCATACTGATGGAATTCCAATTTTGCGGTTTAAAAAAAATTAAGTAAAAAAATTCGATAATAGTAGTGCTGCTGTATTATAATAATACTTACAATAGGAAGAATGTTTCCTAATTTCACTCTTGGTGATCCCATGCACTATACATTTAGGTCATACCCCAAATACTTGCGTTTGATAGAATATATATAATGGACATAATAAAACTTTGTCAGCTCCAGTCATTTGAGGACCAAAACTTAATCACATCATGTGTGTTACAGAGGCATAATTCTAAATGACACAGAAAAGCTCAATACATTACCTGCTTTGTTATCCAAATAAAAACATGGAGTTTGAAAATTTTCCACTGTAGCTTACAATCGTCTACAATTCTTTCTTTAATGCCAGAATAGAGTGAAAGCATGCCTTGAAAGCAAGATACACCAAAAACAGGCTTTGGTCTGGGAGTTGCTTCATGAATGAAGGCAGGAAGGTTCTCCCTTCTGACACTAGAGCACTGGAGCTTGATAATGACAAGCATCAGATAGAGTTTCACCATGGGTCACCGCCAAACACAGGTCTGCTCCAAAGCCATATTACACCAAAGCCAACGAGCTACACTGACTGCTGAAGTGCATTGGTGGAAAACTGGAAACTCCTGAAAGCTGCACACAGAATCCGCTGGCAACATGCAATGATTGTTGACCGAGTAGATCTCCTTATGTAATGTTATGTCTTTATTTTCAATCAGCATTTAATGAACTGTAGTAAAAGTCCAGTGACAAGCAACAAAATTTCAATCCTTCCAAAAATGGAGTCTACTAATCCAAGATTTTTTTAATCCACCTGCAACCAGGGCTGTAGCTAGGAATGTGTGTGTATAACAACATTCCTCTCTTAGGCATGGTGTTAGTGATGCAGCAGTAGGTCACGAGTTTCATCTCCGAAATTTCAGATATTAAATAGTGGCTCTGGGGATATATATATATATACACTTCTTGCTGATACAGCCAGCCCTCAGCCGTTCTCCTGAATCAACGATTGGTGAACTCCAGCACAACTTGTACAAGCCCTTCTGGGTGTGGCGATCCTCTTCCCTGAACTTTCAACTATTAACACAGACAGGTTCTGTACTGTATATGTAGGAGGCAGTGACTCAGCCAGCCCTCAGGCGATCTTCTGTACGGAGAGTCTTTGAAAATCTTTGACGAAACGCTCCATCGCGTGATCCTCCTGCCCGAAATTTCAACCATTAACACAGACGGGTTCTGTCTGCAGTGGTAGTTCCTCAGCCATCCCTCAGACAATCATCTGAACGGAGAATCTTTGAGTTAAAACACTCTTCTCTGGACATGGACACGATGTTGAACATTGCAAATGCTCCTCAAATTGTCATCTACAAGCCACAACATGTATATCAGCATTTTGAATCTCATTATGTGATCAGCATGGAGCAGAACCTGCGCCGCACTGATGAAGACAAAGGTTTAACATGGCTGATGAATAAGTTACCTACTGCTGTAAGATTTTTGCTGGGCTGCTCCAAAATTTTCAGGAAAATAAGGAACTTTTTCAGCTAAAAACAAGCAGCAGCAGCCTCCTAAGCCAAGCTCGGGCCCGAGCAGACAGCCTGCCAGGCTTCCTCTTTTCCTTCTACCTGCAAACTCCATCTCCAGCCCAATATATATCTCTTCTCCCAATTTACCCCGGATCTCTCCTCGTGTACCTCCATTATATGAATAAATCATTCTTTACATGAAACTATGTGCAGGTTATTATTTTTTTCATGAATCTATATCTTTTCTAAACCATGTTGTCTATGACATCGATATGTCTCTTGTAACCACGGTGGGATTTTCATAGCCAGCTTTGGAGTGTTACTCACACACAGCATCAAAACATCTCCTCAAATCATCTACGTTCAGCTCAAACAGTGCTACTGACACAGAGGCAGCACTCAGTACAGAACACCCTCCCCCTCCAATTATCTTAACATAGCCCCGCTCCTGTTATGGCCACACCCTTTGCATGAAACATTGCAGAAATCGTCGCAATCTAGGTCTTTTAGCAGGGATGGGTGGACGGAGCCTCCCAAAGCTTTGAGACTTTTCCCTGATTGTCTTGGGAAATGTACTCTGAATATTGAAAGTTTGAAAAAAAATAACTATATCGTAACAATAAACTCAGGAACGTCCCAGGTAAAGCACCCACACACTAATTTATAAAGTCCATAATTACAAACCCGATTCCAAAAAATCGACAAGCAACAAAATTTCAATCCTTCCAAAAATGGAGTCTCCTAGTCCAAGATTTTTTTAATCCACCTGCAACCAGGGCTGTAGCTAGGAATGTGTGTGTATAACAACATTCCTCTTTTAGGCATGGTGTTAGTGACACAGAAGTAGGTCACGTGTTTCATCTCCGAAATTTCAGATATTAAATAGTGGCTCTGGGGATATATATATACACTTCTTGCTGATACAGCCAGCCCTCAGCCGTTCTCCTGAATCAACGATTGGTGAACTCCAGCACAACTTGTACAAGCCCTTCTGGGTGTGGCGATCCTCTTCCCTGAACTTTCAACTATTAACACAGACAGGTTCTGTACTGTATATGTAGGAGGCAGTGACTCAGCCAGCCCTCAGGCCATCTTCTGTACGGAGAGTCTTTGAAAATCTTTGACGAAACGCTCCATCGCGAGATCCTCCTGCCCGAAATTTCAACCATTAACACAGACGGGTTCTGTCTGCAGTGGTAGTTCCTCAGCCAGCCCTCAGACGATCGTCTGAACGGAAAATCTTTGAGTTAAAATACTCTTCTCTGGACATGGACACGATGTTGAACATTGCAAATGCTCCTCAAATTGTCATCTACAAGCCACAACATGTATATCAGCATTTTGAATCTCATTATGTGATCAGTATGGAGCAGAACCTGTGCCGCACTGATGAAGACAAAGGTTTAAAATGGCTGATGAATAAGTTACCTACTGCTGTAAGGTTTTTGCTGGGCTGCTCCAAAATGTTCAGGAAAATAAGGAACTTTTTCAGCTAAAAACAAGCAGCAGCAGCCTCCCAAGCCAAGCTCGGGCCCGAGCAGACAGCCTGCCAGGCTTCCTCTTTTCCTTCTACCTGCAAACTCCATCTCCAGCCCAAGATATATCTCTTCTCCCAGTTCACCCCGGATCTCTCCTCGTGTACCTCCTGTGGCTGTGCAGGCGGTCTGGGACACACCAGCGCTCTGCGTGGCGGAGCTTCTCTGCTCGCTGTGTGGATCCACGGCGTGGTGCTCGAGCGATGTTGCTGACGGTGTCATGGCGGCGGTACGGGAGATGTGGGACTTGTTTTCGTGTGCCTTTTGGTGGGACCGTGGATGCTACACCATGGGAATTACATCCTGACCCCTTCTTGGTGGACTTTTTACTTTTCATTATATTTTTATTTATTTTTTCTTTCCTTGTTCATAATTGTAAAGCGTCCTTGGGTTTTTTGAAAGGCGCTATATAAATGTAACTTATTATTATTATTATTATTATTATTATTATTTATATGAATAAATCATTCTTTATATGAAACTATGTGCAGGTTATTATTTTTTTCATAAATCTATATCTTTTCTAAACCATGTTGTCTATGACATCGATATGTCTCTTGTAACCATGGTGGGATTTTCATAGCCAGCTTTGGAGTGTTACTCACACACAGCATCAAAACATCTCCTCAAATCATCTACGTTCAGCTAAAACAGTGCTACTGACACAGAGGCAGCACTCAGTACAGAACACCCTCCCCTGCCAATTATCTTAACATAGCCCCGCTCCTGTTATGGCCACACCCTTTGCATGAAACATTGCAGAAATCTTCGCAATCTAGGTCTTTTAGCAGGGATGGGTGGACGGAGCCGCCCAAAGCTTTGAGGCTTTTCCCTGATTGTCTTGGGAAATGTACTCTGAATATTGAAAGTTTGAAAAAAATAACTATATCGTAACAATAAACTCAGGAATGTCCCAGGTAAAGCACCCACACACTTATTTATAAAGTCCATAATTACAACCCCGATTCCAAAAAAGCGACAAGCAACAAAATTTCAATCCTTCCAAAAATGGAGTCTCCTAGTCCAAGATTTTTTTAATCCACCTGCAACCAGGGCTGTAGCTAGGAATGTGTGTGTATAACAACATTCCTCTTTTAGGCATGGTGTTAGTGACACAGAAGTAGGTCACGTGTTTCATCTCCGAAATTTCAGATATTAAATAGTGGCTCTGGGGATATATATATACACTTCTTGCTGATACAGCCAGCCCTCAGCCGTTCTCCTGAATCAACGATTGGTGAACTCCAGCACAACTTGTACAAGCCCTTCTGGGTGTGGCGATCCTCTTCCCTGAACTTTCAACTATTAACACAGACAGGTTCTGTACTGGGCGGCACGGTGGTGTAGTGGTTAGCACTGTCGCCTCACAGCAAGAAGGTCCTGGGTTCGAGCCCCGGGGCCGGCGAGGGCCTTTCTGTGTGGAGTTTGCATGTTCTCCCCGTGTCCGCGTGGGTTTCCTCCGGGTGCTCCGGTTTCCCCCACAGTCCAAAGACATGCAGGTTAGGTTAACTGGTGACTCTAAATTGACCGTAGGTGTGAATGTGAGTGTGAATGGTTGTCTGTGTCTATGTGTCAGCCCTGTGATGACCTGGCGACTTGTCCAGGGTGTACCCCGCCTTTCGCCCGTAGTCAGCTGGGATAGGCTCCAGCTTGCCTGCGACCCTGTAGAAGGATAAAGCGGCTAGAGATAATGTGATGTGATGTGAGGTTCTGTACTGTATATGTAGGAGGCAGTGACTCAGCCAGCCCTCAGGCCATCTTCTGTACGGAGAGTCTTTGAAAATCTTTGACGAAACGCTCCATCGCGTGATCCTCCTGCCCGAAATTTCAACCATTAACACAGACGGGTTCTGTCTGCAGTGGTAGTTCCTCAGCCAGCCCTCAGACAATCATCTGAACGGAGAATCTTTGAGTTAAAACACTCTTCTCTGGACATGGACACGATGTTGAACATTGCAAATGCTCCTCAAATTGTCATCTACAAGCCACAACATGTATATCAGCATTTTGAATCTCATTATGTGATCAGTATGGAGCAGAACCTGCGCCGCACTGATGAAGACAAAGGTTTAAAATGGCTGATGAATAAGTTACCTACTGCTGTAAGGTTTTTGCTGGGCTGCTCCAAAATGTTCAGGAAAATAAGGAACTTTTTCAGCTAAAAACAAGCAGCAGCAGTCTCCCAAGCCAAGCTCGGGCCCGAGCAGACAGCCTGCCAGGCTTCCTCTTTTCCTTCTACCTGCAAACTCCATCTCCAGCCCAAGATATATCTCTTCTCCCAATTTACCCCGGATCTCTCCTCCTGTACCTCCTTTATATGAATAAATCATTCTTTACATGAAACTATGTGCAGGTTATTATTTTTTTCATGAATCTATATCTTTTCTAAACCATGTTGTCTATGACATCGATATGTCTCTTGTAACCACGGTGGGATTTTCATAGCCAGCTTTGGAGTGTTACTCACACACAGCATCAAAACATCTCCTCAAATCATCTACGTTCAGCTCAAACAGTGCTACTGACACAGAGGCAGCACTCAGTACAGAACACCCTCCCCTGCCAATTATCTTAACATAGCCCCGCTCCTGTTATGGCCACACCCTTTGCATGAAACATTGCAGAAATCTTCGCAATCTAGGTCTTTTAGCAGGGATGGGTGGACGGAGCCTCCCAAAGCTTTGAGGCTTTTCCCTGATTGTCTTGGGAAATGTACTCTGAATATTGAAAGTTTGAAAAAAATAACTATATCGTAACAATAAACTCAGGAACGTCCCAGGTAAAGCACCCACACACTTATTTATAAAGTCCATAATTACAACCCCGATTCCAAAAAAGCGACAAGCAACAAAATTTCAATCCTTCCAAAAATGGAGTCTCCTAGTCCAAGATTTTTTTAATCCACCTGCAACCAGGGCTGTAGCTAGGAATGTGTGTGTATAACAACATTCCTCTTTTAGGCATGGTGTTAGTGACGCAGAAGTAGGTCACGTGTTTCATCTCTGAAATTTCAGATATTAAATAGTGGCTCTGGGGATATATATATACACTTCTTGCTGATACAGCCAGCCCTCAGCCGTTCTCCTGAATCAACGATTGGTGAACTCCAGCACAACTTGTACAAGCCCTTCTGGGTGTGGCGATCCTCTTCCCTGAACTTTGAAACTATTAACACAGACAGGTTCTGTACTGTATATGTAGGAGGCAGTGACTCAGCCAGCCCTCAGGCCATCTTCTGTACGGAGAGTCTTTGAAAATCTTTAACGAAACGCTCCATCGCGTGATCCTCCTGCCCGAAATTTCAACCATTAACACAGACGGGTTCTGTCTGCAGTGGTAGTTCCTCAGCCAGCCCTCAGACGATCGTCTGTACGGAGAATCTTTGAGTTAAAACACTCTTCTCTGGACATGGACACGATGTTGAACATTGCAAATGCTCCTCAAATTGTCATCTACAAGCCACAACATGTATATCAGCATTTTGAATCTCATTATGTGATCAGTATGGAGCAGAACCTGTGCCGCACTGATGAAGACAAAGGTCTAAAATGGCTGATGAATAAGTTACCTACTGCTGTAAGGTTTTTGCTGGGCTGCTCCAAAATTTTCAGGAAAATAAGGAACTTTTTCAGCTAAAAACAAGCAGCAGCAGCCTCCCAAGCCAAGCTCGGGCCCGAGCAGACAGCCTGCCAGGCTTCCTCTTTTCCTTCTACCTGCAAACTCCATCTCCAGCCCAAGATATATCTCTTCTCCCAGTTCACCCCGGATCTCTCCTCGTGTACCTCCTGCGGCTGTGCAGGCGGTTTGGGACCCAACAGCGCTCTGCGTGGCGGAGCTTCTCTGCTCGCTGTGTGGATCCACGGCGTGGTGCTCGAGCGATGTTGATGACGGCGTCATGGCGGCGGTGCTGGAGATGTGGGACTTGTTTTCGTGCGCCTTTTGGTGGGACTGTGGATGCTACACCACGGGAATTACATCCTGACCCCTTCTTGGTGGACTTTTGACTTTTTATTATATTTTTATTTATTTTTTCTTTCCTTGTTTATAATTGTAAAGCGTCCTTGGGTTTTTTGAAAGGCGCTATATAAATGTAACTTATTATTATTATTATTATTATTATTATTATTATTTATATGAATAAATCATTCTTTATATGAAACTATGTGCAGGTTATTATTTTTTTCATGAATCTATATCTTTTCTAAACCATGTTGTCTATGACATCGATATGTCTCTTGTAACCATGGTGGGATTTTCATAGCCAGCTTTGGACTGTTACTCACACACAGCATCAAAACATCTCCTCAAATCATCTACGTTCAGCTCAAACAGTGCTACTGACACAGAGGCAGCACTCAGTACAGAACACCCTCCCCCGCCAATTATCTTAACATAGCCCCGCTCCTGTTATGGCCACACCCTTTGCATGAAACATTGCAGAAATCTTCGCAATCTAGGTCTTTTAGCAGGGATGGGTGGACGGAGCCTCCCAAAGCTTTGAGGCTTTTCCCTGATTGTCTTGGGAAATGTACTCTGAATATTGAAAGTTTGAAAAAAATAACTATATCGTAACAATAAACTCAGGAACGTCCCAGGTAAAGCACCCACACACTTATTTATAAAGTCCATAATTACAACCCCGATTCCAAAAAAGCGACAAGCAACAAAATTTCAATCCTTCCAAAAATGGAGTCTACTAGTCCAAGATTTTTTTAATCCACCTACAACCAGGGCTGTAGCTAGGAATGTGTGTGTATAACAACATTCCTCTTTTCGGCATGGTGTTAGTGACACAGAAGTAGGTCACGTGTTTCATCTCCGAAATTTCAGATATTAAATAGTGGCTCTGGGGATATATATATATATACACTTCTTGCTGATACAGCCAGCCCTCAGCCGTTCTCCTGAATCAACGATTGGTGAACTCCAGCACAACTTGTACAAGCCCTTCTGGGTGTGGCGATCCTCTTCCCTGAACTTTCAACTATTAACACAGACAGGTTCTGTACTGTATATGTAGGAGGCAGTGACTCAGCCAGCCCTCAGGCCATCTTCTGTACGGAGAGTCTTTGAAAATCTTTGACGAAACGCTCCATCGCGTGATCCTCCTGCCCGAAATTTCAACCATTAACACAGACGGGTTCTGTCTGCAGTGGTAGTTCCTCAGCCAGCCCTCAGACAATCATCTGAACGGAGAATCTTTGAGTTAAAACACTCTTCTCTGGACATGGACACGATGTTGAACATTGCAAATGCTCCTCAAATTGTCATCTACAAGCCACAACATGTATATCAGCATTTTGAATCTCATTATGTGATCAGTATGGAGCAGAACCTGCGCCGCACTGATGAAGACAAAGGTTTAAAATGGCTGATGAATAAGTTACCTACTGCTGTAAGGTTTTTGCTGGGCTGCTCCAAAATTTTCAGGAAAATAAGGAACTTTTTCAGCTAAAAACAAGCAGCAGCAGTCTCCCAAGCCAAGCTCGGGCCCGAGCAGACAGCCTGCCAGGCTTCCTCTTTTCCTTCTACCTGCAAACTCCATCTCCAGCCCAAGATATATCTCTTCTCCCAATTTACCCCGGATCTCTCCTCCTGTACCTCCTTTATATGAATAAATCATTCTTTACATGAAACTATGTGCAGGTTATTATTTTTTTCATGAATCTATATCTTTTCTAAACCATGTTGTCTATGACATCGATATGTCTCTTGTAACCACGGTGGGATTTTCATAGCCAGCTTTGGAGTGTTACTCACACACAGCATCAAAACATCTCCTCAAATCATCTACGTTCAGCTCAAACAGTGCTACTGACACAGAGGCAGCACTCAGTACAGAACACCCTCCCCTGCCAATTATCTTAACATAGCCCCGCTCCTGTTATGGCCACACCCTTTGCATGAAACATTGCAGAAATCTTCGCAATCTAGGTCTTTTAGCAGGGATGGGTGGACGGAGCCTCCCAAAGCTTTGAGGCTTTTCCCTGATTGTCTTGGGAAATGTACTCTGAATATTGAAAGTTTGACAAAAATAACTATATCGTAACAATAAACTCAGGAACGTCCCAGGTAAAGCACCCACACACTTATTTATAAAGTCCATAATTACAACCCCGATTCCAAAAAAGCGACAAGCAACAAAATTTCAATCCTTCCAAAAATGGAGTCTCCTAGTCCAAGATTTTTTTAATCCACCTGCAACCAGGGCTGTAGCTAGGAATGTGTGTGTATAACAACATTCCTCTTTTAGGCATGGTGTTAGTGACGCAGAAGTAGGTCACGTGTTTCATCTCTGAAATTTCAGATATTAAATAGTGGCTCTGGGGATATATATATACACTTCTTGCTGATACAGCCAGCCCTCAGCCGTTCTCCTGAATCAACGATTGGTGAACTCCAGCACAACTTGTACAAGCCCTTCTGGGTGTGGCGATCCTCTTCCCTGAACTTTGAAACTATTAACACAGACAGGTTCTGTACTGTATATGTAGGAGGCAGTGACTCAGCCAGCCCTCAGGCCATCTTCTGTACGGAGAGTCTTTGAAAATCTTTGACGAAACGCTCCATCGCGTGATCCTCCTGCCCGAAATTTCAACCATTAACACAGACGGGTTCTGTCTGCAGTGGTAGTTCCTCAGCCAGCCCTCAGACAATCATCTGAACGGAGAATCTTTGAGTTAAAACACTCTTCTCTGGACATGGACACGATGTTGAACATTGCAAATGCTCCTCAAATTGTCATCTACAAGCCACAACATGTATATCAGCATTTTGAATCTCATTATGTGATCAGTATGGAGAAGAACCTGTGCCGCACTGATGAAGACAAAGGTCTAAAATGGCTGATGAATAAGTTACCTACTGCTGTAAGGTTTTTGCTGGGCTGCTCCAAAATTTTCAGGAAAATAAGGAACTTTTTCAGCTAAAAACAAGCAGCAGCAGCCTCCCAAGCCAAGCTCGGGCCCGAGCAGACAGCCTGCCAGGCTTCCTCTTTTCCTTCTACCTGCAAACTCCATCTCCAGCCCAAGATATATCTCTTCTCCCAGTTCACCCCGGATCTCTCCTCGTGTACCTCCTGCGGCTGTGCAGGCGGTTTGGGACCCAACAGCGCTCTGCGTGGCGGAGCTTCTCTGCTCGCTGTGTGGATCCACGGCGTGGTGCTCGAGCGATGTTGATGACGGCGTCATGGCGGCGGTGCTGGAGATGTGGGACTTGTTTTCGTGCGCCTTTTGGTGGGACTGTGGATGCTACACCACGGGAATTACATCCTGACCCCTTCTTGGTGGACTTTTGACTTTTTATTATATTTTTATTTATTTTTTCTTTCCTTGTTTATAATTGTAAAGCGTCCTTGGGTTTTTTGAAAGGCGCTATATAAATGTAACTTATTATTATTATTATTATTATTATTATTATTTATATGAATAAATCATTCTTTATATGAAACTATGTGCAGGTTATTATTTTTTTCATGAATCTATATCTTTTTTAAACCATGTTGTCTATGACATCGATATGTCTCTTGTAACCACGGTGGGATTTTCATAGCCAGCTTTGGACTGTTACTCACACACAGCATCAAAACATCTCCTCAAATCATCTACGTTCAGCTCAAACAGTGCTACTGACACAGAGGCAGCACTCAGTACAGAACACCCTCCCCCGCCAATTATCTTAACATAGCCCCGCTCCTGTTATGGCCACACCCTTTGCATGAAACATTGCAGAAATCTTCGCAATCTAGGTCTTTTAGCAGGGATGGGTGGACGGAGCCTCCCAAAGCTTTGAGGCTTTTCCCTGATTGTCTTGGGAAATGTACTCTGAATATTGAAAGTTTGAAAAAAATAACTATATCGTAACAATAAACTCAGGAACGTCCCAGGTAAAGCACCCACACACTTATTTATAAAGTCCATAATTACAACCCCGATTCCAAAAAAGCGACAAGCAACAAAATTTCAATCCTTCCAAAAATGGAGTCTACTAGTCCAAGATTTTTTTAATCCACCTACAACCAGGGCTGTAGCTAGGAATGTGTGTGTATAACAACATTCCTCTTTTCGGCATGGTGTTAGTGACACAGAAGTAGGTCACGTGTTTCATCTCCGAAATTTCAGATATTAAATAGTGGCTCTGGGGATATATATATATACACTTCTTGCTGATACAGCCAGCCCTCAGCCGTTCTCCTGAATCAACGATTGGTGAACTCCAGCACAACTTGTACAAGCCCTTCTGGGTGTGGCGATCCTCTTCCCTGAACTTTCAACTATTAACACAGACAGGTTCTGTACTGTATATGTAGTTGGCAGTGACTCAGCCAGCCCTCAGGCCATCTTCTGTACGGAGAGTCTTTGAAAATCTTTGACGAAACGCTCCATCGCGTGATCCTCCTGCCCGAAATTTCAACCATTAACACAGACGGGTTCTGTCTGCAGTGGTAGTTCCTCAGCCAGCCCTCAGACGATCGTCTGTACGGAGAATCTTTGAGTTAAAACACTCTTCTCTGGACATGGACACGATGTTGAACATTGCAAATGCTCCTCAAATTGTCATCTACAAGCCACAACATGTATATCAGCATTTTGAATCTCATTATGTGATCAGTATGGAGCAGAACCTGTGCTGCACTGATGAAGACAAAGGTCTAAAATGGCTGATGAATAAGTTACCTACTGCTGTAAGGTTTTTGCTGGGCTGCTCCAAAATTTTCAGGAAAATAAGGAACTTTTTCAGCTAAAAACAAGCAGCAGCAGCCTCCCAAGCCAAGCTCGGGCCCGAGCAGACAGCCTGCAAGGCTTCCTCTTTTCCTTCTACCTGCAAACTCCATCTCCAGCCCAAGATATATCTCTTCTCCCAATTCTCCCCGGATCTCTCCTCGTGTACCGCCTGCGGCTGTGCAGGCCGTTTGGGACACACCAGCGCTCTGCGTGGCGGAGCTTCTCTGCTTGCTGTGTGGATCCACGGCGTGGTGCTCGAATGATGTTGCTGACTGCATCATGGCGGCGGTGCTGGAGATGTGGGACTTGTTTTCGTGCGCCTTTTGGTGGGACTGTGGATGCTACACCACGGGAATTACATCCTGACCCCTTCTTGGTGGACTTTTTACTTTTTATTATATTTTTATTTATTTTTTCTTTCCTTGTTTATAATTGTAAAGCGTCCTTGGGTTTTTTGAAAGGCGCTATATAAATGTAACTTATTATTATTATTATTATTTATATGAATAAATCATTCTTTATATGAAACTATGTGCAGGTTATTATTTTTTTCATAAATCTATATCTTTTCTAAACCATGTTGTCTATGACATCGATATGTCTCTTGTAACCATGGTGGGATTTTCATAGCCAGCTTTGGAGTGTTACTCACACACAGCATCAAAACATCTCCTCAAATCATCTACGTTCAGCTCAAACAGTGCTACTGACACAGAGGCAGCACTCAGTACAGAACACCCTCCCCCTCCAATTATCTTAACATAGCCCCGCTCCTGTTATGGCCACACCCTTTGCATGAAACATTGCAGAAATCTTCGCAATCTAGGTCTTTTAGCAGGGATGGGTGGACGGAGCCGCCCAAAGCTTTGAGGCTTTTCCCTGATTGTCTTGGGAAATGTACTCTGAATATTGAAAGTTTGAAAAAAATAACTATATCGTAACAATAAACTCAGGAATGTCCCAGGTAAAGCACCCACACACTTATTTATAAAGTCCATAATTACAACCCCGATTCCAAAAAAGCGACAAGCAACAAAATTTCAATCCTTCCAAAAATGGAGTCTCCTAGTCCAAGATTTTTTTAATCCACCTGCAACCAGGGCTGTAGCTAGGAATGTGTGTGTATAACAACATTCCTCTTTTAGGCATGGTGTTAGTGACACAGAAGTAGGTCACGTGTTTCATCTCCGAAATTTCAGATATTAAATAGTGGCTCTGGGGATATATATATATATATACACTTCTTGCTGATACAGCCAGCCCTCAGCCGTTCTCCTGAATCAACGATTGGTGAACTCCAGCACAACTTGTACAAGCCCTTCTGGGTGTGGCGATCCTCTTCCCTGAACTTTCAACTATTAACACAGACAGGTTCTGTACTGTATATGTAGTTGGCAGTGACTCAGCCAGCCCTCAGGCCATCTTCTGTACGGAGAGTCTTTGAAAATCTTTGACGAAACGCTCCATCGCGTGATCCTCCTGCCCGAAATTTCAACCATTAACACAGACGGCTTCTGTCTGCAGTGGTAGTTCCTCAGCCAGCCCTCAGACGATCGTCTGAACGGACAATCTTTGAGTTAAAACACTCTTCGCTGGACATGGACACGATGTTGAACATTGCAAATGCTCCTCACGTTGTCATCTACAAGCCACAACATGTATATCAGCATTTTGAATCTCATTATGTGATTAGTATGGAGCAGAACCTGTGCCGCACTGATGAAGACAAAGGTTTAAAATGGCTGATGAATAAGTTACCTACTGCTGTAAGGCTTTTGCTGGGCTGCTCCAAAATTTTCAGGAAAATAAGGAACTTTTTCAGCTAAAAACAAGCAGCAGCAGCCTCCCAAGCCAAGCTCGGGCCCGAGCAGACAGCCTGCCAGGCTTCCTCTTTTCCTTCTACCTGCAAACTCCATCTCCAGCCCAATATATATCTCTTCTCCCAATTCACCCCGGATCTCTCCTCGTGTACCTCCTGCGGCTGTGCAGGCGGTTTGGGACACACCAGCGCTCTGCGTGGCGGAGCTTCTCTGCTCGCTGTGTGGATCCATGGCGTGGTGCTCGAGCGATGTTGCTGACGGCGTCATGGCGGCGGTGCTGGAGATGTGGGACTTGTTTTCGTGCGCCTTTTGGTGGGACTGTGGATGCTACACCACGGGAATTACAGCCTGACCCCTTCTTGGTGGACTTTTTACTATATTTTTATTTATTTTTTCTTTCCTTGTTTATAATTGTAAAGCATCCTTGGGTTTTTTGAAAGGCGCTATATAAATGTAACTTATTATTATTATTATTATTATTATTATTATTATTTATATGAATAAATCATTCTTTATATGAAACTATGTGCAGGTTATTATTTTTTTCATAAATCTATATCTTTTCTAAACCATGTTGTCTATGACATCGATATGTCTCTTGTAACCATGGTGGGATTTTCATAGCCAGCTTTGGAGTGTTACTCACACACAGCATCAAAACATCTCCTCAAATCATCTACGTTCAGCTCAAACAGTGCTACTGACACAGAGGCAGCACTCAGTACAGAACACCCTCCCCCTCCAATTATCTTAAAGGAACAGTCCACCGTATTTCCATAATGAAATATGCTCTTATCTGAATTGAGAGGAGCTGCTCCGTACCTATCCCAGCTTTGCGCGACCTCCCAGTTAGTCAGACGCAGTCAGACGCGCTGTCACTCCTGTTAGCAATGTAGCTAGGCTCAGCATGGCCAACGGTATTTTTTGGGGCTGTAGTTAGATGTGACCAAACTCTTCCGCGTTTTTCCTGTTTACATAGGTTTATATGACCAGCTATGGAAAGTCCGCACTATAATGACAGGCGTACTAACACCTTCTGCGCGCTTCGGCAGTGCATTGATACGGATCTCAGATATCAATGCGCTGCCGAAGCGCACAGAAGGTGTTAGTACGCCTGTCATTATAGTGCGGAGTTTCCATAGCATAGAAAATCGCTACGTTTCAATTTGTGTAACTGAACTTGTTTCATATCACTGGTCATATAAACCTATGTAAACAGGAAATACGCAGAAGATTTTGGTCACATCTAACTACAGCCACAAAAAATACCGTTGGCCATGCTGAGCCTAGCTACATTGCTAACAGGAGTGACAGCGCGTCTGACTGCGTCTGACTGACTGGGAGGTCGCGCAAAGCTCGGATAGGTAAGGAGCAGCTCCTCTCAATTCAGATAAGAGCATATTTCATTATGGAAATACGGTGGACTGTTCCTTTAACATAGACCCGCTCCTGTTATGGCCACACCCTTTTCATGAAACATTGCAGAAATCTTCGCAATCTTGGTCTTTTAGCAGGGATGGGTGGACGAAGCCTCCCAAAGCTTTGAGGCTTTTCCCTGATTGTCTTGGGAAATGTACTCTGAATATTGAATGTTTGAAAAAAATATCTATATCGTAACAATAAACTCAGGAACGTCCCAGGTAAAGCACCCACACACTTATTTATAAAGTCCATAATTACAACCCCGATTCCAAAAAAGCTGGGACAAAGTGCAAATTGTAAATTAAAATGGAATGCAATGATGTGGAAGTTTCCATAAAATTCCATATTTTATTCAGAATAGAACATAGATGACATATCAAATGTTTAAACTGAGAAAATGTATCATTTAAAGAGAAAAATTAGGTGATTTTAAATTTCATGACAACAACACATCTCAAAAAAGTTGGGACAAGGCCATGTTTACCACTGTGAGACATCCCCTTTTCTCTTTACAACAGTCTGTAAACGTCTGGGGACTGAGGAGACAAGTTGCTCAAGGTTAGGGATAGGAATGTTAACCCATTCTTGTCTAATGTAGGATTCTAGTTGCTCAATTGTCTTAGGTCTTTTTTGTCGTATCTTCCATTTTATGATGTGCCAAATGTTTTCTGTGGGTGAAAGATCTGGACTGCAGGCTGGCCAGTTCAGTACCCGGACCCTTCTTCTATGCAGCCATGATGCTGTAATTGATGCAGTATGTGGTTTGGCATTATCATGTTGGAAAATGCAAGGTCTTCCCTGAAAGAGACATCATCTGGATGGGAGCATATGTTGCTCTAGAACCTGGATATACCTTTCAGCATTGATGGTGTCTTTCCAGATGTGTAAGCTGCCCATGCCACACGCACTAATGCAACCCCATACCATCAGAGATGCAGGCTTCTGATTTGAGCGCTGATAACAACTTGGGTCGTCCTTCTCCTCTTTAGTCCGAATGACACGGCGTCCCTGATTTCCATAAAGAACTTCAAATTTTGATTCGTCTGACCACAGAACAGTTTTCCACTTTGCCACAGTCCATTTTAAATGAGCCTTGGCCCAGAGAAGACGTCTGCGCTTCTGGATCATGTTTAGATACGGCTTCTTCTTTGAACTATAGAGTTTTAGCTGGCAACGGCGGATGGCGCGGTGAATTGTGTTCACAGATAATGTTCTCTGGAAATATTCCTGAGCCCATTTTGTGATTTCCAATACAGAAGCATGCCTGTATGTGATGCAGTGCCCTCTAAGGGCCCGAAGATCACGGGCATCCAGTATGGTTTTCTGGCCTTGACCATTATGCACAGAGATTCTTCCAGATTCTCTGAATCTTTTGATGATATTATGCACTGTAGATGATGATATGTTCAAACTCTTTGCAATTTTACACTGTCGAACTCCTTTCTGATATTGCTCCACTATTTGTCGGCGCAGAATTAAGGCCTCTGCATGCTCTTGCGACAAGGCTTTCGCAGATAGCTTTTTGCAGAGAGTTGTAATTTATCGTTGAGCGGGGAGTAGGCGTGCGCGATGTTATTCACCGGCACAACGCAAGGGGGCGCGAAGTCCCTAGGAGTAGTTGGTGGGTGTGGTTAGTGGAGTGTTTATCCTCCGGTTACTTATAATGACTAGAACTTTTTTTTTTATAATGACTAGAACTGGAGTCGTATAGATGTACGTACTTCCTCAATCAACCGCTCTTCGTGCTGCTCCATCTTCGCTCGTGTTTTTAAAAATGCCGGTCGTGAAAACAAACCAAACCGGGAAAGTAGGGAAGCGGAAGTGCGTGTACAGCGGATGTAGAGTGGACCAATCAGAGCCCTCTTGTTTGCGGCGCTGTCTGCGAGGCTTCTGCGGTGGTCACAATTTTTGGGAGGTGCGCGCAGAGCGTCTGCGAAGGTGGGGGGGGCTACACAGACACTGTCTCCAACGCTATCTGCGAGGACTGGGTTGTCAGCATAAATTGGCCTTTAGGGGGATTGGTGATCCTCTTCCCATCTTTACTTCTGAGAGCCGCTGCCACTCCAAGATGCTCTTTTTATACCCAGTCATGTTAATAACCTATTGCCAATTGACCTAATGAGTTGCAATTTGGTCCTCCAGCTGTTCCTTTTTTGTACCTTTAACTTTTCCAGCCTCTTATTGCCCCGTACCAACTTTTTTGAGATGTGTTGCTGTCATGAAATTTCAAATGAGCCAATATTTGGCATGACATTTCAAAATGTCTCACTTTTGACATTTGATATGTTGTCTATGTTCTATTGTGAATACAATATCAGTTTTTGAGATTTGTAAATTGTTGCATTCTGTTTTTATTTACAATTTGTACTTTGTCCCAACTCTTTTGGAATCGGGGTTGTACTAATTTTCGAAGTGATGTAACTTCGTATGGCTTTTTCTGATCCGCTCATTTTTCCGACTATTTTCTTTCATAAGCTAATACAGGGAATGGGAGTAGAATTACATTTTCACATGCAGCATGCATATGCAACTTGGAGTGAACTATGCAGCGGCGTAACCATCGGTAAGCAGGGGCGGCAAGTGCTTACGGGCCCACGACCTCCTAGGGGCCCCATCACTGACACCTAGTGGGCCCTAACGTAATTTAAAGGTTGACTTTGTGAATGAGTCTTGTACATTATCTTTGAAGATTTAGAAAACTCATCAATAAACCATTAAACCGGAGCATACAGTGATCGGACCCTATTTATAACCCAGCAGAATGGCAGACTCCAACACGACAGTGGGACGTTTAAGCACTATACCAATAGCAAAGTGGTGGTACTTTTAATTACTATATATCTATAGGTCATTACAAAAATTATAAAATGGTAAAAAATTATACACACAAAAATGTTTCAAATAGCAATAAAGATCTTAAAAGAATGATGTATTCGTGTATTTTATTTTTTACATTGTGACCTGGAATTGTGGGATATGGTAGTGAACTGAACATGCGTAGATGCAAGACATTAGACTAAACCGTTACCATTCATTGTGTTAGCGATGGAGCCCAAGAAAAAACACCTAAGTGGCTTTCAAAAGCGAAAAAGAAAAGAAGAGCTGCTGGAAGAACGAAACAAACTTCAGAAAATAAGCACTTTCTTTCAAAGGACCGAAGAGGGAGAGGTCGAGGTTGCTGCTACCAGTCCAGCAACCAGTAAAGATTGCGACCAAGAGGGTGAGAACAATGGAGAAAACATAGGTGAGGAGGGGGGCAGTGAACTACTAGCTAGCTTGGTGGCTTGTTGTGCTAACAGGAGGGGGTCCTACTGTGACAGCACGAATACAGAAGTTGAAAACCCCGTCACCATTTTTTCTATGTGTGTTGAGTTTATTGGGTGTTTATTCTGGCCTAACCGTGAATTGCTTCATTGTATCTTCTTGGCCTATTTATGGAACTGTCGGCCTATCCTGGACATTTATCACGTTTTGTACTGAATATGGGGCCCACCTAGATAATCTTGCTTACGGGCCCATTGTTGTTTTGTTACGCCGCTGGAACTATGGTATTTCAAAAAGAGCCAGTATTAAACGTTTTTGGTGGAAGGGCACCTTTAAAGTGCTCTTCTAGTGAAAGTTGCATCAGAAAATCCCTGGCTTGCTGTGTGTGATGTGCTCAAATACACTGTAAAGTTGGCGGATAAATGAAAAATTGGTTTGAAATTTTTTCTTTTTGCATATGAATTGAGGAATGTGTAAAGGACATTAGACACTGCATGCTTATTAATTTCCTTCTGCTTAACTCTGACAAAACTGAAGTACTTGTACTCGGACCACATGCAGCTAGAAGTAAGTTTTCTGATTCCACAGTAACTCTGGATGGCCTTTCTGTTTCTTCACGTGCAGCAGTAAAAGACCTCGGAGTGATTATTGACCCCAGCCTTTCATTTGAAACTCACATTGATAACTAATGTTATCAATGTGAGTTTCGAATGAAACTCACATTGGATAGCTTTCTTTCATCTCAGAAATATTGCTAATATAAGAAATTTAATGTCACTATGTGACATTAAAAAAGTAATTGGATTATTGTAATGCCTTACTGTCTGGATGTTCCAATAAGTGCATAAACAAGCTCCAGTTAGTTCAAAATGCAGCAGCAAGAGTCCTTACTAGAACTAGAAAATATGACCACATCACCTCTGTCTTATCCACACTGCATTGGCTCCCAATCAAATTTCGTATTGATTATAAAGTACTACTATTGACCTTTAAAGCACTGAATGGTCTCGCACCACAGTACCTGAGCGAACTTCTGGTCCTCTGTGACCCGCCATGCCTACTTAGATCAAAAGGTGCAGGCTATCTGCCGGTACCTCGTATAGTGAAGGCTACATCAGGGGGCAGAGCCTTTTCTTACAATGCCCCACAGTTATGGAACAGCCTTCCAAGTAGTGTTCGGGAATCAGACAGTCTCTGTGTTTAAGTCTAGGCTGAAAACATATCTGTTTAGTCAAGCCTTTTGTTAATGGTGTTTATGAGGTAAAGGTGTAGATCTGGAGGGTCCTCAGACATAGAGTGTTTTGGTAAACTGGGATGTATGTGTAAGACAGTTACCTGTTTACGCCACAGGGTGTTACTGTGGCACTGTTCACATGTAGTTTTTTGGGGATTTGCTCCGTGTGGGACGCCATGTTTTTTTTAGTGTTTACCCGCCTTTGCCCTGCAAGGTAAGCATGCTCACGGCGCCTCGCATTATATTCAAGTATTATGTGAAAAACTATGCCTTTTTGTTGCTTTGTTCATGCTTATTGGTCAGGCACATGTCCGACTAAAGTCCGCTGTTGGTGGGAGTGTTATTAACCTTTTTCCTTTTTTTTGCTGTTTGACGTCTTGGTGGGCTGTGTGAGCTGGGCGGGAAGGAGCATTAGGTTTTTTTTGTTATTGATTGTGAGCTTCATGTGGGAATGTATGTTTTGTGTTGGGGGTTTATTTCTTGCAGAGATGTTTGTTTTCATTTTGTGATATGTTATTTCTATGTTGATGCTGGTTATTGTTTGAGTAGGAGATGTATTTATTTATGAGTGTTTACCTGCCTTTGCCCTGAAAGGTGCAATGAAGTTGAGTGTTACGGTGAGAATAAAGAAAGGGCAAGGTCTCCGCCATAATCCGAACTCCTGCGTCTGGTGTCTCCTTCTCTCCGCATGACACTCCACTACAACTACATTCAAAAACAAATCACAACGCAGAGTCCAGGGGAGGTGTGGAGGGTCTGGCAGCAGATGTGCCGAGGCAGTGGGTTACATCTTTGGTACTGTGACCCGGATTGTGACGCTCGGAGACCGAAGACTGAGGACGACTGAGACTGGCAGTGCTCTACAACCCAAACGATGCTGGACGCCCGGTCTGCGTTATCATCAGTGAGTGAACTGTGCGCCTAGCGTCAGCTCTATCAACATCCTGATAAACTGTATTTGAAGAAACCGGCTTTTCATAAGGGACAGTTGCTTTCCTGCTACATTCCTGCTTCTGGAGACTGCAGTGGAATAACGTCCACCTTCAACAGTGTATCCTTCCAAATATCGGGTGGGATATTAAAGTACTTGTCTTAATTTTTGATTTTTTGTGTGAAAAAAATTAGTGATAGATAGTAAGACAAAGCTGATGTGTTATTCTCTGATAGAAATTTCATTTACTAGCGATATTTAAACTGGTGTTACTTTTCTTGAAGTTTAAGAAAGTTGCGTATAGACGAATGGTGGCTAATTCATATTTGTTGTAAGTTATGGTTAAAATTTGATAATTGTGTTGCACATATTTCATGACACTTTATCATATAACATATAATAATTTCACATACACACAGTCTCACGTACCACATTAACATACTGAAGTAACCTCGCAGTATACATATTCAGGCCCAGCTAGTATGTATTGAGAAACAAAAGAAAATGTGGAGTGGTTACGCAGATTCCCCATTAAGGCTGGAGGCACCCTCTGCCGCAGCCTCCAACATTCAATCCTCCCATGGCCCTGCAACAAGCCCCTACCATGGCACAGATGGAACCCAAATCCACCCTTTGAGCGATGGGGCAAAGGCAGACCCTGGCACGGTGAGCCCACAGCACTACGTAAAAGACCCCCACCCCCACAGGCACCCTCCAGGGCCTGAAGTAGGCACACAGCTAACCCCACCGCCCCCAGTGCTGTCACCTTATTGGATTAATCCTGCCAAAGCATCCACCTTTCAAGGTTTATGAGCTATAATGCAGGCCCCCGTGCCCAGGTTTGATGTCACACCAGCTACAGGACTGAGACGTCAGATAAACAGGTCAGATTACAGCTTGCCAAGTGCCATGTCTCCAATGGACGTTCCTGTACCCCAGCCAGCAGTGCAGACTGTTACGGGCTCTGCTATCCCACCTCAAGCTAATCCCTATGGGTCCCAACCCTCCCTACCTCTTCCCAGCCCCTCACTTCCCATCCAACCAGAAGTGCAGGTTGTGCCACAGCCCTCCATGAAGCACCCAGCCACCTTTCACTACCCTACCCAGCCCATTAAGCCTAGCTCTCAAAGTTACACTGGCTATGCACACTCTACCCCTGCTCCCCAGGTGCGTACAGCACCAGCTCCGGTTCACTACCCTCAAGACCCTGCAGCCCCCATACCCGCACCTGCCACCAGTGTATGGGACCCAAACACAATAATGCCCAGCCACTCAGCTTCTCTTCAGGCCCCTACCTCGGTGCAGCTACAGACACCAGCAGTCAACCCTCATGCCATCATGTATCCTGGCACCTTCTCACATACTATGCCCCTGCCTTAACCTTTGAACCCACTCATGCACTTGTACCCGTCTGACCCACCCCCAAAGACTCCTGCCATAACCACAGCTAACCCAGGCATCTCACAGATGACTTACGGCGGGTTCATGCAGACTCACCAGGTCAAGAATGCCCAAGTATTCACAGGTAACGCAGATAGCAAGATACTTGTTGATGATTGGACACGTGATATGCAGTATCTTCTACAGTGTGCGACACTTGAGTGGTGAGGCCAGAAAACTGGTTCTGAATCTTCCCCCCATGAACAGACCCCAGAGAAGACATTTGAGGAATTAAGAGCAGAGAACGGTGACACACAGAGCTCCTTGGATCCGCTGGCCGACTTCTATGAGTGCTGCCAGCGGCCAGGGGAGTCCGCCTGCTCTTCTGCTATTGTGCTGGAGTCTACATTGCGGACTGTGGAAGAAAATCAAAGAGGAGGCAGGCCCTTTCCTGATCGTGACAGTAAACTCACCTGGCAGTTTCTGAGAGGACTTAATGATGAGGAGGTGTATGCAAGGATTGTACCAATGAAACCCAGGCTCTTAAGCTTCAGACAGCTGCAAGTTGAACTACGAAATCTAGCAAGAGAGACTAAAAAATTCCAGTCACAACACAAATCAAAGAACAGACCCTCCAGGATTTCGCGATGTTGCGATTTGCAACTTCAACGCAAATTCAACCAATCCCCGCGAATTCAGGGCAGTGTTGCAATTATATCCAATCACCGCAACTTTCCCGCAAATTTGACCAATCGTTGGCGTCATCTTGAGGTGACGTCGACAAACTACCTTCCGCATTACTTCCAGTGTTGCCAGATTGGGCAGTTTCAAGTGTATTTTGGCGGGTTTTGAACATATTTTGGGCTGGAAAACGTCAGCAGTATCTGGCAACACTGCTTACTTCCGTGTATACGTTCAAGAGAAGCAGCATGTGCGAGTCAGTGTTTATATAGGCTTAAATTCTGTTACTGAAAGTGTGTTATGTTTACAGTGAAGGACTGTGTTCACTTTACATTATTTTTTTACTTAATACAAGAAATTAATGGATGCCAACATTTTTGCCAAAATGGTATTTTATTTTCCTTTGTTTAGGCAGCTTCAGCATCATACTGTGAGATTCTGTTCAAATTGTTTTTTTCTTCTATGAAGCCTGAGCCATTTATTTTATTAGTTTATAATTATTGTTTAATTTAGTCTTCAGGAGAGACTGCCTGCACACAGTATTAGTATTAATAATTGTTTTTTTCTTACATGAAAGCTGAGGCATTTATATTATATTTTAAGGTAACTTCATGTTGTGCTGTGAGGTTCTATGCACTTTAACTTTTGGACCAACAGGTGCATTGGGATAAGTAAAGCCTATTTTTCTGCATGTTTGTAGTCCTGGTAATCTTTTATATTGGTAAAGTTGTTTATAGGACCATTTCTCAGTGTCTTTGTTTTTTTAATCAATAGTTTTTCAGTAATAACTTAATATTTAACATATCACTCAATTTTAATCACAAAAAGAGAAAATCGCAACAATTTCTCGCAACTTTCACTTCCTCCCGCAATGTAATTGCAACAAAAACCTAAAAAACACTGCAACTTTCATCGCAATTTTTTGGAAAACCCCCGCAACATCAGACATTTTAGCCCGCAACAATCACAAAAAAGGCCCGCGAAATCCTGGGGGGACTGATCTAATAGCAACAATCAGCCATCAGAGTACCTGTAAAAAATTATTTTTGTTTCCACACGGACTCTATCCTATTCTCTGCAGTGGCGTGCGTTCTTGATACTGAGTCTTTTTTGAAAAGACACGAAAGCTCTTCAAATTCATCCTCAGTTGTTGGCTTTTTGTATGAGGATGATATCGAAATTTTTGCCACGGAGAAAGAAGCGGACGGATTTTTTTTCCAAAATTTTTTTTTAATAGTTTGGCGGTGGCACGGTGGTGTAGTGGTTAGCGCTGTCGCCTCACAGCAAGAAGGTTCTGGGTTCGAGCCCCGTGGCCGGCGAGGGCCTTTCTGTGCGGAGTTTGCATGTTCTCCCCGTGTCCGCGTGGGTTTCCTCCGGGTGCTCCGGTTTCCCCCACAGTCCAAAGACATGCAGGTTAGGTTAATTGGTGACTCTAAATTGACCATAGGTGTGAATGTGAGTGTGAATGGTTGTCTGTGTCTATGTGTCAGCCCTGTGATGACCTGGCGACTTGTCCAGGGTGTACCCCGCCTTTCGCCCGTAGTCAGCTGGGATAGGCTCCAGCTTGCCTGCGACCCTGTAGAACAGGATAAAGCGGCTACAGATAATGAATGAATAGTTTGACTTGTTGGTCTAGGAGTATGATTCTTGCTTAGGGTGCGAGAGCTCCTGGGTTCAACTCCTGGACGAGCCCAGGTTTTACCTTAAATGGTCGATCTGGACTGGGGTATCAGGGATTTCACTTGGCGGCATCGTTCTTAAAGGTCTCCTTACATCTTTTTTTCATTAATTGTGCGGTGGTCTCTAGTATGAATGAATGCCCTGTGAGCCGGTTTTGGTGAAAAAAATGCTGTGGTTCTCCTGTTTCAGGCTGTTCTAGTTTGGTGGAGGAGTGGGTGGCAGGAGAACAACAGGATTTCAGCTCTTACTCATTAATATTCATGACATGTAAACATGTTACCTCTGATTGGCTAACAGCAATCAGTAAACGTGTTACCTCTGATTGGCTAACAGCACTGTGACGCTACCTCCAGTGGGTCAGAACAAGCGGATGTGGGTGTCTTTGTAAAAACTGTTTTGATTGGCTATTATGGTCTCGACATCGATGTTTTGACCAATAACAATGTAGATAACACAAATTTTACATCACATTCAACGAGATTTAAACGAGACTAAAGATGGCGAATTACAAATAATGTGTAAACATCGTTGGAGTTAATAAAGTTTGAACAGTATGAAGGAACATACCCCAACCCCCTGAAATTAATAAAAAAAAAAATTCTCAACAGATTTGGCATAATATAAAAAGGTCGTTTTTTTACTCAGAAAAAGCGGAAATCCACCGAAAAGCGGAAAACTCTCATCCCTGCCTAGCTTGTGACCATGTCATGCATAGTAACGTGGAGAATATGAACGTGCTATTTTGGAACAAAAGCCTTCGAACAAAAAGTTCATGTTTTACTGACAGCTTGTGAGCTGGTGGTCGATCGTCTTGACGGTACAGATCCAGGTATTAAAAACAACCTCAAAGCAAAACCACTGCTGAAGGTACTGAAGTTTGAAAAGTCACTGTGGTTGAAATGATCAGAACACAGTCCTAACATTGCATTATACTTCGCTGGTGGTTTTCCAAAGATAAATTCCAACCATTTCTTCTTCAGCTTTTGTATCTTGGGCAAGAAATGCAACGTTGATGTGTTACTGCCACAAATAACACAGGCACAAACTTGTTCAGACATGTTTTCAATTTGCTGTTAGGTCCTCTTCGTTAAATAACACAGGCACAAACTTGTTCAGACATGTTTTCAACTTGCTGTTAGGTCCTCTTCGTTAAATAACACAGGCACGAACTTGTTCAGACATGTTTTCAACTTGCTGTTAGGTCCTCTTTGTTAAATAACACAGGCACGAACTTGTCCAGACATGTTTTCAACTTGCTGTTAGGTCCTCTTCATTAAATAACACAGGCACGAACTTGTCCAGACATGGTTTCAATTTGCTGTTAGGTCCTCTTTGTTAAATAACACAGGCACAAACTTGTTCAGACATGTTTTCAACTTGCTGTTAGGTCCTCTTCGTTAAATAACACAGGCACGAACTTGTCCAGACATGTTTTCAACTTGCTGTTAGGTCCTCTTCGTTAAATAACACAGGCACGAACTTGTTCAGACATGTTTTCAACTTGCTGTTAGGTGCTCTTCGTTAAATAACACAGGCACGAACTTGTCCAGACATGTTTTCAACTTGCTGTTAGGTCCTCTTCGTTAAATAACACAGGCACGAACTTGTCCAGACATGTTTTCAACTTGCTGTTAGGTCCTCTTCGTTAAATAACACAGGCACGAACTTGTCCAGACATGTTTTCAACTTGCTGTTAGGTGCTCTTCGTTAAATAACACAGGCACGAACTTGTCCAGACATGTTTTCAACTTGCTGTTAGGTGCTCTTCGTTAAATAACACAGGCACGAACTTGTCCAGACATGTTTTCAACTTGCTGTTAGGTCCTCTTCGTTAAATAACACAGGTACAAACTTGTTCAGACATGTTTTCAACTTGCTGTTAGGTCCTCTTCGTTAAATAACACAGGCACGAACTTGTTCAGACATGTTTTCAACTTGCTGTTAGGTCCTCTTCGTTAAATAACACAGGCACGAACTTGTCCAGACATGTTTTCAACTTGCTGTAAGGTCCTCTTCGTTAAATAACACAGGCACGAACTTGTCCAGACATGGTTTCAATTTGCTGTTAGGTCCTCTTCGTTAAATAACACAGGCACGAACTTGTCCAGACATGTTTTCAACTTGCTGTTAGGTCCTCTTCATTAAATAACACAGGCACGAACTTGTCCAGACATGTTTTCAACTTGCTGTTAGGTGCTCTTCGTTAAATAACACAGGCACGAACTTGTCCAGACATGTTTTCAACTTGCTGTTAGGTCCTCTTCATTAAATAACACAGGCACGAACTTGTCCAGACATGTTTTCAACTTGCTGTTAGGTCCTCTTCGTTAAATAATACAGGCACGAACTTGTTCAGACATGTTTTCAACTTGCTGTTAGGTGCTCTTCGTTAAATAACACAGGCACGAACTTGTCCAGACATGTTTTCAACTTGCTGTTAGGTCCTCTTCATTAAATAACACAGGCACGAACTTGTTCAGACATGTTTTCAACTTGCTGTTAGGTCCTCTTCGTTAAATAACACAGGCACGAACTTGTCCAGACATGTTTTCAACTTGCTGTTAGGTGCTCTTCGTTAAATAACACAGGCACGAACTTGTCCAGACATGTTTTCAACTTGCTGTTAGGTCCTCTTCGTTAAATAACACAGGTACAAACTTGTTCAGACATGTTTTCAACTTGCTGTTAGGTCCTCTTCGTTAAATAACACAGGCACGAACTTGTTCAGACATGTTTTCAACTTGCTGTTAGGTCCTCTTCGTTAAATAACACAGGCACGAACTTGTCCAGACATGTTTTCAACTTGCTGTAAGGTCCTCTTCGTTAAATAACACAGGCACGAACTTGTCCAGACATGGTTTCAATTTGCTGTTAGGTCCTCTTCGTTAAATAACACAGGCACGAACTTGTCCAGACATGTTTTCAACTTGCTGTTAGGTCCTCTTCATTAAATAACACAGGCACGAACTTGTCCAGACATGTTTTCAACTTGCTGTTAGGTGCTCTTCGTTAAATAACACAGGCACGAACTTGTCCAGACATGTTTTCAACTTGCTGTTAGGTCCTCTTCATTAAATAACACAGGCACGAACTTGTCCAGACATGTTTTCAACTTGCTGTTAGGTCCTCTTCGTTAAATAATACAGGCACGAACTTGTTCAGACATGTTTTCAACTTGCTGTTAGGTGCTCTTCGTTAAATAACACAGGCACGAACTTGTCCAGACATGTTTTCAACTTGCTGTTAGGTCCTCTTCATTAAATAACACAGGCACGAACTTGTTCAGACATGTTTTCAACTTGCTGTTAGGTCCTCTTCGTTAAATAACACAGGCACGAACTTGTCCAGACATGTTTTCAACTTGCTGTTAGGTGCTCTTCGTTAAATAACACAGGCACGAACTTGTCCAGACATGTTTTCAACTTGCTGTTAGGTCCTCTTCGTTAAATAACACAGGCACGAACTTGTCCAGACATGTTTTCAACTTGCTGTTAGGTGCTCTTCGTTAAATAACACAGGTACGAACTTGTCCAGACATGTTTTCAACTTGCTATTAGGTGCTCTTCGTTAGCTACTGAAGAAATGGGCTCTGCTATCTCTCCTCGCGCTTAAATCCAAACTTTCTTCCCATGGGTGGTCGCAAGCCAAGGTGGGCGAGGCCATGAATACAACCCCGATTCCAAAAAAGTTGGGACAAAGTACAAATTGTAAATAAAAACGGAATGCAATGATGTGGAAGTTTCAAAATTCCATATTTTATTCAGAATAGAACATAGATGACATATCAAATGTTTAAACTGAGAAAATATATCATTTAAAGAGAAAAATTAGGTGATTTTAAGTTTCATGACAACAACACATCTCAAAAAAGTTGGGACAAGGCCATGTTTACCACTGTGAGACATCCCCTTTTCTCTTTACAACAGTCTGTAAATGTCTGGGGACTGAGGAGACAAGTTGCTCAAGTTTAGGGATAGGAATGTTAACCCATTCTTGTCTAATGTAGGATTCTAGTTGCTCAACTGTCTTAGGTCTTTTTTGTTGTATCTTCCGTTTTATGATGCACCAAATGTTTTCTATGGGTGAAAGATCTGGACTGCAGGCTGGCCAGTTCAGTACCCGGACCCTTCTTCTACGTAGCCATGATGCTGTAATTGATGCAGTATTTGGTTTGGCATTGTCTCATCTCATTATCTCTAGCCGCTTTATCCTGTCCTACAGGGTCGCAGGCAAGCTGGAGCCTATCCCAGCTGACTATGGGCGAAAGGCGGGGTACACCCTGGACAAGTCGGCAGGTCATCACAGGGCTGACACATAGACACAGACAACCATTCACACTCACATTCACACCTATGGTCAATTTAGAGCAAGGGCGATTGCTCTAAGACAACGAGGGAGGCTCAGCTTCCTCTAAAAATGACAAACATCGTGTAGGATGAATTGCGCTAGGCTTATGTTATAGCCGACCTTATAACATTGCTATTTCAGATCCAGAATCATAGAAATATATGTGCTCAACCCAACTACAGTGCGAAATCATTCCGTTATAACTTTCCCCAGTTCGCCTAATGTGTGCGTGAGTTTTTCCCCCTCGTGACAGCGCAATGCAGCCCAGCCTCAGTGGATTGGGAGCTATGTGCTTTTCAATCTCCAAATGCAAGACGATTATTGGACAAATACTGCGAAAATGCCCGCCCACGGAGTCTCACGGACTCCCAGCCTCAATGGACTTCAATGGCATTTGGGAGCTATGCGCTTTTTAATCTCAAAATGCAAGATGGTTATTGGACAAATACTGCGAAAATGCCCACCCACGGACTCCGAGCCTCACATGGGAGGGACATGGCAGTTTCCGCGAGGAGACTGGTGATTGGTGAAAGCGGCCGGATATTTTCTTTGATTGACAGCTTGTTTCAACTATAGACAGGCAGCGGACAGTGTTGCCAGATTGGGTGATTTCCCGCCCAATTGGGCGGTTTTAAGTCCATTTTGGCACGTTTTGAACATATTTTGGGCTGGATAACATCAGCAGTATCTGGCAACATCAGTTCAGTCCCATGCGGATTCACAAGTGCTGTGGTGTATTGTAAGAGATCAGCTTACATTTCGTTTTCATTCATTACATACGGTTTCTACCAGCTTTTTTAGTTTGTATATATTTTCATTGTAAATAAAGCGTAAATATAGTGTTGTCAAGTTTGCTATCTTAGTTCCAGAAATTTCGTTTATTTGAGTGACTGAACTTGAACTTGAGGGGGCTAGTCAGCTAGCAAGAAAGCTGCGCACGGATGCCAAGCATTGCTGATTTAATTTTGGCGAAGCCATTTGCCAGTCTTCCTTTCGAGGAAAAAATTAAAATTAAAGAGCAGGGTAGACCAACGCCTCAAATTGACTTGGTGAAAAAGGTAGGGAATAATACTCGTTCCTTTCAGCTCTCCTGGTACGAGAAAGTGAATTGGCTAACAGCAAGTGACCCACATCAACAACAGTAAATAGCCTACTTTAGTAATATGTCATGGATGGACCAAAAATATAGAATCTATTTAGAATGTTTATGCTGAGTATATTATATTGGAATATATGTTTTTCTGGATATGAATTAAACACAGCTACAATTTGGAAAACATTTTTAAACAAAAACACAGCCGAAGTCAATTTTTAAACAACATGCCACAATTTTAAAATATAAAATGTTAAAATATACCCCCCCAACACCACCATCATGTATATTGGACAGTAGGCTAATGGGCCAAAAGAACCTGTTATTTCACAGTTTGTGACGCTGCCAACAATCAGCCAGATCAGAGGCAAGAGTATGGGCAAAATTGATGTTTTTCTCTTTTAAAATCTGGAAATATCGTGACCGACCAGCCTCCCCTGTTTGAAAGACTACCAGCCGCCACTGATTTAGAGTCACCAGTTAACCTAACCTGCATGTCTTTGGACTGTGGGGGAAACCGGAGCACCCGGAGGAAACCCATGCGGACACGGGGAGAACATGCAAACTCCACACAGAAAGGCCCTCGCCAGCCACAGGGCTTGAACCCGGACCTTCTTGCTGTGAGGCGACAGCGCTAACCACTACACCACCGTGCTGCCCAGTTTAATTTTCTATTTCTAATAATAAAAAATTATATTCGGATTAATTGGCTGACCAAGCACCAAATGTGCCAGTGTTGGTTTAGTCCCAGCTAAACTTTCTTTGGAAACTTGACCTAGTCTGAGCTGAGTTGCTGCTCCTTGATGAGATGAACTGTTGTCTTTAAACAACTGGCTTTGTTTTTCCAGTGTTGCGCTGCATGTGGACATGCAAAGTCTGCGAGAGGGCATTTACAAGAAGATCTGAACTGCTCAAGCACTACAAACTCAATCATAGGCATTATGGAAGGGGGCATTCATATCCATGCACTGATTTAAATTGCACATGTAGATTCAAGACCTGAAATGCCTTACTAAGCCATTTGTCAAGAAATCACCCTGCCCAATGTACAGTCAACAAAGCCATATCCGCGTTCAAATGCCATATTTGTGGCCATAATCAACTCTCCACCGAAAGGGAATATTTTCAACACATCTTTCAGCATCTTAAAAATAAGGAGACTAACATGTGTGTTCCAAAACTGTGAATACAAAACAAACATCTATGAGAACTTCAAAAGTCATAAATACAGAAAACACTCTGACACAGGGAATATCTTTAAGCCTGGGATACATTCTGTTGAAGAATCTTGTGCCAGTGTTGCCTGCGATATTTCGGATGGGGAAAGTATAGAGAGCAATGTTGATTTAGATTCTGCTCTTGACTTTAGGAAATGTGAAAACTTTGAGAAGGATATTGAGCTTAAAATTGCTTCAGTCCTCCTTAAGTTAGAACACATATATCTTGTGTCTAATGCAGCTGTAGATGAGCTTTTGCAGGAGTTAAACCTTTTGATTGGATCTCTTTCGCTGCCGATTACTCAGAAGACTATTAGTCAAGTATTGCAAGATTGTGGAGGTCAGTTTGACCAGACAATTGTTGAAAAGCTAGCCAGTGCACTCTGTGAGACAAACCCTGTTAAAAAGGCAATTAGTGATAAAGGTCCACTTTCTAGTGCTTGGAGGTGAAAGGCTTACTATAAGAGACACTTTAATGTAGTGGAACCAGGGGAATATATACTTGACCAAAAGAATAGTAAGTCATTCCAATACATTTCAATTTTAAACTCTTTGCAGCACCTTCTTGACTGCCAGACAATCTTAGACCAGGCTGCTCATTTGAATACTGTAGATAAACAGCCACAGAGAACTTGTGTGCAGGTATACAAATCTTTATTTGATGGTGCCTTCTTCAAAGAAAATGGACTGTTGCCTAAACAGGAAAGCATTTCATTGATACTATACATTGATGAATCTGAAATATGTAATCCCCTTGGTACATCTAAGATGAAGCATAAAATTTGTGGTTTGTACTGGATTCTAGGTAATTTGCCACCAGACTGTAACTCTGCTTTGTCTTCCATATATTTGGCTGCTCTAATCAAAAGCAATGATCTGAAGTGCTATGGGTATGACAAAGTGTTAGAACCTGTAATTAATGATCTTGTAATTTTGGAACAGACAACCTTGGTGCACACAGCATTGCTGGATTTGTAGAAAATTCCTCAGGATCATATGTATGTAGATTGTGCACTGCAGAAAGATCAGAGTTCCAGACCAAAGAAGTTAGAAGTGGAGTCTTTACTTTGAGAACCAAAGACATTCATGGAGATCATTTAAGAATACTTGAAAAAATGAATTGCCCAATTGTTATGGCGTGAAATCAACTTGTATTTTGTCAAAGCACCTGTCTTATTTTGATGTTACCACTGGGTTTCCCCCAGATATCGTTCATGATCTTTTTGAAGGAATTGTTCCTTTTGAGCTTGCACTTTGCCTCAATGTATTCATGAAAAAAAGCATTTCACATTATTAACACTGAATGAAGCAATATCATCCTTCAACTTTAAATGGTCTGACAAAACTAATCGACCTCATCCTGTGCCTCTCAGTTTTGGATCCAAAAAAACTGTTGGGGGAAACGGCCACGAGAACTGGAGTCTAATCAGATTTTTTGCCTTTACTGATTGGGCAGAGAGTTCCATGTGAGGAGCCGGCTTGGCAGATCTTAACAGAACTGAAGGACTTTGTTGATCTTGTTGTCAGTCCTGTTCATACTGAGGACTCTATTGCATATCTTGATTTTAAGATCTCTGAGCATAGAGTTAGATTTCAAGAGGTCTTTCCTGACTGTCAACTTAAACCAAAACACCATTTCTTGGAACATTATCCACACTTGATCCGTCAGTATGGTCCACTACTTGCCCTATGCATCCCTTTCCCGTAAATGTCAAACTCATCACACTTAAAATCGATAAGCATTTGACGTCATCATTTCACGCAGAGACGACGCCCAGCACGTGACCTCAGAGCTTGTTTGGGGAGTCAGGAAGCACGAGCTTGCGCAGCCGCAGTGCGCAGATCTTTTTCACCTCGTCGATAGCGTGCACTCTCTCCGCCACGCGGTCGTTGCCGAGGCGCTGGAGCAGCTCGCGCATTATATCCCGTTTGTTGTTTAGTTGTGCGCATATGACAAAAGGGAAGCCGAAGCGTTCTTTGTACTCGGAGTTGAGGCTGCGCATGTGTGACACCTCTGCAGGCTGCAGGTCAGTGAAGCCAGCCGCGTGCTGCTCCTCCTGTGAGTCCCGGGTTAACGTCCCGCTCTGCAGCTCCCTGCCCGCAAGGTCCGGGTGGCACCGGAGGATCCCCTCCTTGCCTGCGTGCACAAAACCACAAATCGTTATGTGACCTGTTTTTTTTTTCTTTCGTTTGGACGGATACTTTGAGTAAGATTTTGACACACTGTACTTTCCTTCATTTTCTGGAAGACTGTGATCAGGTAGTTCACCCTGGATAGGAATCCAGTCCACCCACCCACACACACACACCTCAGAGCAATTCATGTACCGATCCACCTACTTGCATGTTTTTGGGAGGTGGGACGAAACCACAGAACCTGCAGGAAACCCTAGAACATGACATGACCATACAAAATTCGAAACAGACAAGAGCTGGAGCTGCTGCACCACCATGCTGCATATAGGGCTGAACGATATATCATTATCGTATCTATATCTAGATATGAACATTCAAGATATTAATATCGAAAAAGCAATGATATAGACGATATAGATATCCCCTCCCCGCACTCGCCCTGCATGTACAGCTCTGGCAGTCACAACAAACAATTTTTACAATTGCCCTTGAATGCACCGCTAAGGCCAGCCAACCACAAACCTTATTTCATGCTTGCTGTGGATCGACAGCTGAAGCCAACCAATGACAAACATATGAGGGCAGGAGTGAGGGAGACGGAGACTGATGCACGCACACACTACAGACACAGCGGGGAAATTAAAAAGAAAGAAAGAAAGAAAGAAAGAAAGAAAGAAAATGAGTGCGGAAGATAATGCGGCCGGTGGCGGTGCAGAATCTGACTTGATGCCAAAACATAAGTCATCCTCCATTATTTGGAGGTATTTTGGATTCAAAAAGGACGATGTTAACCAGAGTGAGGTATTGTGCAGGTCACGCTTAGCAAAAATTGCGACGAAGCAAGGTAGCACAACAAACATGTTTCACCACCTGAAACAACACCATCGCATGCTGCACGAAGAGTGTATGACAATGAGAGAAACACCGGGGACTTCTCAGTCATCCCAAAATAAGCCAAAGCAAAGTTTGATTGCTGATGCGTTCAGTAGCGTTACACTGTACGAGTCGACGTCCACCAGACATAAAGAAATTACAGACGCTATAACATACCACATTGCAAAAGACATGGTACCTGTGTACACAGTCTCGAAAGATGGCTTTAAAAAATGGTTCGGACGCTGGATAAGCGTTATAAAATACCATCCCGAACACATTTTAATCAAGTGGCCATTCCGAAACTCTATAATGAGTTATAATGCATATAAATGCATTTTCTGCATACAGTTATGTGATCTTTTGAAGAATATAAGATGTTGCACTTCAATGCACTTTCAATGTTCCACCAGCTGCTGCATTTGTTATTTATTGTTAAAGCAGAGCTGCAGTAAAATGTTTGATTTGTAATTAATTTATTTGTAATTTATGTTAATGTTGATGACTGGCAGTGAGTTCTTAAAAATAAAACTGCACTTTCCACATTTTTTTGTATTATGATGTTTTTATTTTTCTGAAAAATGCTTGGTTTTCACAGAACCCGTAGTCATATCGTATCGATATCGAGATATCTGGCATGAATATCGAGATATGAAAATTTTGTCCATATCGTTCAGCCCTGGCTGCATATCTATAGACCCTTTGCACTGAAGTCACGCTTACATTCACAACTGCTGCTACCCGTTGTCCTGGAGGACAAGTGGACTTTGTTTACATATTGAAGATGTCACACATCTGTAGTTTGAAGAAAGCTACAGCTAAAAAAGCTTTACTGCCAGATTACTTGGATAATCAAAGTTAGAAAGAAGCAAAAGATAGATATACGCAGAAATTAGAGTTTATTAGTTGGTATGATCCATACAAAATTCCTTAAAACGATTTGTGGCCTAGTGTTACCGACCTAGATGCTGGAATGTACCTTTTGACTGCATTTTCTCTGTTTTAATAATAAAAATAACCTTTCACTGAGCTATATTTTCTCTGTAGGTTTTCCACCTCCTGCATCGTCTTCCTACTTTCTCTCAAGTGAAAGGTTTTGTGCCCACGATCCACCACTGTACCTGATTCAGGTAGACTGTCGATGAAGTCGGATATGTGAGCTTCGATGTCTGCTAGGCCTGTGAACGGACGGTGGATCCATATGGCAGCTGGGATCATGGGACATTTCTCAATCACGTTCCCAAATATTTCCAAAAAGTCTTCATATGAGAGTGCGTTCACAGCATTCATGTCCATGGTGTCGCAAACTCGAGTGTGAAAACTAGAGGGGAAACTAAAGCAGGGTTAATGGCCTTGGAAGCACAGTTGAGACTTTAAACCCTATTTGTTTATTCATATGCATTTACCTTTCAGCAGCCAAGGACCTAAATGTGGGTCACTTCATTTTTAATAATAATGGGAACAGTTAAACAGTGCGAGATTAAATAAATAATCTAGCAGCATAAGTGCTGATATTAGTGAGTACAATTCTCTGTGAAAAAAAAAAAATCATACTGATGGAATTCCAATTTTGAGGTTTAAAAAAAAATTAAGTAAAAAAAATTTCGATAATAGTAGTGCTGCTGTATTATAATAATACAATAGGAAGAATGTTTCCTAATTTCACTCTTGGTGATCCCATGCACTATACATTTAGGTCATATCCCAAATACTTGCATTTGATAGAATATATATAATGGACATAATAAAACTTTAAGTGTCAGCTCCAGTCATTTGAGGACCAAAACTTAATCACATCATGTGTGTTACAGAGGTATAATTCTAAATGACACGGAAAAGCTTAATACATTACCTGCTTTGTTATCCAAATAAAAACATGGAGTTTGAAAATTTTCCGCTGTAGCTTACAATCGTCTACAATTCTTTCTTTAATGCCAGAATAGAGTGAAAGCATGCCTTGAAAGCAAGATACACCAAAAACAGGCTTTGGTCTGGGAGTTGCTTCATGAATGAAGGCAGGAAGGTTCTCCCTTCAGACACTAGAGCACTGGAGCTTGATAATGACAAGCATCAGATAGAGTTTCACCATGGGCCACCGCCAAACACAGCTCTGCCCCAAAGCCATATCACACCAAAGCCAACGAGCTACACTGACTGCTGAAGTGCATTGGTGGAAAACTGGAAACTCCTGAAAGCTGCACACAGAATCCGCTGGCAACATGCAATGATTGTTGACCGAGTAGATCTCCTTATGTAATGTTATGTCTTTATTTTCAATCAGCATTTAATGAACTGTAGTAAAAGTCCAGTGACAAGCAACAAAATTTCAATCCTTCCAAAAATGGAGTCTACTAATCCAAGATTTTGTTAATCCACCTGCAACCAGGGCTGTAGCTAGGAATGTGTGTGTATAACAACATTCCTCTTTTAGGCATGGTGTTAGTGACACAGAAGTAGGTCAAGTGTTTCATCTCCGAAATTTCAGATATTAAATAGTGGCTCTGGGGATATATATATATACACTTCTTGCTGATACAGCCAGCCCTCAGCCGTTCTCCTGAATCAACGATTGGTGAACTCCAGCACAACTTGTACAAGCCCTTCTGGGTGTGGCGATCCTCTTCCCTGAACTTTTAACTATTAACACAGACAGGTTCTGTACTGTATATGTAGGAGGCAGTGACTCAGCCAGCCCTCAGGCCATCTTCTGTACGGAGAGTCTTTGAAAATCTTTGACGAAACGCTCCATCGCGTGATCCTCCTGCCCGAAATTTCAACCATTAACACAGACGGGTTCTGTCTGCAGTGGTAGTTCCTCAGCCAGCCCTCAGACGATCGTCTGTACGGAGAATCTTTGAGTTAAAACACTCTTCTCTGGACATGGACACGATGTTGAACATTGCAAATGCTCCTCAAATTGTCATCTACAAGCCACAACATGTATATCAGCATTTTGAATCTCATTATGTGATCAGTATGGAGCAGAACCTGTGCCGCACTGATGAAGACAAAGGTTTAAAATGGCTGATGAATAAGTTGGCTACTGCTGTAAGGTTTTTGCTGGGCTGCTCCAAAATTTTCAGGAAAATAAGGAACTTTTTCAGCTAAAAACAAGCAGCAGCAGCCTCCCAAGCCAAGCTCGGGCCCGACCAGACAGCCTGCCAGGCTTCCTCTTTTCCTTCTACCTGCAAACTCCATCTCCAGCCCAAGATAAATCTCTTCTCCCAATTCACCCCGGATCTCTCCTCGTGTACCTCCTGCGGCTGTGCAGGCGGTTTGGGACACACCAGCGCTCTGCGTGGCGGAGCTTCTCTGCTCGCTGTGTGGATCCACGGCGTGGTGCTCGAGCGATGTTGCTGACGGCGTCATGGCGGCGGTGCTGGAGATGTGGGACTTGTTTTCGTGCGCCTTTTGGTGGGACTGTGGATGCTACACCACGGGAATTACATCCTGACCCCTACTTGGTGGACTTTTTACTTTTTATTATATTTTTATTTTTTTTTTCTTTCCTTGTTTATAATTATAAAGCGTCCTTGGGTTTTTTGAAAGGCGCTATATAAATGTAACTTATTATTATTATTATTATTATTTATATGAATAAATCATTCTTTATATGAAACTATGTGCAGGTTATTATTTTTTTCATAAATCTATATCTTTTCTAAACCATGTTGTCTATGACATCGATATGTCTCTTGTAACCACGGTGGGATTTTCATAGCCAGCTTTGGAGTGTTACTCACACACAGCATCAAAACATCTCCTCAAATCATCTACGTTCAGCTCAAACAGTGCTACTGACACAGAGGCAGCACTCAGTACAGAACACCCTCCCCCGCCAATTATCTTAACATAGCCCCGCTCCTGTTATGGCCACACCCTTTGCATGAAACATTGCAGAAATCTTCGCAATCTAGGTCTTTTAGCAGGGATGGGTGGACGGAGCCTCCCAAAGCTTTGAGTCTTTTCCCTGATTGTCTTGGGAAATGTACTCTGAATATTGAAAGTTTGAAAAAAATAACTATATCGTAACAATAAACTCAGGAACGTCCCAGGTAAAGCACCCACACACTTATTTATAAAGTCCATAATTACAACCCCGATTCCAAAAAAGCGACAAGCAACAAAATTTCAATCCTTCCAAAAATGGAGTCTACTAGTCCAAGATTTTTTTAATCCACCTGCAACCAGGGCTGTAGCTAGGAATGTGTGTGTATAACAACATTCCTCTTTTCGGCATGGTGTTAGTCACACAGAAGTAGGTCACGTGTTTCATCTCCGAAATTTCAGATATTAAATAGTGGCTCTGGGGATATATATATATATATATACACTTCTTGCTGATACAGCCAGCCCTCAGCCGTTCTCCTGAATCAACGATTGGTGAACTCCAGCACAACTTGTACAAGCCCTTCTGGGTGTGGCGATCCTCTTCCCTGAACTTTCAACTATTAACACAGACAAGTTCTGTACTGTATATGTAGGAGGCAGTGACTCAGCCAGCCCTCAGGCCATCTTCTGTACGGAGAGTCTTTGAAAATCTTTGACGAAACGCTCCATCGCGTGATCCTCCTGCCCGAAATTTCAACCATTAACACAGACGGGTTCTGTCTGCAGTGGTAGTTCCTCAGCCAGCCCTCAGACGATCGTCTGTACGGAGAATCTTTGAGTTAAAACACTCTTCTCTGGACATGGACACGATGTTGAACATTGCAAATGCTCCTCAAATTGTCATCTACAAGCCACAACATGTATATCAGCATTTTGAATCTCATTATGTGATCAGTATGGAGCAGAACCTGTGCCGCACTGATGAAGACAAAGGTTTAAAATGGCTGATGAATAAGTTACCTACTGCTGTAAGGTTTTTGCTGGGCTGCTCCAAAATTTTCAGGAAAATAAGGAACTTTTTCAGCTAAAAACAAGCAGCAGCAGCCTCCCAAGCCAAGCTCGGGCCCGAGCAGACAGCCTGCCAGGCTTCCTCTTTTCCTTCTACCTGCAAACTCCATCTCCAGCCCAATATATATCTCTTCTCCCAATTCACCCCGGATCTCTCCTCGTGTACCTCCTTTATATGAATAAATCATTCTTTACATGAAACTATGTGCAGGTTATTTTTTTTTCATAAATCTATATCTTTTCTAAACCATGTTGTCTATGACATCGATATGTCTCTTGTAACCATGGTGGGATTTTCATAGCCAGCTTTGGAGTGTTACTCACACACAGCATCAAAACATCTCCTCAAATCATCTACGTTCAGCTAAAACAGTGCTACTGACACAGAGGCAGCACTCAGTACAGAACACCCTCCCCTGCCAATTATCTTAACATAGCCCCGCTCCTGTTATGGCCACACCCTTTGCATGAAACATTGCAGAAATCTTCGCAATCTAGGTCTTTTAGCAGGGATGGGTGGACGGAGCCTCCCAAAACTTTGAGGCTTTTCCCTGATTGTCTTGGGAAATGTACTGAATATTGAAAGTTTGAAAAAAAAAATAACTATATCGTAACAATAAACTCAGGAACGTCCCAGGTAAACCACCCACACACTTATTTATAAAGTCCATAAATACATGAGTACAAATTGTAAATAAAAACGGAATGCAATGATGTGGAAGTTTCAAAATTCCATATTTTATTCAGAATAGAACATAGATGACATATCAAATGTTTAAACTGAGAAAATGTATCATTTAAAGAGAAAAATTAGGTGATTTTAAATTTCATGACAACAACACATCTCAAAAAAGTTGGGACAAGGCCATGTTTACCACTGTGAGACATCCCCTTTTCTCTTTACAACAGTCTGTAAACGTCTGGGGACTGAGGAGACAAGTTGCTCAAGTTTAGGGATAGGAATGTTAACCCATTCTTGTCTAATGTAGGATTCTAGTTGCTCAACTGTCTTGGGTCTTTTTTGTCGTATCTTCCGTTTTATGATGCGCCAAATGTTTTCTATGGGTGAAACATCTGGACTGCAGGCTGGCCAGTTCAGTACCCGGACCCTTCTTCTACGTAGCCATGATGCTGTAATTGATGCAGTATGTGGTTTGGCATTGTCATGTTGGAAAATGCAAGGTCTTCCCTGAAAGAGACATCATCTCGATGGGAGCATATGTTGCTCTAGAACCTGGATATACCTTTCAGTAACGATGGTGTCTTTCCAGATGTGTAAGCTGCCCATGCCACACGCACTAATGCTACCCCATACCATCAGAGATGCAGGCTTCTGAACTGAGCGCTGATAACAAGTTGGGTCGTCCTTCTCCTCTTTAGTCTGAATGACACGGCGTCCCTGATGTCCATAAAGAACTTCAAATTTTGATTCGTCTGACCACAGAACAGTTTTCCACTTTGCCACAGTCCATTTTAAATGAGCCTTGGCCCAGAGAAGACGTCTGCACTTCTGGATCATGTTTAGATACGGCTTCTTCTTTGAACTATCGGGTTTTAGCTGGCAATGGTGGATGGCACGGTGAATTGTGTTCACAGATAATGTTCTCTGGAAATATTCCTGAGCCCATTTTGTGATTTCCAATACAGAAGCATGCCTGTATGTGATGCAGTGCCATCTAAGGGCCCGAAGATCACAGGCACCCAGTATGGTTTTCCGGCCTTGACCCTTATGCACAGAGATTCTTCCAGATTCTCTGAATCTTTTGGTGATATTATGCACTGTAGATCATGATATGTTCAAACTCTTTGCAATTTTACACTGTCAAACTCCTTTCTGATATTGCTCCACTATTTGTCGGCGCAGAATTAGGGGGATTGGTGATCCTCTTCCCATCTTTACTTCTGAGAGCCGCTGCCACTCCAAGATGCTCTTTTTATACCCAGTCATGTTAATGACCTATTGCCAATTGACCTAATGAGTTGCAATTTGGTCCTCCAGCTGTTCCTTTTTTGTACCTTTAACTTTTCCAGCCTCTTTTTGCCCCTGTTCCAACTTTTTTGAGATGTGTTGCTGTCATGAAATTTCAAATGAGCCAATATTTGGCATGAAATTTCAAAATGTCTCACTTTCGACATTTGATATGTTGTCTATGTTCTATTGTGAATACAATATCAGTTTTTGAGATTTGTAAATTATTGCATTCCGTTTTTCTTTACAATTTGTACTTTGTCCCAACTTTTTTGGAATTGGGGTTGTGCATAGATTTACACTGTTGACATGATATCGTAAAATAATGCTTATCTAGTGCAGCTCAGCAAAAAGTCCTGGCACGCAAATAAAATCCAAATAATGAGTATGGTGGGGTCCATAAACTAAAAGTGTAAAATTTCACATTGTTTACTCTCACTCTTGATTTGGGTTCAGCTGAAAGACACAAACACTGCAGGTGTTAACAGGAGTTGGTTGTTTATGCTTCACTAGAGTAACTCAAACCTTTTTGGAGACAGGTTACATGACAGGACCAGCCAGTTTTCTTCTTTGTTTTCCGGTTTATAGCTGTGTCATTTAGAACATCGTGCTTTTCATAGCATAAGGACTCGTCGTGCCATGCTGAAAGAACTATACACTGAGATCCAACTTGGTTTTACAGTTTTGCTGGGAGTCAATCGAGCCTGGGGTTGTTTTGGTTCTTCAGCCAGATGAGATGGAAATGACCCATGTAACAAAATCAACAACAGGTAGTGATGGCTCTGTGGAGAGCAGTCAGGCTGGAGATGTCCAAGTGAACTCAGACGAGCATGAAGTGAACGGTTTTAGCCAGCACTTGAGGAGAACTTCACTCCTTGATGGCACTGAACAAGCCTCAGCTAACTTGTTGTTGGGATGATCTTTTGGTTTTGCATGTAGCCAAGAACATTTTGTAAAATTTGAAAACACTAAAGCCCCAGAGGCACACAGTGTAGCAAAGTTTTATTATTATTATTTGTAATAAAAAAGACAACTTTTACTGCCCTCTTGTGGAATTTAGAAATTAAATCGAATTTTTGTACCTCTGCTTATTGTAAATCTGTAGAGATCCGCAATACCTTTGTGCCTAGTCTGAATTTTGTTTTTAAACCATTTACAGTATGAAAGTCTGTTTTACAAATTAAAGGAAGTTTAAAAATAGCTTTGGATTTAAAATGCCATAGTCTTATACTGTACACCATTTAGGTTATTCTAATCCATTGTTTAGTCTTTATTATGTGATATGATCTATTTTGTAAACATTTGACACCATGTTTCTTTCTGAATCCGGTCCGGGTGGCACCGGAGGATCCCCTGTTTACCTGTGTGCACAAACCCACAAATCGTGATGTGACCTGTTTTTTTTTTTCTTTTGGATGGATACTTTTCATTTGTAAGATTTTGACACACTGTACTTTGATTCAGTTTGTGGAAGACTGTCACAAGGTAGTTCACCCTGGATAGGAATCCAGCACACACACACACACACACACACACACACACACACACACACACACACACACACACACACACACACACACACACACACACACACACACACACAGGAGCAATTCATGTACCCAATCCACCTACTTGCATGTTTTTGGGAGTTGGGATTAAACCACAGAACCTGAGGAAACCCTGGAACATGCCATGGCCATACAAAACTCTAAACAGACAAGAGCTGGAGCTGCTGCACCACCGTGCTGCATATCTATAGACCCTTTGCAGTGAAGTCACACTTCCCTGACAGATGTGATCAGACCTCGACAGACCCTGACAGACCTCGACAGACCCTGACAGAATTTGACAAACCCTGACAAGCTTTGACAGACCACGACAGGCTTCAACAGACCCCGACAGTCTTCGACAGACCCCGACTCACATCGACAGACCCTGACAGACTTCGAAAAACTTCGACAGACCCTGACAGACGTCGTCAGATACTGACAGACGTCATGAGACCTCGACAGACAATGACAGATTCAACAGACCCTGACAGACTTCGACAAACCCTCACAGACTTCGACAGACCTCGACAGAACCTGCCAGACTTTGAAAGACCCTGACAGACTTCGACAGACCCTGAGAGATGTCCACAGACTTCGACAGATTTCGACACACACTCACAGACCTCGTAAGAACCTGACAGACTTCATCAGACCTTGACAGACTTCGACAGACACTGACAGACTTCGACATACCTCGACAGACCCTTACAGACTTCGACAGACGCTGAGAGACTTCGACAGACTTCGACAGACTTCGACAGAACTCGACAGACTTCGACAGACCCTGACAGATTTCCATAGACCCTGACAGACTTCGACAGATCCTAAAAGACGTCGACAGACCTCGACAGACTTGGAAAGACTTCGAGAGACCCTGACAGACTTCGACAGATCCTGAAAGACTTCGACAGACCCTGATAAACTTCAACAGACCCCCACAGACGTCGACAGAACTCGACCGATTTCGACAGACCTTGACAGACTTCCATAGACCCTGACAGACTTCGACAGATCCTGAAAGACCTCGACAGACTTCGACAGACCTCGACAGACGTAGACAGATTCTGACAGACTTCCACAAACCCTGACAGACTTCGACAGATTCTGAAGGACCTCGACAGACTTCGATAGGCTTCAACAGACCCTGACAGGAATCAACAGACCCTGACAGACTTCAACAGACCCTGACAGACTTCGACAGACCACGAGAGACTCAGACAGACCCCAACAGACTTCGACAGACCCTGACAGACTTCGACAGACCCTGACAGACTTCCATTGATGCTGACAGACTTCGACAGATCCTGACAGACTTCGACTGACCTTGACAGACTTCGACAGACCTTGACAGACTTCGACAGACCTTGACAGACTTCGAGAGACCCTGACAGACTTCGACAGGCTTCAACAGACCCTGACAGACTTCAATAGACCCTGACAGACCACGAGAAACTCCGACAGAGGCCTACAGACTTCGACAGACCCTGACAGACTTCCATAGACGCTGACAGACTTCAACAGATCCTGACAGACTTCGATAGACCCTGACAGACTTCGACAGACCTCGACAGACTTCGACAGAACTTGACAAACTTCGATCGACCCTGACAGATTTCCATAGACCCTGACAGACTTCAACAGACCCTGACAGACTTCGATAGACCCTGACAGACTTCCATAGAAGCTGACAGACTTCGACAGATCCTGATAGACTTCGACTGACCTCGACAGACTTCGAATAACCCCGACAGACTTCGATAGACCCTGACAGACTTCGACAGACCCTGACAGATTTCGACAGACGCCGACAGACCCATACAGATTCGACAGACCCTGTCAGACTTCAACAGACCCCGAAAGACTTCGACAGACCCCGACACACTTCGACAGACCCGGACAGAATTCGATAGACCCTCACAGACCCCAACAGACTTCGACAGACCCCTACAGACGTCGACAGACCCCTACAGACTTCGACACACCCTGACAGACTTCGACAGTCCCTGACAGAATTCGACATACCTTGACAGACCCTGACAGACTTCGACAGACCCTGACAGACTTCGTCTGACCCTGACAGACTTGGACATACCTTGACAGACTTCGACAGACCCCTTCAGACTTCGATAGACCGTGAAAGACTTCGAAAGACCTCTCCAAACCCTGACAGACATCGACAGACCTCGACAGACTCTGACAGACTTCGACAGACCCTGACAGACTTCGACATACCTCGGCAGACTTTGACAGACGCCTTCAGACTTCGATAGACCATGACAGATTTCGAAAGACCTCTCCAGACCCCTACAGACTTCGACAGACGTCAACAGTCCTAGAGAGACTTCGACAGACCCCGACAGACTTGGAAAGACCCTGACAGACTTCCATAGACCCTGACAGACTTCGACAGATCCTGAAAGACCTCGACAGACTTCGACAGACCTCGACAGATTTCGACAGATTCTGACAGACTTCGACAGACCCTGACAGACTTCGACAGATCCTGAAAGACCTCGACAGACTTCGACAGGCTTCAACATACCCTGACAGGCTTCAACAGACCCTGACAGACATCAATAGACCCTGACAGACTTCGACAGACCACGAGAGACTCAGACAGACCCCTACAGACTTCGACAGACCCTGACAGATTTCGACAGACCATGACAGACTTCCATAGACGCTGACAGACTTCGACAGATCCTGACAGACTTCGACTGACCTCGACAGACTTCGACAGACCTCGACAGATTTCGACAGACCATGACAGACTTCCATAGACGCTGACAGACTTCGACAGATCCTGACAGACTTCGACTGACCTCGACAGACTTCGACAGACCTCGACAGACTTCGAGAGACTCTGACAGACTTCCAGAGACGTTGACAGACTTCGACAGATCCTGAAAGACCTCGACAGACGTCGACAGGCTTCAACAGACCCTGACAGACTTCAACAGACCCTGACAGACTTTGACAGACCCTGACAGACTTCGACAGACCCTGACAGACTTCCAAAGACGCTGACAGACTTCGACAGATCCTGACAGACTTCGACAGACCTCGACAGACTTCGACAGACTTTGACAGACTTCCACAGACCCTGACAGACTTCGACAGATCCTGAAAGACTTCGACAGACCCTGATAAATTTCAACAGACCCCCACAGACGTCGACAGAACTCGACCGATTTCGACAGACCTTGACAGACTTCCATAGACCCTGACAGACTTCGACAGATCCTGAAAGACCTCGACAGACTTCGACAGACCTCGACAGACGTCGACAGATTCTGACAGACTTCAACAGACCCTGACAGACTTTGACAGACCCTGACAGACTTCGACAGACCCTGACAGACTTCCAAAGACGCTGACAGACTTCGACAGATCCTGACAGTCTTCGACTGACCTTGACAGACTTCGACAGACCTCGACAGACTTCCACAGACCCTGACAGACTTCAACAGATCCTGAAAGAACTCGACAGACTTCAACAGGCTTCAACAGACCCTGACAGACTTCAATAGACCGTGACAGACCACGAGAGACTCCGACAGAGCCCTACAGACTTCGACAGACCCTGACAGACTTCGACAGACCCTGACAGACTTCGACAGACCCTGACAGACTTCCATAGATGCTGACAGACTTCGACAGATCCTGACAGACTTCGACTGACCTCGACAGACCTCGACAGACCTTGACAGACTTTGAGAGACCCTGACAGACTTCGACAGGCTTCAACAGACCCTGACAGACTTCAATAGACCCTGACAGACCACGAGAGACTCCGACAGAGCCCTACAGACTTCGACAGACCCTGACAGACTTCGACAGACCCTGACAGACTTTGACAGACCCTGAGAGACTTCCATAGATGCTGACAGACTTCGACAGATCCTGACAGACTTCGACTGACCTCGACAGACTTCGACAGACCTTGACAGACTTCGAGAGACCCTGACAGACTTCGACAGGCTTCAACAGACCCTGACAGACTTCAATAGACACTGACAGACCACGAGAGACTCCGACAGAGCCCTACAGACTTTGACAGACCCTGACAGAGTTCGACAGACCCTGACAGACTTCCACAGACTCCGACAGACCCATACAAACTTCGACAGACCCTGTCAGACTTCAACAGACCCCGACAGACTTCGACAGAACCCGACACACTTCGACAGACACTCACAGTCCCCAACAGACTTCGACAGACCCCTACAGACTTCGACAGACCCTGACAGACTTCCATAGATGCTGACAGACTTCGACAGATCCTGACAGACTTCAACTGACCTCGACAGACTTCGACAGACCTTGACAGACTTCGAGAGACCCTGACAGACTTCGACAGGCTTCAACAGACCCTGACAGACTTCAGTAGACCCTGACAGACCACGAGAGACTCCGACAGAGCCCTACAGACTTCGACAGACCCTGACAGACTTCGACAGACCCTGACAGACTTACATAGATGCTGACAGACTTCAACAGATCCTGACAGACTTCGATAGACCCTGACAGGCTTCGACAGACCTCGACAGACTTCGACAGAACTTGACAAACTTCGATAGACCCTGACAGATTTCCATAGACCCTGACAGACTTCAACAGACCCTGACAGACTTCGATAGACCCTGACAGACTTCCATAGAAGCTGACAGACTTCGACAGATCCTGAAAGACTGCGACTGACCTCGACAGACTTCGACAGACCCTGACAGACTTCGATAGACCCTGACAGACTTCAACAGACCCTGACAGATTTCAACAGACGCCGCCAGACCCTTAGAGACTTCGACAGACCCTGTCAGACTTCAACAGACCCCGAAAGACTTCGACAGACCCCGACACACTTCGACAGACCCGGACAGAATTCGATAGACCCTCACAGACCCCAACAGACTTCGACAGACCCCTACAGATGTCAACAGACCCCTACAGACTTCGACACACCCTGACAGAATTCGACAGTCCCTTACAGAATTCGAAATACCTTGACAGACCCTGACAGACTTCGACAGACCCCTTCAGACTTCGATAGACCGTGAAAGACTTCGAAAGACCTCTCCAAACCCTGGCAGACATCGACAGACCTTGACAGACCCTGACAGACTTCGACAGACCCTGACAGACTTCGACATACCTCGGCAGACTTTGACAGACCCCTTCAGACTTCGATAGACCCTGACAGATTTCGAAAGACCTCTCCAGACCCCTACAGACTTCAACAGACTTCAACAGTCCTAGACAGACTTCGAGAGACCCTGACAGACTTCGACAGACCTCGACAGACTTCGACAGAACTTGACAAACTTCGATAGACCCTGACAGATTTCCATAGACCCTGACAGACTTCAACAGACCCTGACAGACTTCGATAGACCCTGACAGACTTCCATAGAAGCTGACAGACTTCGACAGATCCTGAAAGACTGCGACTGACCTCGACAGACTTCGACAGACCCTGACAGACTTCGATAGACCCTGACAGACTTCAACAGACCCTGACAGATTTCAACAGACGCCGCCAGACCCTTAGAGACTTCGACAGACCCTGTCAGACTTCAACAGACCCCGAAAGACTTCGACAGACCCCGACACACTTCGACAGACCCGGACAGAATTCGATAGACCCTCACAGACCCCAACAGACTTCGACAGACCCCTACAGATGTCAACAGACCCCTACAGACTTCGACACACCCTGACAGAATTCGACAGTCCCTTACAGAATTCGAAATACCTTGACAGACCCTGACAGACTTCGACAGACCCCTTCAGACTTCGATAGACCGTGAAAGACTTCGAAAGACCTCTCCAAACCCTGGCAGACATCGACAGACCTTGACAGACCCTGACAGACTTCGACAGACCCTGACAGACTTCGACATACCTCGGCAGACTTTGACAGACCCCTTCAGACTTCGATAGACCCTGACAGATTTCGAAAGACCTCTCCAGACCCCTACAGACTTCAACAGACTTCAACAGTCCTAGACAGACTTCGAGAGACCCTGACAGACTTCGACAGACCCTGACAGACTTGGAAAGACCCTGACAGACTTCCATAGACCCTGACAGACTTCGACAGATCCTGAAAGACCTCGACAGACTTCGACAGACTTCGACAGACCTCGACAGACTTTGACAGATTTTGACAGACTTCGACAGACCCTGACAGACTTCGACAGATCCTGAAAGACCTCGACAGACTTTGACAGGCTTCAACATACCCTGACAGGCTTCAACAGACCCTGACAGACTTTGATAGACTCTGACAGACTTCGACAGACCACGAGAGACTCAGACAGACCCCTACAGACTTCGACAGACCCTGACAGACTTCGACAGAACTCGACAAACTTCGATAGACCCTGACAGATTTCCATAGACCCTGACAGACTTCAACAGACCCTGACAGATTTCGATAGACCCTGACAGACTTCGACAGAACACGAGAGATTCCGACAGACCCCTACAGACTTCTACAGACCCTAACAGACTTCGACAGACCTCGACAGACTTCGACAGACTCTGACAGACTTCCACAGACACTGACAGACTTCGACTGACCTCGACAGACCTCGACAGACTTCGACAGAACTCGACAAACTTCGATAGACCCTGACAGATTTCCATAGACCCTGACAGACTTCGACAGATCCTGACAGATTTCGACAGACCCTGACAGACTTCGACAGATCCTGAAAGACCTCGACAGACTTTGACAGGCTTCAACATACCCTGACAGGCTTCAACAGACCCTGACAGACTTCGATAGACCCTGACAGACTTCGACAGACCACGAGAGACTCAGACAGACCCCTACAGACTTCGACTGACCTCGACAGACTTCGACAGAACTCGACAAACTTTGATAGACCCTGACAGATTTCCATAGACCCTGACAGACTTCAACAGACCCTGACAGATTTCCATAGACCCTGACAGACTTCGACAGACTCTGACAGACTTCCACAGACCCTGACAGATTTCGACTGACCTCGACAGACTTCAGCAGACCTCGACAGACTTCGACAGACCCTGACAGATTTCGACAGACCATGACAGACTTCTATAGACGCTGACAGACTTTGACAGATCCTGACAGACTTCGACTGACATCGACAGACTTCGACAGACCTCGACAGACTTCGAGAGACTCTGACAGACTTCCAGAGACCTTGACAGACTTCGACAGATCCTGAAAGACCTCGAAAGACGTCGACAGGCTTCAACGGACCCTGACAGACTTCAACAGACCCTGACAGACTTTGACAGACCCTGACAGACTTCGACAGACCCTGACAGACTTCCAAAGACGCTGACAGACTTCGACAGATCCTGACAGTCTTCGACTGACCTTGACAGACTTCGACAGACCTCGACAGACTTCGACAGACCCTGACAGACTTCGACAGACCCTGACAGACTTCGACAGACCCTGACAGACTTCCATAGATGCTGACAGACTTCGACAGATCCTGACAGACTTCGACTGACCTCGACAGACCTCGACAGACCTTGACAGACTTTGAGAGACCCTGACAGACTTCGACAGGCTTCAACAGACCCTGACAGACTTCAATAGACCCTGACAGACCACGAGAGACTCCGACAGAGCCCTACAGACTTCGACAGACCCTGACAGACTTCGACAGACCCTGACAGACTTTGACAGACCCTGAGAGACTTCCATAGATGCTGACAGACTTCGACAGATCCTGACAGACTTCGACTGACCTCGACAGACTTCGACAGACCTTGACAGACTTCGAGAGACCCTGACAGACTTCGACAGGCTTCAACAGACCCTGACAGACTTCAATAGACACTGACAGACCACGAGAGACTCCGACAGAGCCCTACAGACTTTGACAGACCCTGACAGAGTTCGACAGACCCTGACAGACTTCCACAGACTCCGACAGACCCATACAAACTTCGACAGACCCTGTCAGACTTCAACAGACCCCGACAGACTTCGACAGAACCCGACACACTTCGACAGACACTCACAGTCCCCAACAGACTTCGACAGACCCCTACAGACTTCGACAGACCCTGACAGACTTCCATAGATGCTGACAGACTTCGACAGATCCTGACAGACTTCAACTGACCTCGACAGACTTCGACAGACCTTGACAGACTTCGAGAGACCCTGACAGACTTCGACAGGCTTCAACAGACCCTGACAGACTTCAGTAGACCCTGACAGACCACGAGAGACTCCGACAGAGCCCTACAGACTTCGACAGACCCTGACAGACTTCGACAGACCCTGACAGACTTACATAGATGCTGACAGACTTCAACAGATCCTGACAGACTTCGATAGACCCTGACAGGCTTCGACAGACCTCGACAGACTTCGACAGAACTTGACAAACTTCGATAGACCCTGACAGATTTCCATAGACCCTGACAGACTTCAACAGACCCTGACAGACTTCGATAGACCCTGACAGACTTCCATAGAAGCTGACAGACTTCGACAGATCCTGAAAGACTGCGACTGACCTCGACAGACTTCGACAGACCCTGACAGACTTCGATAGACCCTGACAGACTTCAACAGACCCTGACAGATTTCAACAGACGCCGCCAGACCCTTAGAGACTTCGACAGACCCTGTCAGACTTCAACAGACCCCGAAAGACTTCGACAGACCCCGACACACTTCGACAGACCCGGACAGAATTCGATAGACCCTCACAGACCCCAACAGACTTCGACAGACCCCTACAGATGTCAACAGACCCCTACAGACTTCGACACACCCTGACAGAATTCGACAGTCCCTTACAGAATTCGAAATACCTTGACAGACCCTGACAGACTTCGACAGACCCCTTCAGACTTCGATAGACCGTGAAAGACTTCGAAAGACCTCTCCAAACCCTGGCAGACATCGACAGACCTTGACAGACCCTGACAGACTTCGACAGACCCTGACAGACTTCGACATACCTCGGCAGACTTTGACAGACCCCTTCAGACTTCGATAGACCCTGACAGATTTCGAAAGACCTCTCCAGACCCCTACAGACTTCAACAGACTTCAACAGTCCTAGACAGACTTCGAGAGACCCTGACAGACTTCGACAGACCCTGACAGACTTGGAAAGACCCTGACAGACTTCCATAGACCCTGACAGACTTCGACAGATCCTGAAAGACCTCGACAGACTTCGACAGACTTCGACAGACCTCGACAGACTTCGACAGATTTTGACAGACTTCGACAGACCCTGACAGACTTCGACAGATCCTGAAAGACCTCGACAGACTTTGACAGGCTTCAACATACCCTGACAGGCTTCAACAGACCCTGACAGACTTTGATAGACTCTGACAGACTTCGACAGACCACGAGAGACTCAGACAGACCCCTACAGACTTCGACAGACCCTGACAGACTTCGACAGAACTCGACAAACTTCGATAGACCCTGACAGATTTCCATAGACCCTGACAGACTTCAACAGACCCTGACAGATTTCGATAGACCCTGACAGACTTCGACAGAACACGAGAGATTCCGACAGACCCCTACAGACTTCTACAGACCCTAACAGACTTCGACAGACCTCGACAGACTTCGACAGAGTCTGACAGACTTCCACAGACACTGACAGACTTCGACTGACCTCGACAGACCTCGACAGACTTCGACAGAACTCGACAAACTTCGATAGACCCTGACAGATTTCCATAGACCCTGACAGACTTCGACAGATCCTGACAGATTTCGACAGACCCTGACAGACTTCGACAGATCCTGAAAGACCTCGACAGACTTTGACAGGCTTCAACATACCCTGACAGGCTTCAACAGACCCTGACAGACTTCGATAGACCCTGACAGACTTCGACAGACCACGAGAGACTCAGACAGACCCCTACAGACTTCGACTGACCTCGACAGACTTCGACAGAACTCGACAAACTTTGATAGACCCTGACAGATTTCCATAGACCCTGACAGACTTCAACAGACCCTGACAGATTTCCATAGACCCTGACAGACTTCGACAGACTCTGACAGACTTCCACAGACCCTGACAGATTTCGACTGACCTCGACAGACTTCAGCAGACCTCGACAGACTTCGACAGACCCTGACAGATTTCGACAGACCATGACAGACTTCCATAGACGCTGACAGACTTTGACAGATCCTGACAGACTTCGACTGACCTCGACAGACTTCGACAGACCTTGACAGACTTCGAGAGACTCTGACAGACTTCCAGAGACCTTGACAGACTTCGACAGATCCTGAAAGACCTCGAAAGACGTCGACAGGCTTCAACAGACCCTGACAGACTTCAACAGACCCTGACAGACTTTGACAGACCCTGACAGACTTCGACAGACCCTGACAGACTTCCAAAGACGCTGACAGACTTCGACAGATCCTGACAGACTTCGACAGACCTCGACAGAATTCGACAGACTTTGACAGACTTCCACAGACCCTGACAGACTTCGACAGATCCTGAAAGACTTCGACAGACCCTGATAAACTTCAACAGACCCCCACAGACGTCAACAGAACTCGACCGATTTCGACAGACCTTGACAGACTTCCATAGACCCTGACAGACTTCGACAGATCCTGAAAGACCTCGACAGACTTCAACAGACCTCGACAGATGTCGACAGATTCTGACAGACTTCAACAGACCCTGACAGACTTTGACAGACCCTGACAGACTTCGACAGACCCTGACAGACTTCCAAAGACGCTGACAGACTTCGACAGATCCTGACAGTCTTCGACTGACCTTGACAGACTTCGACAGACCTCGACAGACTTCCACAGACCCTGACAGACTTCGACAGATCCTGAAAGAACTCGACAGACTTCAACAGGCTTCAACAGACCCTGACAGACTTCAATAGACCGTGACAGACCACGAGAGACTCCGACGGAGCCCTACAGACTTCGACAGACCCTGACAGACTTCGACAGACCCTGACAGACTTCGACAGACCCTGACAGACTTCCATAGATGCTGACAGACTTCGACAGATCCTGACAGACTTCGACTGACCTCGACAGACTTCGACAGACCTTGACAGACTTCGATAGACCCTCACAGACCCCAACAGACTTCGACAGACCCCTACAGATGTCAACAGACCCCTACAGACTTCGACACACCCTGACAGAATTCGACAGTCCCTTACAGAATTCGAAATACCTTGACAGACCCTGACAGACTTCGACAGACGCTGACAGACTTGGACATACCTCGACAGACTTCGACAGACCCCTTCAGACTTCGATAGACCGTGAAAGACTTCGAAAGACCTCTCCAAACCCTGGCAGACATCGACAGACCTTGACAGACCCTGACAGACTTCGACAGACCCTGACAGACTTCGACATACCTCGGCAGACTTTGACAGACCCCTTCAGACTTCGATAGACCCTGACAGATTTCGAAAGACCTCTCCAGACCCCTACAGACTTCAACAGACTTCAACAGTCCTAGACAGACTTCGAGAGACCCTGACAGACTTCGACAGACCCTGACAGACTTGGAAAGACCCTGACAGACTTCCATAGACCCTGACAGACTTCGACAGATCCTGAAAGACCTCGACAGACTTCGAGAGACTTCGACAGACCTCGACAGACTTCGACAGATTTTGACAGACTTCGACAGACCCTGACAGACTTCGACAGATCCTAAAAGACCTCGACAGACTTTGACAGGCTTCAACATACCCTGACAGGCTTCAACAGACCCTGACAGACTTTGATAGACTCTGACAGACTTCGACAGACCACGAGAGACTCAGACAGACCCCTACAGACTTCGACAGACCCTGACAGACTTCGACAGAACTCGACAAACTTCGATAGACCCTGACAGATTTCCATAGACCCTGACAGACTTCAACAGACCCTGACAGATTTCGATAGACCCTGACAGACTTCAACAGAACACGAGAGATTCCGACAGACCCCTACAGACTTCTACAGACCCTAACAGACTTCGACAGACCTCGACAGACTTCGACAGAGTCTGACAGACTTCCACAGACACTGACAGACTTCGACTGACCTCGACAGACCTCGACAGACTTCGACAGAACTCGACAAACTTCGATAGACCCTGACAGATTTCCATAGACCCTGACAGACTTCGACAGATCCTGACAGATTTCGACAGACCCTGACAGACTTCGACAGATCCTGAAAGACCTCGACAGACTTTGACAGGCTTCAACATACCCTGACAGGCTTCAACAGACCCTGACAGACTTCGATAGACCCTGACAGACTTCGACAGACCACGAGAGACTCAGACAGACCCCTACAGACTTCGATTGACCTCGACAGACTTCGACAGAACTCGACAAACTTTGATAGACCCTGACAGATTTCCATAGACCCTGACAGACTTCAATAGACCCTGACAGATTTCCATAGACCCTGACAGACTTCGACAGACTCTGACAGACTTCCACAGACCCTGACAGATTTCGACTGACCTCGACAGACTTCAGCAGACCTCGACAGACTTCGACAGACCCTGACAGATTTCGACAGACCATGACAGACTTCCATAGACGCTGACAGACTTCGACAGATCCTGACAGACTTCGACTGACCTCGACAGACTTCGACAGACCTCGACAGACTTCCAGAGACTCTGACAGACTTCCAGAGACCTTGACAGACTTCGACAGATCCTGAAAGACCTCGACAGACGTCGACAGGCTTCAACAGACCCTGACAGACTTCAACAGACCCTGACAGACTTTGACAGACCCTGACAGACTTCGACAGACCCTGACAGACTTCCAAAGACGCTGACAGACTTCGACAGATCCTGACAGACTTCGACAGACCTCGACAGAATTCGACAGACTTTGACAGACTTCCACAGACCCTGACAGACTTCGACAGATCCTGAAAGACTTCGACAGACCCTGATAAACTTCAACAGACCCCCACAGACGTCAACAGAACTCGACCGATTTCGACAGACCTTGACAGACTTCCATAGACCCTGACAGACTTCGACAGATCCTGAAAGACCTCGACAGACTTCAACAGACCTCGACAGATGTCGACAGATTCTGACAGACTTCAACAGACCCTGACAGACTTTGACAGACCCTGACAGACTTCGACAGACCCTGACAGACTTCCAAAGACGCTGACAGACTTCGACAGATCCTGACAGTCTTCGACTGACCTTGACAGACTTCGACAGACCTCGACAGACTTCCACAGACCCTGACAGACTTCGACAGATCCTGAAAGAACTCGACAGACTTCAACAGGCTTCAACAGACCCTGACAGACTTCAATAGACCGTGACAGACCACGAGAGACTCCGACAGAGCCCTACAGACTTCGACAGACCCTGACAGACTTCGACAGACCCTGACAGACTTCGACAGACCCTGACAGACTTCCATAGATGCTGACAGACTTCGACAGATCCTGACAGACTTCGACTGACCTCGACAGACTTCGACAGACCTCGACAGATTTCGACAGACCATGACAGACTTCCATAGACGCTGACAGACTTCGAGAGACCCTGACAGACTTCGACAGGCTTCAACAGACCCTGACAGACTTCAATAGACACTGACAGACCACGAGAGACTCCGACAGAGCACTACAGACTTCGACAGACCCTGACAGACTTCGACAGACCCTGACAGACTTCCATAGATGCTGACAGACTTCGACAGATCCTGACAGACTTCGACTGACCTCGACAGATTTCGACAGACCTTGACAGACTTTGAGAGACCCTGACAGACTTCGACAGGCTTCAACAGACCCTGACAGACTTCAATAGACCCTGACAGACCACGAGAGACTCCGACAGAGCCCTACAGACTTCGACAGACCCTGACAGACTTCGACAGACCCTGACAGACTTCGAAAGACCCTGAGAGACTTCCATAGATGCTGACAGACTTCGACAGATCCTGACAGACTTCGACTGACCTCGACAGACTTCGACAGACCTTGACAGACTTCGAGAGACCCTGACAGACTTCGACAGGCTTCAACAGACCCTGACAGACTTCAATAGACCCTGACAGACCACGAGAGACTCCGACAGAGCCCTACAGACTTTGACAGACCCTGACAGAGTTCGACAGACACTGACAGACTTCCACAGACTCCGACAGACTTCGACATACCTCGGCAGACTTTGACAGACCCTTCAGACTTCGATAGACCCTGACAGATTTCGAAAGACCTCTCCAGACCCCTACAGACTTCAACAGACTTCAACAGTCCTAGACAGACTTCGAGAGACCCTGACAGACTTCGACAGACCCTGACAGACTTGGAAAGACCCTGACAGACTTCAATAGACCCTGACAGACTTCGACAGATCCTGAAAGACCTCGACAGACTTCGACAGACTTCGACAGACCTCGACAGACTTCGACAGATTTTGACAGACTTCGACAGACCCTGACAGACTTTGACAGATCCTGAAAGACCTCGACAGACTTTGACAGGCTTCAACATACCCTGACAGACTTCAACAGACCACGATAGACTCCGACAGACCCCTACAGACTTCGACAGACCCTGACAGAATTCGACAGACCCCTACAGACTTCAACAGTCCCCTACAGATCCTGACAGACTTCGATAGACCCCGACAGATTTAGACAGACCCTGATAGACTTCGACAGACCCTGACAGAGTTCGACAGACCCTGACAGACTTCCACAGACTCCGACAGACCCATACAAACTTCGACAGACCCTGTCAGACTTCAACAGACCCCGAAAGACTTCGACAGACCCCGAGACACTTCGACAGAACCCGACACACTTCGACAGACACTCACAGTCCCCAACAGACTTCGACAGACCCCTACAGACTGCGACACACCCTGACAGACTTTGACAGTCGCTGACAGAATTCGACATACCTTGACAGACCCTGACAGACTTCGACAGACCCTGACAGACTTCGAGAGACCCTGACAGACTTCCATAGACGCTGACAGACTTCGACAGATCCTGACAGACTTTGACTGACCTCGACAGACTTCGACAGACCCTGACAGACTTCAATAGACCCTGACAGACCATGAGAGACTCCGACAGAGCCCTGCAGACTTCGACAGACACCAAGAGACTTCGAAAGACCCTGACAGACTTCCATAGATGCTGACAGACTTCGACAGATCCTGACAGACTTCGACTGACCTCGACAGACTTCGACAGAACTCGACAAACTTCGATATACCCTGACAGACTTTGACAGTCGCTGACAGAATTCGACATACCTTGACAGACCCTGACAGACTTCGACAGACCCTGACAGACTTCGAGAGACCCTGACAGACTTCCATAGACGCTGACAGACTTCGACACACCCTGACAGACTTTGACAGTCGCTGACAGAATTCGACATACCTTGACAGACCCTGACAGACTTCGACAGACCCTGACAGACTTCGACAGACTCTGACAGACTTCCTCAGACCCTGACAGACTTCGACAGATCCTGAAAGACCTCAACAGACTTCGACAGGCTTCAACAGACCCTGACAGACTTCAATAGACCCTGACAGACCATGAGAGACTCCGACAGAGCCCTGCAGACTTCGACAGACACCAAGAGACTTCGAAAGACCCTGACAGACTTCCATAGATGCTGACAGACTTCGACAGATCCTGACAGACTTCGACTGACCTCGACAGACTTCGACAGAACTCGACAAACTTCGATATACCCTGACAGATTTCCATAGACCCTGACAGACTTCAACAGACCCTGACAGACTTCGATAGACCCTGACAGACTTCGACAGACCACGAGAGATTCCAACAGACCCCTACAGACTTCGACAGACCCTGACAGACTTCGACAGACCCTGACAGACTTCCATAGATGCTGACAGACTTCAACAGACCCTGACAGACTTTGATAGACCCTGACAGACTTCAACAGACCACGAGAAATTCCGACAGACCCCTACAGACTTCGACAGACCCTGACAGACTTCGATAGACCCTGACAGACTTCCATAGATGCTGACAGACTTCGACAGATCCTGAAAGACGTCGACAGACTTCGACAGACTTCGACAGACCTCGACAGACTTCTACAGATTCTGACAGACTTCCACAGACCCGGACAGACTTTGACAGATCCTGAAAGACCTCGACAGACTTCGACAGGCTTCAAAAGACCCGAACAGGCTTCAACAGACCTTACAGACTTCGATAAACCCTGACAGACTTCGACAGACCACGAGAGACTCAGACAGAGCCCTACAGACTTCGACAGACCCTGACAGACTTTGACAGACCCTGACAGACTTCAACAGATCCTGAAAGACCTCGGCAGACTTCGACAGGCTTCAACAGACCATGACAGACTTCAACAGACCCTGACAGACCACGAGAGACTCTGACAGACCCCCACAGACTTCGACAGACCCTGACAGACTTCGACAGACCCTGACAGACTTCCATAGATGCTGACAGACTTCGACAGATCCTGACAGACTTCGACAGACCCTGACAGACTTCGACAGACCACGAGAAATTCCGACAGACCCCTACAGACTTCGACAGACCCTGACAGACTTCGATAGACCCTGACAGACTTCCATAGATGCTGACAGACTTCGACAGATCCTGAAAGACGTCGACAGACTCCGACAGACTTCGACAGACCTCGACAGACTTCTACAGATTCTGACAGACTTCCACAGACCCGGACAGACTTTGACAGATCCTGAAAGACCTCGACAGACTTCGACAGGCTTCAAAAGACCCGAACAGGCTTCAACAGACCTTACAGACTTCGATAAACCCTGACAGACTTCGACAGACCACGAGAGACTCAGACAGAGCCCTACAGACTTCGACAGACCCTGACAGACTTTGACAGACCCTGACAGACTTCAACAGATCCTGAAAGACCTCGGCAGACTTCGACAGGCTTCAACAGACCATGACAGACTTCAACAGACCCTGACAGACCACGAGAGACTCTGACAGACCCCTACAGACTTCGACAGACCCTGACAGACTTCGACAGACCCTGACAGACTTCCATAGATGCTGACAGACTTCGACAGATCCTGAGAGACTTCGACAGACCCTGACAGACTTCGATAGAACCTGAAAGACTTCGACAGACCTCTCCAGACCCTGACAGACGTTGACAGACCCCTTCAGACTTCAATAGACACTGATAGATTTTGAAAGACCTCTCCAGACCCCTAAAGACTTCGACAGACTTCAACAGACCTAGACAGACGTTGAGAGACCCTGACAGACTTCGACAGACCCCGACAGTCTTGGAAAGACCCTGACAGACTTCGTCAGATCCTGACAGACTTGGACACACCCCGACAGACTTAGAAAGACCTCGACAGACTTCGACAGACCCTGACAGATTTCCATAGACCCTGAAAGATTCGACAGATCCTGAAAGACGTCGACAGACGTTGACAGACTTGGAAAGACTTCGAAAGACCCTGACAGACTTCCAATTACCCTGACAGACTTCGACAGATCCTGAAAGACTTTGACAGACCCTGATAAACTTCAACAGACCCCCACAGATGTCCACAGAACTCGACCAATTTCGACAGACCTTGACAGACTTCCATAGACCCTGACAGACTTCCACAGACTTCGACAGACCTCGACAGTCTTCGACAGATTCTGACAGATTTCCACAGACCCTGACAGACTTCGACAGATCCTGAAAGACCTCGAGAGACTTCGACAGGCTTCAAAAGACCCGGACAGGCTTCAACAGACCCTGACAGACTTCGATAGACCTCGAAAGACTTCGACAGACCACAAGAGACTAAGAGAGACCCCTACCGACTTCGACAGACCCTGACAGACTTCGACAGACCCTGACAGACTTCCATAGATGCTGACAGACTTCGACAGATCCTGACAGACTTCGGCTGACCTTGACAGACTTCGACAGACCTCGACAGACTTCGACAGACTCTGACAGACTTCCACAGACCCTGACAGACTTCGACAGATCCTGAAAGACCTCGACAGACTTCGACAGGCTTCAAAAGACCCGGACAGGCTTCAACAGACCCTGACAGACTTCGATAGACCCTGACAGACTTCAATAGACGCTGACAGACTTCGACAGATCCTGACAGACTTCGACAGACCCTGACAGACTTCGACAGACCCTGACAGACTTCCATAGACACTGACAGACTTCGACAGATCCTGACAGACTTCAATTGAGCTCGAGAGACTTCGACAGACCTCGACAGACTTCGACAGACTCTGACAGACTTCCACAGATGCTGAAAGACTTCCACAGATCCTGAAAGACCTCGACAGACTTCGACAGGCTTCAACAGACCCTGACAGACTTCAATATACCCTGACAGACCACGAGAGACTCTGACAGAGCCCTACAGACTTCAACAGACCCTGACAGACTTCGACAGACCCTGACAGACTTCGACAGACCCTGACAGACTTCCATAGACGCTGACAGACTTCGACAGATCCTGACAGACTTCAACTGAGCTCGAGAGACTTCAACAGACCTCGACAGACTTCGACAGACCCTGACAGACTTCAATAGACGCTGACAGACTTCGACAGATCCTGACAGACTTCGACAGACCCTGACAGACTTCAATAGACGCTGACAGACTTCGACAGATCTTGACAGACTTCGACAGACCCTGACAGACTTCAGTAGACGCTGACAGACTTCGACAGATCCTGACAGACTTCCACTGACCTCGACAGACTACGACACACCTCGACAGACTTCGAAAGACTCTGCCAAATTCCACAGACCCTGACAGACTTCGACAGATCCTGAAAGACCTCGACAGACTTCGACAAGCTTCAACAGACCCTGACAGACTTTAATAGACCCTGACAGACTTTGACTGACCAAGAGAGACTCCGACAGACCCCGACAGACTTCGACAGAACCTGACAGACTTCGACAGACCCCTACAGACTTCGACAGACCCCTACAGACCCTGACAGACCCTGACAGATTTCGACAGACCCTGACAGACTTCGAAAGACCTCTCGACCCCTACAGATTTCAACAGACTTCAACAGACCTAGACAGACTTCGAGAGACCCTGACAGACTTAGACAGACCCCGACAGACGTGGAAAGACCCTGACAGACTTCCATAGACCCTGACAGATTTTGTCAGATCCTGACAGACTTCGATAGATCCTGACAGACTTCGACAGACCACAAGAGATTCCGACAGTCCCCTACAGACTTCGACAGACCCTGACAGACGTCGACAGACCCTGACAGACTTCCATAGACGGCAACTGATTTCGACAGACCTTGACAGACTTCCATAGACCCTGACAGACTTCCACAGACTTCCACAGACCTTGACAGTCTTCGACAGATTCTGACAGATTTCCACAGACCCTGACAGACTTTGACAGATCCTGAAAGACCTCGACAGACTTCGACAGGCTTCAAAAGACCCGGACAGGCTTCAACAGACCCTGACAGACTTCGATAGACCCTGACAGACTTCAATAGACGCTGACAGACTTCGACAGATCCTGACAGACTTCGACAGACCCTGACAGACTTCAATAGACGCTGACAGACTTCGACAGATACTGACAGACTTCGACAGACCCTGACAGACTTCAATAGACATTGACAGACTTCGACAGATCCTGACAGACTTCCACTGACCTCGACAGACTACGACAGACCTCCACAGACTTCGAAAGACTCTGACAAACTTCCACAGACCCTGACAGACTTCCACAGATCCTGAAAGACCTCGACAGACTTCGACAGGCTTCAACAGACCCTGACAGACTTTGATAGACCCTGACAGACTTCGACAGACCAAGAGAGACTCCGACAGACCCCGACAGACTTCGACAGACCCTGACAGACTTCGACAGACCCTGACAGACTTCCATAGACGGCGACCGATTTCGACAGACCTTGACAGACTTCCATAGACCCTGACAGACTTCCACAGACTTTGACAGACCTCGACAGTCTTCGACAGATTCTGACAGATTTCCACAGACCCTGACAGACTTTGACAGATCCTGAAAGACCTTGACAGATGTCGACAGGCTTCAAAAGACCCGGACAGGCTTCAACAGACCCTGACAGACTTCGATAGACCCTGACAGACTTCAAAAGACCTCTCGACCCCTACAGATTTCGACAGACTTCAACAGACCTAGACAGACTTCGAGAGACCCTGACAGACTTAGACAGACCCCAACAGACTTGGAAAGACCCTGACAGACTTCCATAGACCCTGACAGACTTCGACAGACCCTGACAGACTTCAATAGACGCTGACAGACTTCGACAGATACTGACAGACTTCGACAGACCCTGACAGACTTCAATAGACATTGACAGACTTCGACAGATCCTGACAGACTTCCACTGACCTCGACAGACTACGACAGACCTCCACAGACTTCGAAAGACTCGGAAAAACTTCCACAGACCCTGACAGACTTCCACAGATCCTGAAAGACCTCGACAGACTTCGACAGGCTTCAACAGACCCTGACAGACTTTGATAGACCCTGACAGACTTCGACAGACCAAGAGAGACTCCGACAGACCCCGACAGACTTCGACAGACCCTGACAGATTTCGACAGACCCCTACAGACTTCGACAGACCCCTACAGACCCTGACAGACCCCGACAGATTTTGACAGACCCTGACAGACTTCGACAGACCCTGACAGACTTCGAAAGACCTCTCGACCCCTACAGATTTCGACAGACTTCAACAGACCTAGACAGACTTCGAGAGACCCTGACAGACTTAGACAGACCCCGACAGACTTGGAAAGACCCTGACAGACTTCCATAGACCCTGACAGACTTCGTCAGATCCTGACAGACTTCGATAGACCCTGACAGACTTCGACAGACCACGAGAGATTCCGACAGACCCCTACAGACTTCGACAGACCCTGACAGACTTCGACAGACCCTGACAGACTTCCATAGATGGCGACCGATTTCGACAGACCTTGACAGACTTCCATAGACCCTGACAGACTTCCACAGACTTTGACAGACCTCGACAGTCTTCGACAGATTCTGACAGATTTCCACAGACCCTGACAGACTTTAACAGATCCTGAAAGACCTTGACAGACGTCGACAGGCTTCAAAAGACCCGGACAGGCTTCAACAGACCCTGACAGACTTCGATAGACCCTGACAGACTTCGACAGACCACGAGAGACTAAGACAGACCCCTACAGACTTCGACAGACCCTGACAGACTTCCATAGATGCTGACAGACTTCGACAGACCACGAGAGACTAAGACAGACCCCTACAGACTTCGGCTGACCTTGACAGACTTCGACAGATCCTGAAAGACCTTGACAGACTTCGACAGGCTTCAACAGACCCTGACAGACTTCAATATACCCTGACAGACCACGAGAGACTCTGACAGAGCCCTACAGACTTCAACAGACCCTGACAGACTTCAACAGACCCTGACAGACTTCGACAGACCCTGACAGACTTCCATAGACACGGACAGACTTCGACAGATCCGGACAGACTTCAACTGAGCTCGAGAGACTTCGACAGACCTCAACAGACTTCGACAGACTCTGACAGACTTCCACAGATCCTGAAAGACCTCAACAGACTTCGACAGACTTCGAGAGACCCTGACAGACTTCAATATACCCTGACAGACCACGAGAGACTCTGACAGAGCCCTACAGACTTCAACAGACCCTGACAGACTTCGACAGACCCTGACAGACTTCTACAGACCCTGACAGACTTCCATAGACGCTGACAGACTTCGACAGATCCTGACAGACTTCAACTGAGCTCGAGAGACTTCAACAGACCTCGACAGACTTCGACAGACCCTGACAGACTTCAATAGACGCTGACAGACTTCAACAGATCCTGACAGACTTCGACAGACCCTGACAGACTTCAGTAGACGCTGACAGACTTCGACAGATCCTGACAGACTTCCACTGACCTCGACAGACTATGACAGACCTCGACAGACTTCAAAAGACTCTGACAAACTTCCACAGACCCTGACAGACTTCGACAGATCCTGAAAGACCTCGACAGACTTCGACAGGCTTCAACAGACACTGACAGACTTCGACAGACCCTGACAGACTTCGACAGACCCCTACAGACTTCGACAGACCCCTACAGACCCTGACAGACCCCGACAGATTTCGACAGACCCTGACAGACTTCGACAGACCATGACAGACTTCGAAAGACCTCTCGACCCCTACAGATTTCGACAGACTTCAACAGACCTAGACAGACTTCGAGAGACCCTGACAGACTTAGACAGACCCCGTCAGACTTGGAGAGACCCTGACAGAATTCCATAGACCCTGACAGATTTCAATAGACCCTGACAGACTTCAATAGACGCTGACAGACTTCGACAGATCCTGACAGACTTCGACAGACCCTGACAGACTTCGACATACCCCTACAGACTTCGACAGACCCCTACAGACCCTGACAGAACCCGACAGATTTCGACAGACCTTGACAGACTTCGACAGACCCTAACAGACTTCGAAAGACCTCTCGACCCCTACAGATTTCGACAGACTTCAACAGACCTAGACAGACTTCGAGAGACACTGACAGACTGAGACAGACCCCGACAGACTTGGAAAGACCCGGACAGGCTTCAACAGACCCTGACAGACTTCGATAGACCCTGACAGACTTCAATAGACGCTGACAGACTTCGACAGATCCTGACAGACTTCAATAGACCCTGACAGACTTCAATAGACGCTGACAGACTTCGACAGATCCTGACAGACTTCGACAGACCCTGACAGACTTCGACAGATGCTGACAGACTTCGACAGATCCTGACAGACTTCCACTGACCTTGACAGACTACGACAGAGCTCGACAGACTTCGAAAGACTCTGACAAAGTTCCACAGACCCTGACAGACTTCGACAGATCCTGAAAGACCTCGACAGACTTCGACAGGCTTCAACAGACCCTGACAGACTTTGATAGACCCTGACAGACTTCGACAGACCAAGAGAGACTCTGACAGACCCCGACCGACTTCGACAGACCCTGACAGACTTCGACAGAGCCCTACAGACTTCGACAGACCCCTACAGACCCTGACAGACCCCGACAGATTTCGACAGACCCTGACAGACTTCGACAGACCCTGACAGACTTCGAAAGACCTCTCGACCTCTACAGATTTCGACAGACTTCAACAGACCTAGACAGACTTCGAGAGACCCTGACAGACTTAGACAGACCCCGACAGACTTGGAAAGACCCTGACAGACTTCCATAGACCCTGACAGACTTCGTCAGATCCTGACAGACTTCGATAGACCCTGATAGACTTTGACAGACCACGAGAGATTCCGACAGACCCCTACAGACTTCGACAGACCCTGACAGACTTCGACAGACCTTGACAGACTTCCATAGACGGCGACCGATTTCGACAGACCTTGACAGACTTCCATAGACCCTGACAGACTTCCACAGACTTCGACAGACCTCGACAGTCTTCGACAGATTCTGACAGATTTCCACAGGCCCTGACAGACTTCGACAGATCCTGAAAGACCTCGACAGACTTCGACAGGCTTCAAAAGACCCGGACAGGCTTCAACAGACCCTGATAGACTTCGATAGACCCTGACAGACTTCGACAGCCCACGAGAGACTAAGACAGACACCTACAGACTTCGACAGACCCTGACAGACTTCGACAGACCCTAACAGACTTCCATAGATGCTGACAGACTTCGACAGATCCTGACAGACTTCGGCTGACCTTGACAGACTTCGACAGACCTCGACAGACTTCGACAGACTCTGACAGACTTCCACAGACCCTGACAGACTTCAATAGATGCTGACAGACTTCGACAGATCCTGACAGACTTCGACAGACCCTGACAGACTTCAATAGATGCTGACAGACTTCGACAGATCCTGACAGACTTCCACTGACCTCGACAGATTACGACAGATGTCGACAGACTTCGAAAGACTCTGACAAACTTCCACAGACCCCGACAGACTTCAACAGACCCTGACAGACTTCGACAGACCCCTACAGACTTTGCCAGACTCCTACAGAACCTGACAGACCCGACAGATTTCGACAGACCCTGACAGACTTCGACAGACCCTGACAGACTTCGAAAGACCTCTCGACCCCTACAGATTTCGACAGACTTCCCGACAGAGTTTTACAGACCATGAGAGACTTCGACAGACCCCTACAAACTTCAACAGACCCCTACAGACTTCGACAGACCCCGACAGACTTCGAAAGACCCTGACAGACTTCCACATACCTCGACAGAATTCAACAGACCCTGATAAACTTCAACAGACCCCCACAGATGTCGACAGAACTCGACCGATTTCGACAGACCTTGACAGACTTCCATAGACACTGACAGACTTCCACAGACTTCGACAGACCTCGACAGTCTTCGACAGATTCTGACAGACTTCCACAGACCCTGACAGACTTCGACAGATCCTGAAAGACCTTGACAGACTTTGACAGGCTTCAAAAGACCCGGACAGGCTTCAACAGACCCTGACAGACTTCGATAGACCCTGACAGACTTCGACAGATCCTGAAAGACCTCGACAGACTTCGACAGGCTTCAACAGACCCTGACAGACTTCAATATACCCTGACAGACCACGAGAGACTCTGACAGAGCCCTACAGACTTCAACAGACCCTGACAGACTTCGACAGACCCTGATAGACTTCCATAGACGCTGACAGACTTCGACAGATCCTGACAGACTTCAACTGAGCTCGAGAGACTTCGACAGACCTCGACAGACTTCGACAGACTCTGACAGACTTCCACAGATGCTGACAGACTTCCACAGATCCTGAAAGACTTCGACAGACTTCGACATGCTTCAACAGACCCTGACAGACTTCAATAGATGCTGACAGATTTCGACAGATCCTACAGACTTCCACTGACCTCGACAGACTACGACAGACCTCAACAGACTTCGAAAGACTCTGACAAACTTCCACAGACCCTGACAGACTTCGACAGATCCTGAAAGACCTCGACAGACTTCGACAGGCTTCAACAGACCCTGACAGACTTTGATAGACCCTGACAGACTTCGACAGACCAAGAGAGACTCCGACAGACCCCGACAGACTTCGACAGACCCTGACAGACTTCGACAGATCCTGAAAGACCTTGACAGACTTTGACAGGCTTCAAAAGACCCGGACAGGCTTCAACAGACCCTGACAGACTTCGATAGACCCTGACATACTTCGAAAGACCTCTTGACCCCTACAGATTTCGACAAACTTCAACAGACCTAGACAGACTTCGAGAGACCCTGACAGACTTAGACAGACCCCGACAGACTTGGAAAGACCCTGACAGACTTCCCTAGACCCTGACAGACTTCGTCAGATGCTGACAGACTTCGATATACCCTGACAGAATTCGACAGACCACGAGAGATTCCGACAGAACCCTACAGACTTCGACAGATCCTGTCAGACTTCGACAGACCCTGACAGACTTCCATAGATGGCGACAGACTTCGACAGATCCTGACAGACTTCGACAGATTTCGACAGACCTCGACAGACTTTGACAGACTCTGACAGACTTCGAGAGACCCTGAAAGACTTCGACAGACCCCGACAGACTTTGACAGACCATGACAGACTCCAACAGACCCGTAAAGACTTTGACAGACCCTGTTAGACTTCGACAGACCCAGACAGAATTCGACAGACCCGGACAGATTTCGCCAGACCCTCACACACCCCGACAGAATTTTACAGACCATGAGAGACTTCGACAGACCCCTACAGACTTCAACAGACCCCTACAGACTTTGACAGACCCCGACAGACTTCGACAGACCCTGACAGACTTCCACATACCTCAACAGAATTCGACAGACCCTGATAAACTTCAACAGACCCCCACAGATGTCAACAGAACTCGACCGATTTTGACAGACCTTGACAGACTTCCATAGACCCTGACAGACTTCCACAGACTTCCACAGACCTCGACAGTCTTCGACAGATTCTGACAGACTTCCACAGACCCTGACAGACTTCCACAGATCCTGAAAGACCTTGACAGACTTCGACAGGCTTCAAAAGACCCGGACAGGCTTCAACAGACCCTGACAGACTTCGATAGACCCTGACAGACTTCGACAGACACCGAGAGACTCAGACAGACCCCTACAGACTTTGACAGACCCTGACAGACTTCGACAGACCCTGACAGACTTCCATAGATGCTGACAGACTTCGACAGATCCTGACAGACTTCGGCTGACCTTGACAGACTTCGACAGACCTCGACAGACTTCGACAGACTCTGACAGACTTCCACAGACCCTAGACAGACTTCGACAGATCCTGAAAGACCTCGACAGACTTCAACAGGCTTCAACAGACCCTGACAGACTTCAATATACCCTGACAGATCACGAGAGACTCTGACAGAGCCCTACAGACTTCAACAGACCCTGACAGACTTCGACAGACCCTGACAGACTTCGACAGACCCTGACAGACTTCCATAGACGCTGACAGACTTCGACAGATCCTGACAGACTTCAACTGAGCTCGAGAGACTTCGACAGACTTTGACAGACTTCCACAGATCCTGAAAGACCTCAACAGACTTCGACAGGCTTCAACAGACCCTGACAGACTTCAATAGACGCTGACAGACTTCGACAGATCCTGACAGACTTCCACTGACCTTGACAGACTACGACAGACCTCGACAGACTTCGAAAGACTCTGACAAACTTCCACAGACCCTGACAGACTTCGACAGATCCTGAAAGACCTCGACAGACTTCGACAGACCCTGACAGACTTTGATAGACCCTGACAGACTTCGACAGACCAAGAGAGACTCCGACAGACCCCAACAGACTTCGACAGACCCTGACAGACTTCAACAGACCCCTACAGACTTCGACAGACCCCTACAGACCCTGACAGACCCCGACAGATTTCGACAGACCCTGACAGACTTCGACAGACCCTGACAGACTTTGAAAGACCTCTCGACCCCTACAGATTTCGACAGACTTCAACAGACCTAGACAGACTTTGAGAGACCCTGACAGACTTAGACAGACCCCGACAGACTTGGAAAGACCCTGACAGACTTCCATAGACCCTGACAGACTTCGTCAGATCCTGACAGACTTCGATAGACCCTGACAGACTTCGACAGACCACGAGAGATTCCGACAGACCCCTACAGACTTCGACAGACCCTGACAGACTTCGACAGACCCTGACAGACTTCCATAGACGGTGACAGACTTCAACAGATCCTGACAGACTTTGACTGACCTCGACAGATTTTGACAGACCTCAACAGACTTCGACAGACTCTGACAGACTTCCACAGACCCTGACAGACCTTGACAGACCCTGAAAGACTTCGACAGACCCTGACAGACTTCGACAGAACATGACAGACTCCGACAGACCCGTAAAGACTTCGACAGACCCTGTTAGACTTCGACAGACGCAGCCAGAATTCGACAGACCCGGACAGATTTCGCCAGACCCTCACAGACCCCGACAGAATTTTACAGACCATGAGAGACTTCGACAGACCCCTACAGACTTCAACAGACCCCTACAGACTTCGACAGACCCCGACAGACATCGACAGACCCTGACAGACTTCGACTGACCCCGACAGACTTCGACAGACCCTGACAGACTTTGACAGACCTTGACAGACTTTGAAAGACCCTGAAATACTTCGACAGACCCTGACAGACTTTGCCAGACCCCTACAGATTTTGAAAGACCCTGACAGACTTCGACAGACCTTGACAGACTTCGATAGACCATTACAGACTTCAACAGATCCTCAGAGACTTCAACAGACCCTGACATATTTCGACAGACCCTGACACACTTTGACAGACCTTGACAGACTTTGAAAGACCCTGACAGTCTTCGACAGACTCTGACAGAATTCAACAGATCCTGACATACTTCCACAGACCCTGACAGATGTCGACAGACCCTGCCATACTTTGAGAGACCCCTACAGACTTCGACAAACCACGACAGACTCTGACAGACTCCGACAGACCCCTACATACTTCAACAGACCCTGACAGACTTCGACAGACCCTGACAGACGTCGACAGACCCCGATTGAAGTCGACAGACCACGACCAATTTCAACAGACCCTGACAGACTTCGACAGATCCCGACAGACTTTGACAGACCCTGACAGACTTCGACCGACCCTGACAGTCTTCGACAGACCCTGAAATACTTCGACAGACCCTGACAGACTTCGAAAGACTCTGACAGACTTTGACAGACTCTGACATACTTCGACAGACCCTGACAGACTTCGAAAGACCCTGCCATACTTTGAAAGCTGCCTACAGACTTCGACATACCTCGACAGACTTGGACAGACCCCGTCAGACTTCGACAGACCCCTACAGACTTGGACAGACCCTGAGAGACTTCGACAGAACGTGACAGACTTAGGCAGACCTTGACGGACTTCGACAGACGCTGACAGACTTCGACAGACCCTGACAGATGTCAACAGACCTTGACTGACTTCGACAAACCCTGACAGACTTCGACAGACCCCTTCAGACTTCGAGAGACCCATACAGACTTCAACAGACCCCTACAGATTTCGACAGACCCTGACAGACTTCCATAGACCCTGACAGACTTCGTCAGATCCTGACAGACTTGGACAGACTCTGACAGTCTTTGACAGACCCTGATAAACTTTAACTGACCCCTACAGACTTCGACAGAACTCGACAGACCACGACAGACTTCGAGAGACCCTGACAGACTTCGACAGACCCCAATTGAAGTCAACAGACCATGACCGACTTGGACAGAGCCTGACAGACTTTGACTGACCCCTACAGACTTCAACAGAACTCGACTGATTTCGACAGATCTCGACAAACTTTGACAGACCTTGACAGACTTCGACAGACCCCGACTGACTTCGACAGACCACGACAGACTTCGAGAGACCCTGACAGACTTCGACAGACCCCGATTGAAGTCAACAGACCATGACCGACTTGGACAGAGCCTGACAGACTTTGACAGACTCTCACAGACTTCAACAGACCCTGACATACTTTGACAGACTTCGCCAGACCTTGACAGACTTCTCCAGACCACAACAGACTCCGACAGACTCCGATAGACCTCTACATACTTCGACAGACCCTGACAGACTTCGACAGACCCTGACAGACGTCGACAGACCCCGAAAGATTTCGACAGACCCTCTCAGACCCCGACAGACTTCGACAGACCCTGACAGACTTCAACAGACCCCACCAGTCTTCAACAGACCCCTACAGACTTCGACAGACCCTGACAGACGTTGACAGACCTTGACAGACTTCGATAGACCATGACAGACTTCGACAGACCCCGACAGACTTCAACAGACCCTGACAGACTTTGACAGACCATGTCAGACTTCGACAGACCATGACAGATTTCGACAGACCCCGACAGACTTCGACAGACCCTGAAATATTTCGACAGACCCTGACAGACTTCGACAGACTCTGACAGATTTTGACAGACCCTGACATACTTTGACAGACCCTGACAGACTTCCACAGACCCCTACAGACTTCGACTGACCCCGACAGACTTTGACAGACCTTGACAGACTTCAATAGACCATGACAGACTTCGACAGACCCCGACAGACTTCGACAGACCCTGGCATATTTCGACAGACCCCGACAGACTTCGACAGACCTTGACAGACTTCGACAGACCCTGACAGACTTCGACAGACCCTGACAGACTTCGACAGACCCTGACAGACTTCGACAGATCCTGCCATACTTCGACAGACCCCTACAGACTTCGACAGACCCCGACAGACTTTGACAGACCTTGACAGACTTCGATAGACCATGACAGACTTCAACAGACCCTGACAGACTTAGGCAGACCCTGACAGACTTCGACAGACCCTGCCATACTTCGACAGACCCCTACAGACATCGACAGACCCCGACAGACTTTGACAGACCCTGACAGACTTCGACAGACCCTGACAGACAGTGTGTGTGTGTGTGTGTGTGTGTGTGTGTGTACTCACACATTATATAATTATATATAATTATCTATATATACAGTGGTGCGGGGGCGGCATAGTGGTGTAGTGGTTAGCGCTGTCACCTCACAGCAAGAAGGTCCGGGTTCGAGCCCCATGGCTGGCGAGGGCCTTTCTGTGCGGAGTTTACATGTTCTCCCCATGTCCGCGTGGGTTTCCTCCGGGTGCTCCGGTTTCCCCCACAGTCCAAAGACATGCAGGTTAGGTTAACTGGTGACTCTAAATTGAGCGTAGGTGTGAATGTGAGTGTAAATGGTTGTCTGTGTCTATGTGTCAGCCCTGTGATGACCTGGTGACTTGTTCAGGGTGTACCCTGCCTTTCGCCCGTAGTCAGCTGGGATAGGCTCCAGCTTTCCTGCGACCCTGTAGAACAGGATAAAGCGGCTAGAGATAATGAAATGAGATGAGATGAGATGAGATGAGATGAGATACAGTGGTGCTTGAAAATTTGTGAACCCTTTTGAATTTTCTATAATTCTGCATAAATATGACCTAAAACATCATCAGATTTTCACAAGTCTTAAAAGTAGATAAAGAGAACCCAGTTTAAAAAATGAGACAGAAATATTATACTTAATCATTTATTTATTGAGGAAAATGATCCAATATTACATATCTGTGATTGGCAAAAGTATGTAAACCTCTAGGATTAGCAGTTAATTTGAAGGTGAAATTAGAGTCGTGTGTTTTCAATCAATGGGATGAAAATCAGTTTTGAGTGGGCACCTTGTTTTATTTCAAAAACACGGATCTATCAAAGTCTGATCTTCACAACACATGTTTGTTCATGCCATGATGCACTTCCACAAAGATGATTTCTGAGGACCTCAGAAAAAGCATTGTTGATGCTCATTAGGCTAGAAAAGGTTACAAAACCATCTCTAAAGGGTTTGGACTCCACCTATCCACAGTCAGACAGATTGTGTACAAATGGAGAAAATTCAAGACCATTGTTACCCTCACCAGGAGTGGTCGACCAACAAAGATCACTCCAAGAGCAAGACATGTAATAATCAGTGAGGTCACAAAGGACCCCAGGGTAACTTCTAAGCAACTGAAGGCCTCTCTCACATTGGCTGATGTTAATGTTCATGAGTCCACCATCAGGAGAACACTGAACAATGGTGTGCATGACAGGGTTGCAAGGAGAAAGCCACTGCTCTCCAAAAAGAGCATTGCTGCTCGTCTGCAGTTTGCTAAAGATCATGTGGACAAGCCAGAAGGCTATTGGAAAAATGTTTTGTGGACGCATGAGACCAAAATAGAACTTTTTGGTTTAAATGAGAAGCGTTATGTTTGGAGAAAGGAAAACACTGCATTCCAGCATAAGAACCTTATCCCATCTGTGAAACATGGTGGTGGTGGTAGTAGTATCATGGTTTGGGCCTGTTTTCCTGCATCTGGGCCAGGATGGCTTGCCATCATTGACGGAACAATGAATTCTGAATTCTACCAGCAAATTCCAAAGGAAAATGTCAGGACATCTGTCCATGAACTGAATCTCAAGAGAAGGTGGGTCATGCAGCAAGACAACAACCCCAAGCACACAAGTCGTTCTACCAAAGAATGGTTAAAGAAGAATAAAGGTAATGTTTTGGAATGGCCAAGTCAAACTCCTGACCTTAAGCCAATCGAAATATTGTGGAAGGACCTGAAGTGAGCAGTTCATGTGAGGAAACCCACCAACATCCCAGAGTTCAAGCTGTTCTGTATGGAGGAATGGGCTAAAATTCCTCCAAGCCGGTGTACAGGACTGATCAACAGTTACCAGAAACGTTTAGTTGCAATTATTGCTGCACAAGGGGGTCACACCAGATACTAAAAGCAAAGGTTCACATACTTTTGCCACTCAAAGATATGTAATGCTGGACCATTTTCCTCAATAAATAAATGACCAAGTATAATATTTTGTCTCATTTGTTTCACTGGGTTCTCTTTATCTACTTTTTGAACTTGTCTGAAAATCTGATGATGTTTTAGGTCATATTCATCTCATCTCATCTCATTATCTCTAGCCGCTTTATCCTTCTACAGGGTCGCAGGCAAGCTGAAGCCTATCCCAGCTGACTACGGGCGAAAGGCAGGGTACACCCTGGACAAGTCGCCAGGTCATCACAGGGCTGACACATAGAGACAAACAACCATTCACACTCATGGTCAATTTAGAGCCACCAATTAGTCTAACCTGCATGTCTTTGGACTGTGGGTGAAACCGGAGCACCCAGACGAAACTCACACAGACACGGGGAGAACATGCAAACTTCACACAGAAAGGCCCCCGTCAGCCACTGGGCTTGAACCTGTGAAGTTATAATGAAACAACTTGAAGCTAGTTTCGTTTAACTTGTTTACTGAACTTCGTGACTGAGTGGCATACAGCTTCTCCGGTTACTGCGCGCACTGATACATCACAGGTGATGTGTCCTATATACGAGACGTACCACATTAAGGCATAACTCCGCATTAGAAACTAAATCCTTACATCACATCACCCTTCCTTTTGAGATAACAAAAACGTCATAACTGTCTAAACAAATACTGAAACGTTTTACTCAGGGTATCCAGGCTGCAGCATTTCCTAATAACACATTTCTTTCATTAAGTGGATCCAAACAATAGCCTCTTGATAAACTTTAACTAACTAGGAGGCTACTTAAATCCATTAATTGAAACTCCTTCTTTAATAAGATCAGTCCTTCATCCAGTCTTGTGGTGGATTCAGAACCTGTAAAGAAAGCTTGTTAATTATAGCAAGAACACCCTGTAAAGAAAGATTATTAGTACTACACAGTCTTTGTATCTTGCAGAAGGCTTCACGGCACGGCCACTGTGTGTCTTCACAGGAGACGGTGAGGCCTCCACTGCTGGTGGATGGTGACTTGGACTCTGGCGTGGTTGAATGTCTTTGTTAGCCTGCGCTTCCTGCACAGGTGTAGGTTGCTCAGGAGCAGGTGTGTCTTGCTCAGGTGCTCCTGGGCCATCGTCCATGTCGACTTTGGGCATCAAATGATGACGGTTGCGATGCAGTACTCCTTTGTCTGTTTGTATGAGATAGGATCTTGGTGTCTCACACATTTTGAGCACTTTGCCATCTTTCTGCCATCCTTGCTCGCCGTCAAGCTTCAGGGCAACTGCAGTTCCAGGACTAAGCTCAGGTAAGTCTTTGACATTGTGCCTTCTGTTGAAGTTGCGCCTGTAGTTTGCTTTGGCTTTGGCGTCTGCCTGTCTCACCTGGTGCAGGTCGGGCCAAGCAGGCTGCAGGTGTGACTCCAGTGTGGGGATCGGTGTCCTGATCTGCCTCCCCATCATCAGCTGTGCCAGGCTCGCACCTGTGGCCTGGAGAGGAGTTGATCGGTAGCTCAACAGCGCTGCAAAAGGGTCAGACTGTTTTAGGATTTTCTTTGCTGTCTGTATGGCCCTTTCTGCTTCGCCATTAGCCTGGGGGTAATGGGGACTGGTTGTAATGTGTTGAAAGTCATAGACTTTTGCAAACTGCTGAAAAGCTCGGCCCGTGAACTGTGGGCCATTATCAGTAATTAAGACATTAGGACAACCCCATCTTGCAAATATGCACTTCAGTCTGGCACGAGTTGTCTCGCCAGCTAGGTTAGGAAGATGTGCAATCTCTATATATCTAGAGAAGTAATCTACAGCTACTAGATAGTACTGTTTGTTCAACTCACATATATCCGCTCCCACTCTTTCCCATGGACGGGCAGGCAGCGGGGTGGTCAGCAGCGGTTCTCTTCTCTGTGTAGGTCGTGATTCTTGACAGTCTTTGCAGCTGCTGACAAACTGCTGAATGTCTTTTCCTATGGCAGGCCACCAGACGCTCATCTGGGCCCTCTCACAGCACTTCATGATGCCCTGATGACCGCTGTGAATCTTCTGCAAGATGTCAGCATGCATGTTTTGGGGTATGACAATTCTGTCGCCGTAGAGCACTAGCCCCTGGGAGATGGATAGGTGATGTCTCTTACTGAAGTATGGCTTCACTGCATGAGGAACGGTAGCAGCGTACTTGGGCCAGCCAGCCCTGATGTAGTGCCTCACCTTTTCCATATCTGCATCTTTTCCTGTCTGCCCTAACAATGTCCATTTTGGTGGGCGAGATGGGCCATGCGTTGCTGACTGCTTCCTAATATGCCTCTACTTCCTGGATCAGCTCACAGACATCCGCAGTGATGACTGGCTGGGGGTGTCTTGAAAGCACATCCGCCACAATTATCTCTTTGCCAGGCACATACACAGCAATTGGGTTGTATCGCATCATTCTCATGAGCAATCTCTGACACCTGAGTGGGACTGAGTCAAGGTCTTTGGCGTTTATCAAAGGGACGAGTGGTTTGTGGTCAGTTTGAACTGTGAAGCTTTCTAAGCCATACAGGAATCTGGAGAACTTTTCGCATACCCACACAGAGGCTAAGCACTCCTTCTCAATTTGGGCGTATCGTTTCTCCACATCTGTAAGCACTCTTGAGCAGTAGGCTACCGGCTTCAGTACGCCCTTGTGGTCCTGTAGGATAACACCGCCCACCCCATAACTACTGGCATCAGCACTAACAATTGTTTTCTTTGTAACGTCGTAGAATGCCAAAACAGGTGATTCTGTGATTAGGCACTTTACCTTGTGGAATGCTTCATCTTGAGCTGGGCCCCAGGTCCACGCTGTGTCCTTTCTCAGGAGCTCGTTGAGTGGCCTTGTCACCTCAGACAGGTGTGGAACATACCTGCCCAGGTAATGGACCATGCCCAGCATCCGTCTCAGGTCGGATACATTCTCAGGCGGCTGTAGTTGTGTTATGGCCTCAATCTTTGCATTGTCAGGACGTATGCCATTGCCGTCGATCACGTGCCCTAGGTAGCAGAGCTGGCTCTGTCTCAGCAGACACTTTTCATTGTTCAATTTCAGTCCTGCATTCTCGATGGTGCATAGTGCACTCTGAAGTCTTTGTTCGTGTTGCTCTGTCGTGTTTCCATACACTAATATGTCATCCATGAAAACTGCTACGCCGTCTTGGTCTTTCAGGAGCTCTGACATTTCTCTCTGGAAAATCTCTGGCGCACTTGTTATTCCGAAAGGCAGTCGTCAGAAGTAGTACCTGCCAAAAGGTGTTATAAATGTAGTCAGCTTTGCACTGTCCTTATGTAAGGGCAACTGCCAGAAGCCACTAGCAGCGTCGAGGAGTGAAAAGACTTTGGCTTCTGCAAGTCTAGGTAGGATATCATCAATGGTGGGGAGCATGTATTTCTCTCTCTTTACTGCCTTATTGAGTTGTTTGAGGTCCACACATATCCTAATTTGTCCATTTTTATTGGGGACAGCCACCATCTGCGCACACCATTCAGTTGGCTCCTTTATTTCCTCAATTACGCCAGCCGCCATCATTCTGTCTAACTCCATCTTGACCTTGGAAAGCATTGGCACAGAAATTCTTCTGGCTGTTGTGACACTATATGGGACCGCATTGTCTTTCAAGCAAATCTGAATTGGCTTAATTTTTAGCAACCCAATGTCTGTTGGGACTGCCGATTTGAGTTCATCCAGCCTTTTGACTAAGTCCATCGCGACTGACGCTCCACGTCCTAGGAGGTTGCTCACAGTAGATCCACTCACAACGAACAGCTTTATCCTAAAAGGCTTGTTCTTGACAGTAGTTGTGACCGTGAACTGTCCTTTGCACTGTAGTTTTCCTCCCGGGCTCTCCAACTTGGCAGTCACTTTTGTCAGTTTAGGTTTGTATTTTAGGCTTGAAAATGTCTTTTCAGAAATTACACTGATATCAGCCCCAGTGTCAATTTTGAAATCAACAGCAGTGTCAAGTATTGGGAGAGAAATAGTCCATGCACTGTTATCCTGCATTTGCGTGGTTTCACCTAGGAAATGGGTGACAACGGCGCCATCTTCTGGTGCACTAACATCATTGACTTCTCGAGTACGGCACACTACTGCAAAATGCCCTGTTCTATTGCACCATCTGCATGTTGCATTTTTAGCTGGGCAGTCATTCCTCCCATGGCTTCTGCCACATCTCTTACATTTCTACTCACTGGTGTTTTCTCTCAGATGTTTATTGGCTTGTCCGTGTCCTCCACTTTTAGGTCTCCCCTTTCCTTTGTGCTGCTGTTGCTGCCGTTGTCATGCCACTTCATTCAAATGAGCGCTGCTGCTAGCTGTTTGTTCACTGACATGTTCCTTTACTTGCTCCGATTGTCGCACAAGTTCGACTGCTTTGCTCAACGTTAAACTCTGCATTAATTGCATCTTCTCAGACAGTTCTTTGTTGATAACTCCTACCACAAGTCTGTCGCGGATATTCTCATCCTTTGCATTTCTGAAAGCACATGTCTGGGCTAGCTCATGAAGGCTGCAAATGTATTCTTCAGCAAATTCGCCTGGCTTCTGAGCACGCAGGTGGAATCGTGCATGCTCATGGATCACATTTACTTGCGGCACAAAATAGCTGTCAAACTTCCCTAACACAGTCTCATACGTCTCTTCTTCTTCTTCTTCTTCTTCTTCGAAAATGAATGTCTTGTATATCTGTTCTGCCTCCTTCCCGAGTGCATAACCTGTACATCATCTTCCTCTTTGTTTAATTTCACCGCAGTCCTCTCATCTCATCTCATTATCTCTAGCCGCTTTATCCTTCTACAGGGTCGCAGGCAAGCTGGAGCCTATCCCAGCTGACTACGGGCGAAAGGCGGGGTACACCCTGGACAAGTCGCCAGGTCATCACAGGGCTGACACATAGACACAGACAACCATTCACACTCACATTCACGGTCAATTTAGAGTCACCAGTTAACCTAACCTGCATGTCTTTGGACTGTGGGGGAAACCAGAGCACCCGGAGGAAACCCACGCGGACACAGGGAGAACATGCAAACTCCGCACAGAAAGGCCCTCGCCGGCCACGGGGCTCGAACCCGGACCTTCTTGCTGTGAGGCGACAGCGCTAACCACTACACCACCGTGCTGCCCCACCGCAGTCCTGTAGCGGGAAAAACGTTGCTTCCATTCCGGCCAACATTCTGGATGGTTGAATTCGAAGTTTTCTGGAGGATGGAATTTCGCCATTCCTTAACTTCTGACACCATGTGAAGTTGTGAAGTTATAATGAAACAACTTGAAGCTAGTTTCATTTAACTTGTTTACTGAACTTCATGACTGAGTGGCATACAGCTTCTCCGGTTACTGCGCGCACTGATACATCACAGGTGATGTGTCCTACATACGGGACGTACCACATTAAGGCATAACTCCGCATTAGAAACTAGATCCTTACATCACAGAACCCAGGACCTTCTTGCTGTGAGGTGACAGTGCTAACCAGTACACCGCCGTGCCGAGATATATATATCTCAAATCAAATCAATCTACTGAAATAATGACGCAAGGACTGACCAGATAGCTGCATTCTTGTATTTAAACTTTATTTCACATACCAGAAGCATCGTGTTGCACTGAAGTTTGTGGATTCAACCTGAGATGCTGAACTTTTATAAAAACAAAAGGAATAAGCAGGAAAAAATACATTAAATCTTCTAGTGATGCTTATATACAGAATATGCATTACATCTGTGAGTGTGTTCTTGTTTTTGGGTGGTTGATTTCTTGCCCTTTTACTCCCCAAACTTGAATTAGAGTTGTATATCTTTCAGTATTTCCTTTGCTGTTGAACAGTGATCAGTCTGACTACAATTTAATACACAACCTTTACTATTCAGTACTGAGTGTTTGATTAGGTTCTTCTCACAACAGGGATAAAATTATGCGAGTTGACAAACAACTCGTGTTCTCATAGCTTCAGTATTTTTAGTACAAGCATCTGTACTATATCTGTACATATATGTTCAGATGAATTTGTTGTCAAGTCTCTACAAATGGAAACTGATTACTCAAAATATCACTTGTGCAAGTCAACATTTCTGTTTACAACCGATTTTATTTTCCTCTACCTTTTTTCTTTCAAAGCTGAATAGTACTACAGGTCAAAAACCAAGTTAGGGATAGATTGAGGTGCTGTTTTAGTTTGCTATGTAGAATTTTTTTTTCATTATGACCTCCACCAACGTTGATGTAGGTTATGTTTTTGCTTTTGTTTGTCTGTTCCCAATGTAACTCAAAAAGCAATGAACGGATTTGGACGAAATTTGGAGGAAAGATGAGCCATGGGTCAAGGAACAATATTATCAAATGCAAATCCGTACTGTATGTGGATCCAGGATTTTCATTGTCTGTTCCCAAAGTAGCTCAAAAAGTAATGAATGGATTTGAATGAAATTTAGTGTACGGCTTTATTATTATCTTCGGTTTGAGTGATTTGATTTTGACGTCAATAATATGTGGCTTGGCGGAGGTATGGACTCTACCGAGTGCCCTTCTAGTTATTATTATTGGCAATAAAGATTAAGTGATGATAAGGACCTTGATTGCTTTCACTTTGGAAGGGAATAAACTCATCTTTGGAAGAAGGAACTCAAGAAAACTGGAGCTGTTTGTGACTTGACTGTAGCAATCTGTGCCAACATTATTCTAATATTTTAATGACTATGAAATATTTTCTATTCAATGTCTCATAAAGCAATATAAATGCTCTTCGACTTGCGACCTGATTGGCTGGTAGGAAGAAAAAAGCACTTAGAATAAGTGCTTTTCTGAATGGTTGTGACAAAAAAAAGCAACCTGTGCCTCCAAGAAGAGGTTAAAGGTTTTTTTTTGTTATTAAACTTTTTTTTCTTTCTTTTCTTCAATAAAAACAGGTTATACGTGTTGCTCTTGGTTTTGTATACATATGTCTTATCATCAAACAGAATAAGAAGAGAGAAGAAATACATTTTAAAAAATAATAAGGAAAAGGAAAAAAGGAAAGGGAAAAAAAGGGAAGGCTCACATCTTTACAAAAGCACCCTCCCCTCTATCACAGTAATCCTGTACTTACATGAACTAGTAGGCAGTTTTAAGATTCAGATAGTGAGAAATGATAATCACTTGAAAAACAAAAACAAACAAAAATAAAATAGATAAACATAAATAATAGCCGCTGTAATGTAAATGAATTTGTCTGGCCTGTATGCACCTTCCCCTGTCCATGACTTTTCCTACTAACAGTACCTTATAATGGGATGGTAGTAACAGCAATGATAAAAACATCAACAATATAAGTAGTAATAATGAATAAAATAAAGAAAACTTGTGCACACGTTTCACTCTGAGAATAGTGAAATAGCTGGAACAAAAGAAAACAAAAAAAACCAAACTGAACCAGATGAGTGGAGTCAAAACTAGGGGGTTTTATCACTTTACCCAGTCTCTTGCCTGTAAGTTGCTATATAGTTTATCCAGATTTTCCAGTAATTTTCAAATTTATCTTGTTCAAGTCTAAGAATGAATATTAGCTTCTCCATAGTAAAAATATCCTGAACCACTTTGATCCAGTCCTCAACTGTAGGAGGATCTTTTGCCAACCATTTCCTTGTGATTGCTTTCTTACTTGCTAATAGTGGAATATCATACAAATAGACCCCTTTCACATGACGTCACCGCGCCGCAAGATTTTGTTAGGCGCCATATTGGAAGACCAAGTACATGCACTCACAATATAAAGCAAAGTACGAGCGAGAGTAAAGTGACATGATGGATGATAATTCTGGTTATGTGAGTACATTACCAGTTGCAGAAAGGGCACGGTATGTGGAGAAACTGGCTGTGATTGATGGGTTTGACCCATATGATAAGACTCGGGGCAAGGGAGAATGGAAACATAGGGAGGACCTGACACCAATTCTGCCATCTGTTTGCTACCCAGACATTGTAAACTATTTGTTGTTTACACCCAGTGCCTACACTCAGTGTTCGAACTATGCCGATATTTTCGGGGGGCCCCTTTTTTCCCTTGGGGGTGTGTGTGTTTGCGCTTGTCTTGGAGCGCGGATCTCCAAACACATGAGAAGCCTATCTTACGCACATATCATGCGGACTCCACACCTCCACACACGCATCGCGTCTGAAGTCATAACTCATCAGGGGAAATAGTGTCCGCATTGGCATGTTCAAAAAACAACCTCGCGTCAACAATGATACCACACGCAAGAAAAAAAAACAGTCAGGCTACTCAACAACCAACCTGGCAGCAGCAAGCAAGCCCCAAACCATCCTAAATTATTATTATTATAAAATTGTAGAAGTCTGGGAGGCTTGCTCCTCATACAGTTATCAACTTGGGGCCACTTTAGCATGTTTTAAATCTGAATTTCTTGCGTTTGCTTACCTCAAAGTGTCCGCAGATCATGCACAGACTTATCCATTATATCCACAGTTTTTTGCCAAGTCTCACACAGGTTTCTTTCAAGTCTACTGTTGGGCCAATAAATCATAAATAAAACAGCTCAGATTTGTTTGTTTAAGTCGTTTGCCACTCCACTTTATTCTCGTGGGTTCACATACCGCTGCCATTATTATCCCCTTATCACGAGTTTGTTGGTCTTCCAAAATGGCGCAGGGTCTGTTTACTTCCGGTTTCGGGTGACGTCAGTGAAAGGGGTCTATATTTGTTTTCAGGCCCCTTCACAGTGTCTGGTCTTAATCCCAGACATAAGATCTCAAACCCTGGTGGAATCACCATTTTCATGATTTTCTCCATGGTCAATTTAATTTCTTCCCAATATTTTGAAATGACCGGGCAGTCCCAAAACACATGAAAATGTGTTGCCTTACTCTCGCCACAGGATCTCCAGCAAGATGTATTTCCTCCTAGGGAAATCTTTTGAGCTGGAACTCTAAAAAACCTAACTATACTCTTCCACCCAAATTGTCTCCAAGACAGAGCAGATGTACTTTTCCATTGTTGTAAAATTATTTTTCCCACATCTCCAGCTCCATCACGATGTTACATTCCTTCTCCCATCTCTCCTTTATATATGTAGTATCCTCCCCTTCCAATTCTTGTAATAACTTATATACAGTATCTTTGATATATTTCCATGGCCAGGGTCTGACCTGTAGCCAAGTAGAAATATCTTCACTATACCCAAATTAATTTGTCGCATCTCTTCCTTTCTCATTATTTTCTCTAAGTAATGTCTAAGTTGCAAAAATCTATAAAAATCCTGATTGGTTAAATCAAATCGATTTTTAAGATCTTGGAATTGTAGCAGTGTGCCCCCTCATAGAGGTCACTGTGTTTTGTTAACCCTTTATCGGCCCACTGTTTAAATCTTGCGTCCATTCTGTTTGGTAAGAAATCTGAGTCATATCCTATCCATCTCATGATCCAATACGGTTCTTTGGCCTTGTTTTCACTGACTACCCTGTGCCAAATCCTAAGTGATATTTTTATCCATGGATTTGTGTCTTTTAGGTAAGTAACCAACCCACTGTCCCCTATAATTGCTTGTAACAGAATATCACTGGATATCTGACATTCTATCCCTTTCCACTTGGCTTTACAGGAAGGATTGCAAATGTTAACCAAAATTTTTATCTGCACCACTTGGTAATAATTTTTAATATTCGGGAGGGAGAGGCCTCCTTTGTCTTTTGTTAGTTGAAGAGTCTTATAGCGGATTCTTGGCCTCTTCCCCTGCCAAATGAATCATGATATTAATTTGTCTAATTCTTGAAATGTCCCCTTTGGAAGTTCTGTTGGTATATTTTGGAACAGATATAACAGTCTGGGTAACACATTCATTTTTTGTCATGCTCCGCTCCGGACAATCACTCCGGAGATTACGAATCTCTCACGGCAGCGCCGATCTGAATCCGGAACGGGAATTCCTTCATGCCTGCATTCACTTCCTGGTTTTCTCTGCTGTTATAAAAATGCCGTTCTCAGACAGGAACTTTGCCGGTCAGGGAGCTGGGTGGCGGAAGGTCTCGGGTGCTGGGCTTGGACGCCGGCAAGTTGAGCCAGAACAATTAGTTCAAAAAACCGTTCTAAGGTTGTTATTACTTATTGTTTGGTGAATTTTTTTTTTTTTTGTGGAGTGTGGTGGCTGGGTCGAGTGGGTTTGGGTTTTGGTGGAATTATGGATGAGAGTAGTGGTGGTGGGGGAGAGGACAAGGCATTTAGGGAACAACTGGATAGCCAGTGGATTAACTCTAGGACGAGTGCTAACCAGAAGCAGGTACAGGGGAAAAGATCTTTAGAATCGGATGAGGATGAGGGAGACAGGGTTGTGAGAAGGAGAGTGTGGCAGGAGAATGGATTAAAAGTAGTTGTAAGGTTCAAGGAAGGGTATGATATTGGTAAAGTTGGTTTGATTTCTTTAACAAATGGATTGAAGAAGGTGTTGGGAGAAATAGAGAGGGCGTATCCAGTGTGGGGTGGGAGACTGCTCATCCAGTGTAAAAATAGTGGCCAGAGGGATAAGGCGCTGAATTTACAGTCAATTTGCAAGTTGGATGTGAGCGAGGTGAGGGTGTTTGGAGAGCGGGGAGCGAGAGGGGTTATATCAGGGATTCCCCTGGGCGAGAAATTGGATGAGCTTAAGAAAGCTATTAAAGGAGGGACGGTATTGAGCTTGAAAAGATTACAAGCAAAGTGAAATGGTGAAAAGGTGGACAGCACGACTGTCCTCCTGGAGTTTAAGGAGAGAGTGCTACCGGAGAGAGTAATGGTGGGATACATGAGTTTTTACGTGCGGGAATATGTCCCTCCTCCAGTCAGGTCCCTCCTCCAGTCAGAGATATGGGCACATAGCAAAAGTCTGTAAAAGTAAGCTGCGATGTGGGAAGTGTGGAGGTGAGCATGAATACGAACAATGTGGAGATAGTGAAATCAGGAAATGCTGTAACTGTGGGGGGGACCATGCGGCAGCGTATGGTGGATGCCCAGTCAGGAAAAAGGCAGCAGTAATTCAACAGGTGCGATCCTTTAGGAACCTGTCTTACGCTGAAGCAGTTAAAGTCGTTCACAGTGAGGGGAAAGAGGGAAGTCAGAAGGAAGCGCGTGTGCAGGGTATGATAAAAGGATCAGAAGAAAAGAGTAAAGGGGAGGTGATATCCCCTGAGAAATTGATACTGTTTATAGCATATGTGGTTAACTGCTCTGACGATTTGAAGAGCAAGACAAATAAAATTAAGATGATAGGTAAAGCTGCTTCCAAATTCCTTAATATAGGGAACATATCTTGGGAAAGAATACAAGCAGCATTGGCTCAGAGTGAGATGAATGAACAGTCACAACCATTACTGTAATACCTTTTTTAATATTTCAGTGGAATGCTAGGAGTCTAGTGGCAAATGGACAGGAGTTAAAAGGATTCATACAGGATATGAAGCATAAGCCAGACATTATATGCATACAAGAAACATGGTTGAAGCCGTCGTTGGAATTTGTTATAAAAGGGTATACAAGTGTGAGAAGAGACAGGGGGGAAGGTAATGGAGGTGGATGTGCTACATTTGTGAGAAGGGGAATACAGTATAGAGAGTTGAAGAAGGGTGAAGAACAAGAATACATCATAGTAGAAGTATGGACAGGAATGGGCAGTGTTAAGGTCATAAACTTTTATAATCCATGCAGGCAGCTGAAGGTGGAACAGCTAGAGGAAATCTGGGAAAATGTAGATGGTAAGGTGATATGGTGTGGGGATTTTAATGCACATAGTGCAATCTGGGGAAATAGGGATGACCATAATGGTAGGGTGGTGGAAAGTTTCATGGAGGACAGGGGGCTGGTGTGTCTCAATGATGGTACAGGCACAAGGATAGATGTGGTGAGGGGCTCAGATACAGCAATAGACTTAACCATAGTCACAAGTGCATTAGCACATAAATTTAGTTGGCAGGTGCACACGGAAAGTGGTATAGGTAGTGACCACTTCCCTATAATGGTCAGTGCGGTACTGGAGGTGGAGAGGGTAGATGAAGTAAGAGATGGGAAGTGGGTCTTAGGAAAAGCAGACTGGGACAAATTTGGGGAGTTAAGTGATCAAGGGCTGGTAAATATTGATACGCACCAAAGTGTTGAAGGGTTATGCCTTAGTATTTGTGGCAGTACTATAGGTGCGGCACAAAGGGCTATTCCTATGACAAAGCCAAAAGGCCTGACAAAAATAGTGCCATGGTGGACTAAGGAATGTAGTGAAGCCATTAAACAAAGAAACAAGGCTTTTAGAATTTTAAAAAAGACACATTATTACCAGTGTCTGATAGAGTATAAGAGGTTTCAAGCCCAGGTAAGAAGAGTGATTAAGAGGACAAAGAAGGAGTATTGGAGACAGTTCTGCAGTTCTCTTGGGCGCACAACTCCTATTGAACAAGTATGGGGAATGATTAAGAAGATGAGGGGTAACAGAAGGGAATATGAATACCCAGTACTGGTGGAAGAAGGGAAGGTTATGATAAACAGTAAAGACAAAGCAGAGGCAATTGTGAAGACCTTAGTTAAAGTACATAGTTCAGGAAACCTAAGCCTGGAGGAGGTAAGGGCTAGACAGAGTACAATGGCGAAGTATGAAATGCAGGAGAATGTAGGGGAAGAAGGAGTGTTGAATGGGTTATTTACACTCCAGGAGCTAAACAGTGCTCTGCAGAAGGTAGGTAGGTCTACTCCAGGAAGGGATAGAATATGTTATTCTATGTTAGAACACCTGAGTGATGAGGGTAAAGGAGTATTGCTTCAGTTATACAATAAGGTGTGGGAAGAGGGAGTACTTCCCCAATCATGGAAGGAGTCTATCATAATTCCAATACGGAAACCAGGAAAGGACCCTAAAAATCCTGGCAGCTATAGGCCAATAGCATTGACTTCCCAGATGGGGAAAACACTTGAAAGAATGGTCAATGATAGAATGGTATATTTCCTAGAGACCAGAGGGTTGATACAGAACTATCAGTCAGGTTTTAGGAAAGGCAGAAGCACAATGGACCCAACAATAGCATTGGAGGATGTCATAAGAAAGGCACAAGTTAATAAAGAGACTGTTGTAGCAGTGTACTTTGACATTGAGAAGGCATATGACATGTTGTGGAAGGAGGGATTGCTTGTTAAATTGTCTCAGCTTGGTATAAGAGGCAGAATATGGCAATGGGTTAGAAATTTCCTATCAGACAGGAAAATCAAAGTCAGAATCAATGGTGTTTTTAGCAATGAATATGAGGTTGATAATGGAACCCCACAAGGTAGCATAATAAGCCCATTATTGTTTACAGTAATGATAAATTATGTTTTTAAGAATATAGACAAGTCCATAGATGTTGCTCTGTTTGCTGATGATGGTGCTATGTGGAAAAGAGGAAGGAACATAGATCATATTGTACATAAAATGCAGCAAGCAGTGGATACGGTACAAAAATGGGCTCTTGAATGGGGCTTTAGGATATCTGTGGAAAAGACAAAAGTTATGTTCTTCACAAAGAGAGCAATACATCAGGACTCGAGAATAACAATGGGGGATAAAGAGTTGGAGAGGGTGAACCACTTTAAGTACCTTGGTATATGGTTTGATAAACAGTTAACCTGGGCAGTGCACATCCAGAAAATTATAGAAAAGTGTAAAAAAGTACTAAATGTTATGCGATGTCTGAAAGGTATAGAGTGGGGGGCTGATAGGCAGGCATTGAAGTCCGTTTATACAGGGTTAATAAGGTCAGTGATTGATTATGGGTGCATAGTGTATAGGTCTGCTGCTGAGTCTACACTAAATAAGCTAGACATTGTACAGTATCGAGCCCTACGACTGTGTATGGGAGCTATGAAAACCTCACCTGTGGCAGCCTTACAGGTGGAGTTGGGGGAGATGCCTTTACACCTGCGGAGAGATCAGTTGTCACTGGTATACTGGGCTAATCTTAAGGGTCACCAGGAGGGTCACATAGGCCTAAATACACTGACTAACTGTCAAGAGAGAGGAAATGAGAGAGTCAGAAGCTTTGGTTGGATTATTGAAGAGAAGGCAAGAGAAATGGAGATCAACAACCTAAACGTATGTCCTACAGTATCATATTCTGCAGTTCCTTTGTGGACCTTAGAGATGCCTGCAGTTGATCTAGGCCTCCTGGAGGCAAGAAAGGAGATAGAAGTAGATAAATTTTATGTTGCATGGTATATTCAGAGCCGGTATGGGGATAGAACTATTATATATACAGATGCATCTAAGAGAGAGGATAATCAAGTAGGGGCTGCATTTGACATCCCTACGATAAAAGTTGCTGTTATGAAAAGACTGAGCGACAACTTGGCTGTATACACAGCGGAACTAGCGGCTATTTTATTAGCTCTATCCTGGGTGGAAAGTAATAGGTTAAGACCACTGAATATTGTTATTGCCTCAGATTCAACTTCAGCATTGTACAGTATTAAGAATGTACAATCTCAGTCTAGATGAGATATTGTAATAGAAATAGTCCAACTGGTCAGCAGTCTGCAGAGGTCAGGAGTCAGAGTAACACTCTTGTGAGTGCCAGCGCATATTGGAGTGGTAGGGAATGAGCTAGCAGATCAGCATGCCAAGGAAGCTGCAGATCGACTGAGTATAGACGTGGACATTAAGTATAGTAAGTCAGAACTTAAGAGCATTATTAAAGATAAACTGAGGCAAAAGTGGCAGGATCTGTGGGACAGTGGGCAAACTGGTAGGCACCTTTATAGTATCCAGAAGACAGTGGGGTGGGGCAGAATGACGCACAGAAGCACTCAGGAAGAAGACATGGTTTCAAGAATGAGGGTAGGCCACACAGGATTAAAAAGCACATTGTTTTTAATGAAGAAACATGTAGATGGCAACTGTAATACCTGTAAAACCCTAGAAACCACTGAGCATGTCATTGAGTCCTGTATTAAATATCAGAGTGAGAGACAAGAGCTACTCAGAGGCCTGGAAGGAGAGAAAGATAAAGTGCCCCTAAGGCTTAAAGAACTACTCCAAAGGCAATCAGGAGAGCCATGTTTTAGTCACTTATTCCATTTCATACGGAAAACAGGAATTCTTTGGAGAATATAGTCTACAACCCCTTCCTTTTTTTTTTTAATAAAGTCTAGAGTAGGTATAGCTAATCCAGACCCACACTCCATTTCAGAAGGTGGCGGTAATGCACACCAAGCGTTGCTTGCCAACCACCAATAAAGAAGAAGAAGGAACTTTGCCAGAGGAAAAACACATATGGTGATGACAGCTGAGGTGGACTCGGGGTAACACCAAATTAAGGCTAAACTACGATTTTTCGTAGTATGCCTTCGTCTTATTCGGGGGACGGTATGGGGTTCTCCAATAGTATGAATAGTGGGGGAGAGGAATATCACCTTGTGGGTAAAAGCCAAGGGAACAAACGTACAAGAGAGAGACATAGTAAATTTAGTACAGGGAGTGATGGGGAGTCACAGCGCTTAAAAGTAAGGAAAGCTGGCGAGTGTTTTGTAATTGTGAAACTGAAAGGCAATGGGGCTAAGACTTTGAACAAAATGCAACTGGCTGAATGTTTGGCAAGAGAAATAGGGAGTTTCCAACACGCGAAATCACTTGCTAATGGAAGGATTTTAGTGGTCTGTCATTCCAAAACTCAACAAGAACGGGCCCTTGCCGTAACATCCTTAAAAAACTGTGATGTGGAGGTTTATGAATGGGGACAGGCTCCAGGGCTAAAGGTGTAATTTATGGAGTGCCTACTGAAATCACTGATGAAGAAATTTTGCGCAGAGTGAAAGGGGCAAAGATTTTTGAGGTTAAGCGTTTTCAAATCACTAAAAACAATGAGAAAATGGCCAGTCAAACAGTACTGTTGACATTTGACTCAGACTCTATTCCGAGACGGATTGGACTTGGGTATTTGAGTTTTCAAGTGAAGCCTTATATTAGACCCCCTCTGCGGTGCTTTAATTGTCAGAGGTATGGACATGTCGCGGCTGTATGCAGAGGGAAAAGAAAGTGTGGTAAGTGCGGGGGGGACCATAGTTATGAGGACTGTGCGTCGGCCTTATGCTGCCCAAATTGTGGGGAAGAACATAGTGCAGCTTATAAGAGGTGCCGGTTTTATGCGAATGCCTTGGAAGTGCAGAAAATTAGAACAAATGAACGTGTGTCATATGCTGAGGCCTTGAAAAGGGTGAATAAGGATGTTGGTAACCATTTATCACAGCAGCCGCTGCCTCCTAGAGTTCAAGTTATTTCCCCTCCAAGTGATAGCTTTATCATCAAGAAGGTTGATTTTCTGGCATTTATCTCTGATGTAGTCTCTGGGTCGAAGTTTTCTAAGGTTTCCAATAGGTCTGATGTGATCAAACTTGTCTCAATGGCCGCAGGGAAATATTTACAAGTGAACATATCCCCTGAATCTTTGTTTCAGTTTCTTAAAGATAGTAAGGGCTGTGCTATGGTGTCTCAGAGTAGCGAGGGGGGAGGGGAAGGGTAGATGTCCTTTAATCTCCTGCAATGGAACGCCCGCAGTCTGATTGGGAATGGTCAGGAATTTAAAAGGTTTGTTACCACCAGTGAAATCGTTTGTCATGTTATTTGTGTCCAGGAGACATGGCTTAAGCCCACTTTAGATTTTGTTTTGCCTGGGTTTGTGTCTGTTCGCAAAGATAGAAGTGACAGGCAAGGGGGAGGATGCGCAACATTTATTAAGACCGGCATAGAATATAGAGTTGTGCCAATAGAGTCCACTTTAGAACTAATTGTGACAGAAATTTGGAGCGTTACTGGAAGAATTTCACTGCTCAATTTTTATAATCCATGTCTATGTCTGAGTGCAGCTGAGCTTGAAGATGTAATGAAACAAGTACGCCCTCCAGTTATATGGACAGGGGATTTCAACGCACATAATGTACTATGGGGAAGCAGTAAGACTGATGGTAATGGAGTGGTAGTTGAGAATATTATGCAGGATTTTAATTTGGTGTGTCTTAATGATGGGCATCCTACGAGAGTGCAGCTAGGTTCTTTAACCCCTTCATGTTTGGACTTGATGTTAGTTTCTGGTGAGTTGGCAGGTAAGAGTGAATGGGAAGTGCTTGACCCTTATAACTTGGGCAGCGATCATTTTCCAACTATAGGAACTTTTGGATTGAGGTTACCTGCTGAGTTGGACAGGATAGGAGGGAGGTTTAACTTTTTAAAAGCAGACTGGAAAAAGGTTGAAACTTTGTGTGATGACCTCTTACCAGGCCTTCAGGATAACTCAATAAATGAGTGGAACAATGGTCTTTCAGGCATAATCTCAACAGCAGCAGCTTCAGCGATTCCTAAAAAAGGTATAGGCCTACAGAAGAAAATGGTTCCCTGGTGGAATAAAGAATGTGATGAGGCAATCAGGAAAAGAAATAAAGCCTTTAGAGTTTTGAGGAGATTCCCCACTCCTGATAACCTTATACAGTATAAATACTGTAGGGCTCTGGTTAGGAAAGTAATTAAGTCTGCCAAGAAAAGTAGTTGGAGGGAATATTGTTCTTCTCTCTCTGGTGAAACTCCCATCTCCCAACTGTGGTCCACTGTAAGAAAGATGAATAGTGTAGGAAGGAAGGCAAATCTCCCTGTCCTGGTACATGAGGCTAAGATTGCTGCAACATCTGTAGAGAAGGCCAATCTTTTAGTGGAAATGTTTAGAAAGGTGCACAGCTCTGATAATTTAGATGAAGAAAGCAGGGAGACCAGGGATCAGTCTGTGAGGGGGTTTATGTTTCCCCAAGAATCAGTGTGTAATGAGGTCAATGTCTTCTTTTCCTTAGAGGAATTAAAGCGAGCCATAGCTGCAGGGAGAAATACAGCTCCTGGAATGGATAATCTGCATTATGAAATGTTTAATCATGTCTCTGATGTCCTTTTGGAAGAGCTCCTCAGCCTAATGAATGAAAGCTGGAAGCAAGGTAGGCTACCAAAGGCATGGAAGCATGCTGTTATTGTGCCTGTTTTGAAGCCTGGGAAAGATCCTAGTTCTCCATCCTCATATAGGCCTATAGTCCTTACCTCTGTTGTGTGTAAGCTGATGGAGCGAATGGTGACTGACAGATTGGTCCACTTCTTAGAAGTAAAGGGAGCATTGGTAGATCACCAGAGTGGGTTTAGGAAAGGAAGGAGCACTATGGATAATGTGGTTGCACTGGACTATGAGGTTAGAAGAGCTTTTGCTAATAAGGAGTCTCTTATCGCTGTTTTCCTAGATATAGAGAAGGCATATGATATGTTGTGGAGGGAAGGCCTTCTTGTGAAACTGTCTAGACATGGTGTCAATGGAAGGATGTTTAGCTGGATCAAGAATTTCTTGGAAGACCGCACCATTCAGGTAAGAGTAGGGGATGCCATTTCAGATGTAGTTTTGGTAGATAATGGAACTCCGCAGGGAAGTGTAATCAGCCCCGTACTCTTTAACGTTATGATTAATGACATATTTTTAGATCTAAGCCAAGGGACTGGGAAGTCACTGTATGCTGATGATGGGGCCCTCTGGGTTAAAGGAAGAAATATCCCTTTTGTTTTAAATAGGTTGCAAGGAGAGCTGAATGTCATAGAAAAGTGGGCTAGGAAATGGGGCTTTAAGATTTCGGTCTCTAAATCTAAATGTGTTTTTTAGCCGTAGTAGGAAAAAATGGGACATGTCCTTAACTCTTTATGACTCTCCCATAGAGAAAGTAGAAAGTTTTAAATACCTAGGAGTGTTAGCCTGGCAAGCCAGACTAAATGTGAATATTTAGTCTGACCTCGATCCGTAGACATTTCCGACGGGGGTGGGAGGAACAAACCGCTGTCTTTCAAACTGTCTCTGTGCGTATAGGCCAACGCTCTGACCAATCAGCGCAACAGTGACTGTGACATAGTCAGAGCGACAGAAAGCAGTGGGGGAGACCTTGAAATAAATAATTTTTCAAAATGCGTATTAATTAATAAACAGGTTCTAGATATTAAGAAGTTTGGAGATAATGACCACAAGTTTGGAGTCTGTACCACATACACTCATATTTTTTTTTCCAAGTGTTTTTCAAGGGTTTGCTTAAACTGTTTTTGAGAGTTTTTATTTAGTGGTGTTTGGTGAAATAATTTCCCTTAAATTTAAAATAACGGGAAAATAAGAAACAATCAAAAAGTAATGTTTCAAAGCTGTTTATTAATTCTTCATACTGCACAAACTAGCCCCATCCTTTTGGCTACGAGCGGAGCCAGCTGGTAGATCAGACTTTTGCCATAGCCGGTTGGCAAAACAGCAAAAACGTCCTTCTTGAAAAGGAATGAGCGGAGAGCCTCTTCCTGCTCATGTTTCAATGAAAACTCCAAGTCTAATTCTTCTAAAACTGATTCCAAAGCGGAGTCAAACGCGCACTGTTCCCTAGCCGTAGCCATCTTTCCTGTTGTGCTTTCTCCAGCGTCACACAGCTTTGTCGTCACTCCTGCAAAAGCCCGCCCAAAGAATCCAAACAAAAACCTTGCGTTGTGATTGGCGGGCACGATTTGATGCCCGGGGTGTTTTTGTTGATATGGTGCGAGGCTAGACCCATTCGCTAGGCAAAAATATTTTTGGCCGCTAGGCTGGTGGGTCTAGTTTACTAGGCTATAGGAGTGTGGTTTGACAGCAAACTAAATTGGAACAATCACGTCTCTAAAGTAATAGCTAAATCTAACAAAGTGTTAAATGTCATGAGGTGTTTGACTGGCTTTTTTGGGGGGGCGGAAAAGAGCACCCTTCTGACCGTCTATCAAACTATGATTAGGTCCATCTTTGATTATGGTTGTCAAGCTTATGGAGCTGCTGCAAGCTCTGTCTTAAAAAGACTTGATGCTATTCAGTCAAAGGCCCTTAGAGTCTGTTGCGGTGCATTTGCCTCCACATCAACCTCCGCTCTTCTTGTTGAAACAGGAGAGAAGCCTTTAATGTTAAGAAGGATCCAGCTCTCTCTTCACTACTGGAACAGACTTATGGAAAGAACCAGCATCTGCCCCGCAAGTTCCATGTTAACCGACTGTTATCAATTTGCCTCTGATCAGGTGAGGAGTCAGCCTTTTCTAAAACAATGTATGACATGGGCCAAAGATTTTAACTTGCTTGACATGGTCCCAGTTAAAAGTACTTATTGGGGACCAGTCCCAATCTGGCTCCTCCCCCTGTCCAGGTGGACTTTAGGTTACACGAGGACAAACATAATGAAGAGGTTGAATTTTCTAGTGATTCTGCCACAGAGTATATTCAGCTTAACTGGAACTCTTGTTTGCAAATTTATACTGATGGATCCAAAGACCCAGATTCAGGAAGAGTGAGTTGTGCTTTCTATATCCCTCAGCTTAATATCAAAAATGGGTATAGTGACAATATGGCTGTTTTTACAGCTGAGTCTATGGGTATCCTAAAAGCTTTACAGTGGGTAGTGGAGGCACAGCCCAAAAATGTGGTTTTATGCTCTGACTCCTTTTCACTCCTACATTGTCTTAAAGTGTACACTTCCAATTCTCGTCCTGATTTAATTACTGATATTCTTATGCTGCTGAACAACCTTCATAGGAGAGGTTGTGATGTATCATTTTTGTGGGTTCCTGCCCATATAGGTATAAAGGGGAACAAGGTAGTTGACCAACTGTCTCGTCTCGTCTTCTTCCGCTTATCCGGGACCGGGTCGCGGAGGCAGCAGTCTAAGCATGGAAGCCCAAACTTCCCTTTCCCCAGACACCTCGGCCAGCTCCTCGGGAAGAACACCGAGGTGTTCCCAGGCCAGCCGAGAGACATAGTCCCTCCAGCGTGTCCTGGGTCTTCCCCGGGGCCTCCTCCCGGGGGGACATGCCTGGAACACCTCCCCAGGGAGACGTCCAGGAGGCATCCGAAAAAGATGCCCGAGCCACCTCAGCTGGTTCCTCTCGATGTGGAGGAGCAGCGGCTCTACTCCGAGCTCCTCCCGAGTGACTGTGCTTCTCACCCTATTTCTAAGGGAGCACCCAGCCACCCTGCGAAGGAAACTCATTTCAGCCGCTTGTATCCACGATCTTGTTCTTTCGGTCATTACCCAAAGCTCATGACCATAGGTGAGAGTCGGAACGTAGATCGACCGGTAAATTGAGAGCTTCGCCTTTTGGCTCAGCTCCTTCTTCACCACGACGGACCGGTAAAGCGACCGCATCACTGCGGAGGCTGCACCGATCCGCCTGTCGATCTTACGCTCCATCCTTCCCTCACTCATGAACAAGATCCCGAGATACTTAAACTCCTCCACTTGAGGCAGGACTTCTCCACCAACCTGGAGAGTGCAAGCCACCCTTTTCCGGTCGAGAACCATGGCCTCGGACTTGGAGGTGCTGATTCTCATCCCAGCCGCTTCACACTCGACTGCAAACCGCCCCAGTGTATGCTGAAGGTCCTGGTTTGAAGAAGCCAACAGGACAACATCATCCGCAAAAAGCAGAGATGAAATCCTGTGGTTCCCAAACAGGATTCCTTCCGGCCCCTGGCTGCGCCTAGAAATTCTGTCCATAAAAATTATGAACAGAACCGGTGACAAAGGGCAGCCCTGCCATAGTCCAACATGCACTGGGAACAGGTCTGACTTACTGCTGGCAATGCGAACCAGACTCCTGCTCCGTTCGTACAGGGACCGGACAGCCCTTAGCAAAGAGCCCCGAACCCCATACTCCCGAAGCACCCCCCACAGAATACCATGGGGGACACGGTCGAATGCCTTCTCCAGATCCACAAAGCACATGTGGACTGGTTGGGCAAACTCCCATGAACCCTCGAGCACCCTATGAAGGGTATAGAGCTGGTCCAGTGTTCCGCGACCAGGACGAAAACCGCATTGTTCCTCCTGGATCCGAGGTTCGACTATTGGTCGAATTCTCCTCTCCAGTACCCTGGAGTAAACTTTCCCTGGGAGGCTGAGAAGTGTGATTCCCCTATAATTGGAGCACACTCTCCGGTCCCCTTTCTTAAAAAGAGGGTCTGGTGGGAACGTCTGGCCGAGCACTCTGTTGGGGAGGTCTTTAACTCCCACCTCCGGGAGAGCTTTTCCCAGCTTCCGAGGGAGGCGGGGGACATTGAGTCTGAGTGGACCATGTTCTCTACCTCCATTGTGGACGCAGCTGTTCGGAGCTGTGGCCGCAAGGTCTCCGGTGCCTGTCGTGGCGGCAATCCCCGAACCCGGTGGTGGACACCGGAAGTAAGGGATGCCGTCAAGCTGAAGAAGGAGTCCTATCGGGCCATGTTGACCTCCGGGACTCCTGAGGCAGCCGACGGGTATCGGCAGGCCAGGCGTGCTGCAGCTCGGGCAGTTGCGGAGGCAAAAACTCGGAACTGGGAGGAGTTCGGGGAGGCCATGGAGAAGGACTATCAGTCGGCCTCGAAGAAATTCGAAGTTGACCAACTGGCAAAAGAATATTTAAATAATGATGTGGTTACGTTGCCAGTTAGTCCAGGAAGGACTGAGTTGAGGAGCCAGCTTATGGAAAAAGTGTTCCAGACATGGCAAGCTCTTTTTTTTTTTTTTTAAACTTTGTTTTTTATTAGATCTTTTACATCCAAATACAATGTACAAGAATAAAAGAACAGAAAAATAACATGTAAAAAAGATATAGTAATAACAATAACATTAAAATATAAAATAAAAGAAATAAGGTATGAACAGCTTATGGGTCCCTTCATTTATACTGTTGTAGATGTAAACAATCAAGTCTGACACATTATCATTCAGTCCGTGGTATCATCTTCCTCCTTGTACCAATACCATTTCTCCCATTTCTTTTCAAATTGTTCTTCCCTCATTTTCAAAATGTATGATAGCTTTTCCATGCTGTAAATCTCTTCCACAATACTAAACCACTGTTCTAGAGTTGGGGGGTCTTCCTTATACCATGCTCTTGTAATTGCTTTTCGGCTAGCTGCAAGTAATACTTTTAACAGGTATACATCTTCTCCTTGGACCTCGTCTTGTGGTATATATCCCAAATACAGTACCAAAGATGTTTTTTGTATCTCATATCCCAGTATTTTTTTTAGTTCGCACCACACTCCCTTCCAGTACGTCTCTATTTTTTGGCATTTCCAGAACACGTGCATGATCTGCTTCCGCCTGTCCACATAGTCTCCAACATAAGCTTTTGTGTGGTGTATATCTCCCAGTCATCTTTGGTGTTATGAAAAACCTTATAATGTTCTTCCACCCAAATTCTCGCCATACTCTAGAACCCGTTGTTGAATGTTGGGATGTGCATACATCGTTCCAGTTCTCTTCTGTTATTTCTATGCCCAGCTCTTTTTCCCATTTTTCTTTAATGTACATGGTTGAGTTACCCCCACTGGCACCAATAGCTTGGTATAGAGCTGAGATTACTCTACATGTTCTTCCTTCATATGCTTTTATGATTATTTTAATGATCCCATTCTGCTCCCTCGGTTCTTTTGCTTTAATTTCCTTTAAATAATAGTCCCTTACCTGAAAATATCTAAATAGCTCCCTTGCCTCTAACCCAAATGTATCCCTTAGGACTTGAAAGCTCTTCATTTCCCCTCCCTCGACAAGTGTGCATATAGCTGTAATACCCTTTTGTGCCCACCTCTCAAAGCCTTGGTCCCTTAACCCTGGTTTAAATCTATTATCGTGAGATATCCACCTCAAGATCTTAGTTTCTGCCTGCAATGTATATTTTCTTATTACCAAATGCCAAATCTCCAATGTGAATTTGCTTATTGGGCTCAGCTGTACTTCTTCTTGCTTGAATAGTTCCTTATTGGTTATTAGTATTTGAAGTGGGCTGGCCCTTTCTTTCATCTCTATGTCTTTCCATCTGGCTATATATTTTTCATTGCACCAGCAATATACTGCCCTGAGTTGTGCTGCATAAAAGTAATCTTGCAGTTTTGGTACTGCCATGCCCCCTTTGTCTTTAGGGAGTTGCATGGTGCGATATCTAATCCGAGGTCTCTTACCCGCCCAAATGAACCTAGCAATCCATCTATCCCACTCTATAAACTGTTTCTGTGGAATCATTACTGGCAAAGTTTGGAACAAATACAGTAGTCTTGGCAATACATTCATCTTAATTATTTCTATCCTTGAGCTAAGATCCAACTGTAACATTGACCATCTACCTATGTCTTGTCTGAGTTCCTCGTTAATCTGAGTATAATTTGCTTTATATAACTTCTCTATTCCCTTTGTGATGTTCACTCCCAAATATTTAATTGTTTCTGAGTTCCATTTAATTTTATATCTATCTTTTAATTCTTTTGTTGGTGCATAATTAATGGCCAGAATCTGTGTTTTATTAACATTAAGTTTATATCCTGAATAATATCCATATCCCTCCAATTGGTTCATCAGTGCAGGGAAAGATCTATTGGGTTGTTCCAAATAGGCCACCACATCATCTGCAAATAGTCCTATCTTGTGTTCTCTATTTTTCACCTCAACCCCTCTGATGTCCTGGTTTTGCCTTATTGCCTGTGCTAATGGTTCTATGAATATAGCAAAGAGAGTCGGGGAGAGACTACACCCTTGTCTTGTTGACCTTTCCAGGTAAAATGGTTTTGTGAGACTTCCGTTCACCTTAACTCTAGCAGACGGTTCTTGATATAACGCTTTAATACAACTGACAGATTTTTCATTAAAACCAAATCTTTCCAACACCATATATAGATAAGTCCAGTTTACGCAGTCAAAAGCTTTCTCCGCATCTACACTAACTAAAATGGCACCTTTTTTTGTATGTTGGGTCTCTTCTACAATGTGAATCATCCTCCTGATATTGTCCTGTGTCTGTCGTCCTTTAATAAAGCCAGTCTGATCTTCATCTATAATATCGGTCATGAATGTCTCAAACCTCTTAGAAAGTATTGAGGTGTACATCTTGTAGTCTACATTTAGCACTGAAATTGGTCGATAGCTACTGCATTGCTCTTTATCCTTTCCCTCTTTTGGTATAGTCGTGATAATGGCCTCCTTCCATGACGGTGGGATTTTTCCTTCTTTAATTGTGTATCTAAATGAAGCAAGCAATATAGGGGTTAACTCTTGTCTAAATGTTTTATAAAATTCTGAAGGGAATCCGTCACTCCCAGGAGATTTATTGTTCTTTATCCTAGAGATTGCCCCTTCCATTTCTTCTTCTGTGATTTCTCCAGTCAACAGCTCATTTTGTTTCTCTCCTATTAAAGGTAGATCCAGCCCATCTAGAAAGTTTCTCATTTCTTGTTCGCCTGCCATTGATGGCTGTGTATATAAACTTTGGTAATAGTCCCTAAATACTCTGTCTATTTCACCTGGTTCAGTTATCAAGTCGTTCGTCTGGGGGTCTCTAATTTTATATATTGTGTTCAATGCTTGTTGTTTCCTTAAACGCCTAGCCAGTAATCTGCTGGCTTTAGCACCTCCTTCATAGTAAGTTTGTTTAATAAATCTTGCCTTCTTTTCCACTTCTGTCAATAATACATTATCAATTTTAGTCTTTGTCTCTTTCAGTTGTCTGACTATCTCTGGATCACCTTTAGCATTGTGTTTTTTCTCTAATTCTTTTAAACGATCAATTTGTGTCTCATAATATAGTAATCTGGCCGCCTTGCGAGTTGTTGTGTATGCTATTAACTTCCCCCTAATAACTGCCTTGAGTGCATCCCAAAGAATGGTTGGATCTACTTCCCCATTATCATTGTCTTCTATATACCTTTTTATATCCTCTTTTGTTCTTTCTACTAGTTTTTTATCGTTCAGTATCCCAACATTCATCCGCCACACTGTAGTCCTCCTTCTTGCATGTAGTTTTATTGTCAGGTAAATTGCATTATGGTCTGATAAGTCTGCTACCCCTATTACACAGTCCTCTACCCTATATAAATCTCCCTTTGTTATAAAGAAGTAGTCTAACCTTGAATATATTTGGTGTGGGTCTGAAAAGTGTGTGTAGTCCCTCTCCAAGGGATGTGTGTCCCTCCAAACATCTATTAGTCCCAATTCAGACAGTTGCATATGCATGTATCTATTGAGCCATGTCTTATTCTTTTTGGTGCTTGTTGTATCTAGGTTGTAGTTCAACACCATATTAAAGTCCCCTCCGCATATTAGAAGCCCCTCTAGCTCTACTGTAATGAGGTCAAATAAAGTCTTAAAGAAGCTTTTCTCGCTGTCTGGAGGTGCATATACATTGATAAGTGTCACTTTTTGTCCCTCCAATTTACCCTTTACCATGACATACCTTCCCTCTTTATCACGTTTTTCCTGTTCAAGTTCAAATTTAGTTGAATTTGTTATCAATATGGCTACTCCTCTTCTATTATGGTGTTTGTGGTAGGTGCTATAAAATGTATTATGATATCCAAATCTCTTCAGTTTCTCATGTTCTTCTGTGGACAAATGTGTTTCCTGAAGAAAAATCACCTGGCATTTTTCTTTTCTAAATTTAGCCATAACCTTTCCCCTCTTAATTGGACTACTCAGCCCATTCACATTCAATGATACCACCTTAACATCCTCATGTTGCATTATACATCAGTTCCCCAATACATTCTCATTACCCATAAGCTAAACTCCAAAACAAAAAACACATCAGCAACAGCTGTTCTAACTATATAACAATAAACAGAAAAGTGAGCCTCCGTGGCATATTGGGGATATTTATGTCTCCCCATTTCCCCTGTTGGTGGGGTGAGGGGAAATCCTCTCCTCAGAGGGCCCCCCTTAGCGATGGAAAACTCCCCAAACTGAAGTCCTCCGTTCACATTAAAAGTGTCCAACTTCTTGAAACCATTGCTCCCAGTCTTACTGCATTTCTTCCCCCCTCCAAAGCCAAACAAAATAGTATATGGGATACTTCAACCTCGCTTTATAGATAAGAAATATTCTAAAGGCTAAACAATTATTTATGTAGTTATTTCAATGTTCATTTTAAAACAAATTAGCAGGTAGGCATATAACCCATCCTTAACCTAAGTAGTAATAGAAGAGCTACTTACATGACTTTCAAAAAATAAAAAATAAGCCAGCAATCAGACGGAGTGGGTTGTCTAATAATATTTAGAAAACCGGACATTATACTAAGGGTTCGTGACTGTCCATTGAACTTTCCAGTCTTCTCCACTCAAGTGCTCCAGGAGAACCGCCTCAATTGCTTCCTTGCTCTTTCGGCTATGCCTGTCCCCCTGTCTTTTACTCTGCGCCACTTGGATGCTGCCTCGAGCTGCTGTTCTGGTAGTGTCGGCTCTTCCTCTACCAGTCCGTCTACCTGTAATCCCTTTTCCTTCATCGCCTTCGCTGCGTCTTGCGGGGTGTTGTATGTCTGAACGCCCTCTTGCCAGTGTATCTTCAGCGCCGTACGTGGAGACTGGAATCGAATTCCCCCGTCCTTCAAAACTCGCTTCAGCCCAGCGTAGTCGCGGCGCTTTGCAGCCACCTCCGCTGGATAGTCGTGGTCAAAAGTCACTCTCTTTCCCCCAATTTCGATTTTGGTCTTCCATGCTCTGTTGAGGACATCCTCCTTCTGTTGGAATTGCAAGAAGTTGACTATGATCGCTCTAGGATTCTTATTTTGAGCCGACCTGGATGTCCTCACTCTATGGGCGCGTTGTATTTGTAAACTGGTGTCTTCCGTGATGTTAAGCTTTTCGCGGAGCAGACGTTCAACGAACCCATGTATTGAGTCTTTCTCCGTGCCCTCCGGAACTCCCCAAATTCTTATATTATTTTTTCTCGACCTCCACTCTAAATCTGTCATTTTTTCCTGTAGCTCCCTTTGTTGCTTCAAAGAGGATGCAAGAATTTCTTTCAAATCAGTATTCCACTCCTCGGTTTCCACCACGCGATCTTGTAGGTCTTTAATGTCTTTGCCTTGAGCTTCCATTCCTATGTCAATGGTTTCGAATCGTTTGCCAATCTCCTCTTTAAAAGTGGCGAGTTCCTGTCTGAGCATACCTCCAACGTTTTGAATGCTTTCTCGAATGTCCTTCATTTCTTTTCGGTTTTCCTCCCTGTTGGACTCAATTTGCTTACCCACGCCGTCGAAGCCAGTCTTCATGCTAGCTAGCATGTCATCAATATTTGCCCTGTCTTCGACGTCGTCTTCTTTTTTATCTCCCATTTTTCCTCGCTCCTTTTGTTTCTTTTCTGTTTCTTTCTTAGTCTTATTCATCCCTCCTTTAGCTATTAACTTGAATTTCGGCTTTGAAAAATATAATCACTTCAACGACTGGGAGCTTCTGATTTCACGACTAGTCAGCCATTTGCCAAACCGGAAGCCCCCAGACATGGCAAGCTCAATGGGACAAGGATTTAAAGGGGAGACACTTGTATTCAGTCCAGCCTTCAGTAAATGCACATTGCACTCTATCAGGAGTTAGGTCTCAACAAGTGGTGCTGACCCGTCTCAGATTGGGGCATTGCGCCCTAAACTCTATGTTACATCTGATTCATAAACACAGAGACAGATTATGCGAAGTGTGTAGAGTTCCTGAGACAGTTTCTCATGTTTTATTAGAGTGTGTGCAATATTGTGAGTCTAGACGTACATTTTTTAACGACTTGTCCGGCTTGGGTGTTACTACTGTTTCCCTCCCTGTTCTGCTTCAACTGAAGGATTCTAAAGTTGCATCCAGTCTAGTTAGATTTTTAAAATCCTCTGGCTTTTACGCCAGAATCTAAGAGACTGATGGACTAGTAGTGGACTTAATTATCCTGTAGGTGGCGGTAATACACCGGATGGTGTCCAATCCGCCATTATATCCTGAAGAAGAAGAACGAACTTTGCCAGAACATCTCGCTTTGCTTCTAGCCGTTTCTGTGCCTCTGTTATGTTTCATGGTTGTTTGCTCAAGCTCATTTTTCTATTTCATGGTTTTTGCACTAAGGGTTTATTTCTAGTTCATGATTTTTGCACTAAGGGTTTATTCTAGTTCATGTTTTTTTGCACTAGGGTTTTTTCTTGTTTTTGTTTTTTTTTGTCCTAGCATTTCTTGTCCTTGCCTGTTTTGTGTTTTTGTCTAGTTTTCTGTCTCTTGTTGTCTGGATTATTTTTGCCATTTGTTTTTGTCCCGTTTGTTTACCCTTGTGCCATGCCCTTTTCCCTGGATTAAATCTCTCTATTTATTTGATTACTGTCTGTGTTCTGCTTGTGGATCCTTATCTCACCACACCTCCACAACCCCTAACATTTTTATTGCTTCCACCCTCTGTCCTAATCCTAAAAAGGGCACTAGATTCCATCTAGTCAAATCAGATTTAATTTTGGAAAGTAGGGGGTCGTAGTTCTCTGAGAAATCCCGTTCAGGTCTTTTGGAATATTCACACAAGTATTTAATTGATTTTGAATCCCAACTCACTTTAAATTCCTCTCTAATCACTTGGCTAGGAGAATAATTAAATGTCAAGATTTGGGATTTGTCGGTGTTTAGTTTGTAGCCTGATAATAGACCGTATTCCCTCAGGGTTGCGAGCAATTCTGGAAGGGAAGTGAATGGAAGGGGGAAACTTCCGGCGGCAGCGTGGCACAGACGCAGCGGCCCCTCTCTCTCCCGTGTTTTGTTTGTTTTCTTTGTAAAATGTGTTTTTCGGAGTGTCTTTCTCATCAATGTATGTCGGAACACAAGTACAGCCGACAGGAATTGTTGCAAATTCGGAGCAGCAAGATATGCGATGTTTTGGACATTGAAACACGGATGTTACAGGAGCTGGGAATCCTGCGCAGACCTGCGGACTCGCCTAGCACGTCGACCCCAGGAAAGAGGCATCGACCGCGGTGCTCGCGAACTAGGAAGTGGGGGAAATGTGGAGGCATCCGGAACAGGCTAGCAGCTAACCCTACTCAGCCGGCCATACCATCCATCCTGCTAGCAAACGTCAGATCACTGGACAACAAAATGGACCACATTCGACTTCTAAGATCAGCGAACTGGACAGGAAGCAGCTGTTGTGTGCTCATTTTCACTGAAACATGGCTAAACGACAACATCCCTGACTCAGCCATACAACTGGAGCAGCTAACATGCTACCAAGTGGACAGAGCGCTCTCGGAAGGAGGTAAAAGTAGTGGCGGGGGCGTGTGTGTTTAAATCCGAGATGAATGGTGCAGAGACGCTAAGGTAGTTTATAGACACTGTTCACCACTGGCTGAGTTCATGATCATTAAGTGCCATCCATTCTACTTGCCGAGAGAGTTTACCGCGATTCTGCTCGTCACAGTTTACATTCCACCAACCAACAACAACAGCGAGAGAAATGCAGCACTAAATGTAACTCTACTATGCCATCAGTGAACAACAGACAACACACCCAGATGGTTTCATCATTCTCGCCAGGGATTTCAACCATGCTGATCTAAAAACTGTCCTTCCAAAATACCACCAGCATGTGGATTTTCCAACAAGGGGAAAAACACACTGGACATGGTACACACTTCCCACAAAGAAGCCTACAGAGCAACACACCTCCCCCAAATCAGACTATCAGACCATGAAACTGTCCTGCTACTGCCCGCATACAGACAAAAGGCGAAACTCGCCAAACCGGTTCCAAAAGAGGTGAGAGTATGGCCAGACGGCGCCCAAGCTGCTCTCCAGCACTGCTTTGAAATAACTGATTGGGACATTTTCAGACAAGCAGCCACCTACAACAACCAAACAGACATTGAGGAGTACACAGACACCGTGACCTCCTACATCAACAAGTGCATTGATGATGTGATGCACATAAAAACCATCATCACTCGGGCCAACCAGAAGCCATGGCTGACAGGGGATGTCCACAGGCTGCTGAGGGCTAGAAATAAAGCCTTCAGAGCCGGGGATGAAGCGGGCCTGAAAACAGCAAGAGCCAACCTGTCACGAGGCATCAGGAAAGCAAAAAAGGACTACACACAGAAAATAACCTCCCACTTCAGAGATAGCAAAGATGCACAGAGCCTATGGAAGGGCATCCAAGCTATCATTGACTACAAGCCCGTGCCACGAAGCTGCGAAAGCAACACATCTCTGCTGAACGACCTGAACAGCTTCTTCGCACGTTTCGAGGAACAAAACAACACCCATCCACAGAAAACACCACCCCCACCTCACGACCAGACACTGTGTCTGTCTATCGCTAGTGTGAAGAGAGCACTCACTAACATCAACCCACGCAAAGCAACAGGCCCAGACAACATCCCTGGTTGGGTGCCGAAGGACTGCGCTGAGGAACTAAAGCATGTCTTCACTGACATCTTTAACACCTCACTGGAACAAGCCATCGTCCCCTCCTGATTTCAAAGCCGCCACCATCATACCCATGCCAAAGAAGCCATCACCATCCTGCTGCAACGACTACCGTCCTGTAGCACTGACACCCATCATTATGAAGTGCTTCGAACAACTGGTCATGGCACACATCAAATCCACCCTCCCACCCACCCTGGACCCCTTCCAGTTTGCATACAGGGCCCGACGCTCCACAGAGGATGCAATCTGCTCTGCTCTTCACCCAGCCCTCACTCACCTGGAGAAAAAAGATTAATATGTTAGAATGCTGTTCATTGATTTCAGCTCAGCATTCAACACCATAATACCCCAACAGCTGATCTGCAAACTGGACAAGCTGGGCCTCAGCACCTCCCTCTGCAACTGGCTACTAGACTTCCTCAGCAAGAGACCACAAGCAGTACGTGTCAGCAACAACACCTCGAGCACCATCACACTGAGCACAGGAGCTCCACAAGGCTGTGTGCTCAGTCCTCTGCTCTTCACCCTGCTGACACACGACTGCAAAACAACCTACAGTACCAACCACCTGGTGAAGTTTGCAGACGACACAACTCTGGTGGGTCTCATCACCAACGGCGACAAGACGCACTACAGGACTGAGGTGGACCTTCTGGCCACGTGGTGCAGAGACAACAACCTCCTGCTGAACATCAGCAAGACAAAGGAGATTGTTGTCAACTTTAAGAGAGGCCACAGCCAACACCTGCCACTGACCATCGATGGTACTGCTGTGGAGAGAGTGAACAGCACAAAATTCCTTGGAGTGCACATCAGCGAGGACCTCTCCTGGACCAACAACACCGCATCACTGGCCAAGAAAGCCCAACAGCGCCTCTACTTCCTGCGCAAACTGAAGCACGCCAGTGCCCCACCACCCATCATGACCACGTTCTACAGAGGGACCATTGAGAGCATCCTCATCAGCTGCATCACTGTATGGGGCGGGAGCTGCACTGAACACAACAGGAAAGCCCTGCAGCGTATAGTGAACACAGCTGGGAAGATCATCAATGCACCCCTCCCCTCCCTGCAAGACATATACACCACCCGCCTCACCCGCAAAGCTCTCACAATCGTGAGAGATGAGACTCACCCAGCACACAACCTGTTTAGCCTCCTGCCCTCTGGAAAGAGGTACAGGAGCCTACGGTCCAGAACCACCAGACTCACCAACAGCTTCATCCACCAGGCCGTCAGGATGCTGAATTCCCTCCCCTCTCTCCCATCACTGACAGCTCCACCCACCAGACAGCCAAGAAGTTAGGATCCTTCCCCCCCACCCCCGCATGGGAAAGACTCTGACTCAGGGAAACCCCCCCCATACACACACACACACACACACACACACACACACGGGAAGACTCTGACTCAGGAAACACACACACACACACACACACACCCGCGCACGCACACACACACACACACACACACACACATGGAAAGACTCTGACTCAGGAAAGACTCTGACTATGGAACTGCACTATGTGACTTTGCACCTTTACCTGCACTACCTCACTTTTTTACACACCATACACTGTTTCTTGTTGCTGCTGCCCTCCACAGAAAATACTTCTCTATGGAACTACACATGTGACTTTGCACCTTACCTGAACTATCTCACAAGAACTGCCTTGGGCCCTGCAATATAACAACTCACCATATGCTGCTTCTGAATGCTGCTACTATGATAACCTCAACTGGACTGCCCTGGACTGTGCTGTACTGTACTGTCTTGTATACTAGTCTTGTTCTTATCTTCCTGTCTTTAGCCTAGATTATTTTTCTAAATGTTAAATGTTTCAAATGTTAAATGTTTCAATTTTTTATCATTACTTTATTATTACTTATTGCTTGTTACACTGTTATTGGTCCTGTCTTGCACTTTAATGTCTGTCTTGTTAATGTCAGTCCTATGTATGTCTCTTTGCATGGGATAGAGAGAAACACAATTTCAATTTCCTTGTATGACCTGTGCATATGAAGAAACTGACAATAAAGCTGACTTGAACTTGACTTGAACTTGAATGAATGTCCCAAGTATATCAAGATATCGTCTGCGAACAGGGCAATTTTATGTTCTTCTTGTGACACCATGATCCCCTTTATCTTCTCATTCTGTCTTATCCGCTGACTCAAGGGCTCTATAAAGATGGTGAATAAGAGCAGAGAGACAGGACAGCCCTATCGACATCCCCTTTCCAAATCAAAATTTCAAAAGGGATCTCTCTTTTCTTAAGGACCCAATTAAATGTTCTCAGTAACAATGGAGATAGAGAATCACTAAAAGTCTTATACCACGGCGCTGTAAATCCATCGGAACCTGGAGACTTATCAGGCTTGAGTCTAGAGATTGCTTTTTGCAGTTCCCCTATAGTCACATTGGCCAACAGGACTTTATTCTGGTCTTCTGTAATTGTTGGGAGGTTAAGTGATGCAAGCAAAGATTCAGATGATTTGTTCCCCTTATGGGCCATCCAGGCATATAGGTTTTTGTAGTATCTTTCAAAACAACTATGAATGTCCTGAAAGTCATGTTTCATTTGTTTAGTTATTGGGTCTTTAATTTTATGTACTACTCTCTCTGCTTGCTGTTTTCTTAATCTGTATGCCAAGATTTTAGCTGATTTACTACCTACTTCATAATATCTTTGTTTCAAAAAGGTTAGTTTCTTCTGAATGTCTGCCTCATAGATTTCTTTTATCTGATTTTTAATTCCCCTAATTTTCTGAGTAATGTCCAACTGGGTATCTTTTTTTTTTTCTAATTTTCCTAACTCTTTTTCTAGTTTATCCATTTTTTCCTGTCTGAGCCTCTTTTGTAATGCCAATTTCGCAATGATTTTCCCTCTCAAAACAGCCTTGCCTGCATCCCATACCATAAGTGGGGACACTTCCCCATTATCATTTTCTGACAGGTATAACTGAATTTCCTCTTGAAGTTCCTCCTTCATTTTGCCCTTAAGTGCATTTAAGTTAAGCCTCCAGGAGAAAGTATTTTTGTCATGCTCCGCCCCAGACATCCACTCCAGAGATTACAGATCTCTCATGCCAGCGCTGATCTGGATCCGGGACAGGAATTCCCTCTCACCCGTATTCACTTCCTGGTTTTCACTGCTGTGTATAAATAAGCCATTTTTAGACTCAGACTTTGCCAGAACGTCTTGTTTGCTTCTTTAGCTGTTTCTGTGCCTCTCTTACTGTTCATGGTTATTCTCTCTAATGACTTTTTCTTGTTCATGGTGGTTTTTTTGCACTAAGGGTTATTTCAGATTCATGGTTTCTTGCACTAAGGGTCTTTTTTTGTTCATGGTTTTTTGCACCAGCATTTTTGTCTTTGCCTGTCTCATGTTTTTGTCAAGTTGTTTGTCAATTTTGTCTGGACTATTTTTGCCATTTGTTTTTTGTCCTGTTTTTTTACCTTTTTGCCACGCCCTTTCTTCCCTGAATTAAATCATATTATTTATTGGATTACTGTCTGTGTTCTGCTTGTGGATCTTAACTTCACCATACCTCCACCCACCCTAACAGCATGTTCTGGCCAACATGGATCCAGTGGAACTCGCCCATCTGAAAATGGCCATCCAGCAGCAGAGGACTCTCCTTGGGACCCACCAACAAGACCTACAACAAATTACCCAGAACCTCGCCACCCTGTCCAATGCACTCAACCTTCTCACCAGGCAGATGCAGCACTGTCAAGCCGTGCCTACCCCTGCTCAGCCATCTCCTACTTCAGCTCCTGCCACCGCCTTTCTCCACAAACCAAGACTTCCAGCGCCTCAGCCCTACGATGGAGAACCAGGTGCTTGCAGATTGTTTTTGTCTCAATGTTCGTTGACCCTAGAGCTGCAACCTCTGGCCTTCCCCACAGAATGCTCCTGGGTAGCATATACAATAATGCTCCTCACTGGCAAGGCCAGAGAGTGGGGAACAGTGGTCTGGGATGCCAATGCACCCTTTTGTTCCAGTTTCAAAGATTTCTCCTAGGAGATGAGGTGAACTTTCGACTGTTCTCTGTCCAGCCAAGAGGTGGCCAGAGAGCTCATGGAGCTGCGGCAGGGGTCCCGGTCTACCTCGGATTACGCCATTGAGTTCCGGACGTTGGCGGCTTCATGCGGTTGGAACGAGAATGCCCAGATCGACGTGTTCCTGCATGGCTTGTCCAACGCCATCAAGGATGAATTGGTATCGCGGAAACTGCTGTCAGACCTCTCCAGCCTCATGGACTTCGCCAACTGCATCAACGCTCGGATCCAACAATGGAGGAGAGAGAAGACCCGCCCCAGACTCACCTCCTCTCCACCTCCCGCCACGTCCATCGAACCCATGCAGGTAGACCGGGTTCGGGTGTCAGCGGAGGAACGACATTGCCAGTGGAGCACGGGGGCCTGCTTCTACTGCGGTCAACTGGGACACATCTGCCGAGCCTGCCCGCTAAAAGGACAAGCCCACCAGTGAGTCAAGGGGCCCTGGTGGGCAATGCTCGGAACCAGCCCCCCGCTAATCATCCGTTACTTTCTGTCATTATTATCCGTGACAACCAGCATCACCACCTCCAGGCCCTCGTCGACTCAGGGGCGGACAGGAACTTGATCTGCTCCGTGACTGCCAAGCGTCTGGGAATCCTGCTACTTGCTCTTGACGTCCCTCTCACTGTGGCACTGGCTTGACCAGCATCACCCACCTTACCGCCCCACTCACCCTAAGGATTTCCGGTAACCACTCAGAAACCATCCAGGTTCACGTCATGAACAACCCCCACGTACTCATCGTTCTAGGATTACCATGGTTAATGCAGCACAACCCCCACCTTAACTGGACTAATAACACCATCCTAGGCTTGAGTTCTTCCTGCCTGGCCTCCTGTCTGAACTCCACTCTGCCTCCCACCAAACCACCCCAGCCCTCAGCCAGCGAGTTTCCCGACCTCTCTCACATGCCTCTGGAATATCTGGACCTTAAGCTAGTTTTCAGTAAGACCCGAGCAGTGTCCCTCCCTCCTCACAGACCCTACGACTGTGGTATTGACCTCCTGCCTGGGACAGTGCCACCCAAAGGACGCCTCTACTTTCTTTCTCCTGCCAAAAGACAAGCCATGGAAAAGTACATCACTGAGTCACTGGCAGCTGGGCTCATCCGCCCTTCCTCCTCCCCAGCAGGGGCAGGGTTCTTCTTCATCAAAAAGGACAAGTCACTCCGCCCCTGCATTGACTATCGGGGTCTCAACGCCATCATGGTCAAGAACTGCTACCCACTACCGCTCATGACCACGGCCTTTGAACTACTCCAGGGAGCCAAGGTATTCACCAAGCTAGATCTACACAATGCATACCATCTTGTCAGGATCAGGAAGGGGGATGAGTGGAAGACAGCCTTTAACACCACCACTGGTCACTACGAGTACCTTGTGGTCCCTTTCGGCCTGACCAACGCGCCTGCAGTCTTCCAGGCACTCGTTAATGACGTCTTAAGGGACTTCCTAAACATCTTCATTTTTGTGTCCCTGGATCACATCCTGATCTTCTCCTGCTCCCTGGAAGAACATCGGGGTCACGTCCGGCAGGTCCTCCAGCGCCCGCTAGAGAACAAGTTGTTCATCAAGGCAGAAAAGAGCAAATTTCACCAGAGCTCTGTCTCGTTTCTGGGATTCATCATTTCCCCGCCAAGGATCCAGATGGACCCCCTCAAGTTTGAGGCAGTTGCCGATTGGCCCACCCCATCTTCGAGATGAGAGCTCCAGCGCTTCCTAGGATTCGTCAACTTCTACAGGCGCTTCATTCGCAACTTCAGCACTGTGGCCGGACCTCTCTTAGCCCTGACCTCGACCAAGACCCAATTCAAGTGGGGGGAGGAAGCAGAGAAAGCCTTTTCCATGCTCAAGCACAGGTTTACCACAGCACCCATTCTCACCATACCCGATCCAACCAAGCAGTTTATTGTCAAGGTCGATGCTTCAGAGTCAGGGGTCAGAGCTATACTTTCCCAGAGGGCCAGTGATGAAAAGGTCCACCCATGCTCCTTCTTCTCCTGCCAGCTATCCCCAGCCAAACGGAATTATGACATTGGCGACCAAGAACTACTGGCTGTTAAACTAGCCTTGGAGGAGTGGAGGCACTGGCTTGAGGGGTCAGAGTTCCCCTTCCTAGTCTGGACCGACCTTAAGAATCTGGAGTACCTCAAGTCCGCCAAACGCCTTAATTCCCGCCAAGCCCGTTGGTCTCTCTTCTTCTCCCAGTTCAACTTCATGCTTTCCTACCACCCAGGCTCCAAGAACGGCAAACCCAACGTCCTGTCCAGGATGTTCTCCTCCCACCAAGAGGAGTCCAAGCCACCCGAGACCATCCTTCCTCCACGCTGCCTGGTGGGAGCCACCATTCTAGAGGTTGAGACACTTGTGAAGCAAGACCCCGGTGAAGGTAACCCCAACAACATTCCTCCTAACCAGCTGTTTGTTCCCGGTCCTGTGCGAACCCAGGTGCTGCAGTGGGGTCATGGCTCCAAGCTGGCCTGTCATCCGGGAGCCACCCGAACCCTGGCACTCATCCAGCAGCGCTTTTGGTGGCCATCCATCAAGGAGGATGTCCAGGAGTTTGTGGCAGCCTGTGACACATGCTCCTGGAACAAGACAGCCAATTGACCCCCTGCCGGCTTGCTAAGACCCCTCCCGACTCCATATCGACCTTGGTCTCACATCGCCCTGGACTTCGTCACAGGACTCCCCAACTCAGGTGGCAACACATGCATTCTCACTGTCATTGACCATTTCTCCAAGACCATTCATTTCATTCCTCTGCCCAAGCTCTCCTCAGCGAAAGAAACCGCTGAACTACTCATCCAGCACATTTTCTGTCTACATGGACTGCCCATTGACATCGTTTCTGACCGGGGTCCTTAGTTCACTGTGCAATTCTGGAGGGCTTTCTGCAAACTCATCGGGGCCACCTGTAGTCTCTCCTCAGGCTTCCACCCACAGACCAACGGCCAGGCAGAATGGGCGAACCAGGCTTTGGAGGTTGCACTCAGGTGCATAGCATCCAGGGATGCCAGTTCTTGGAGTAAGTACCTACCCTGGATTGAGTATGCTCATAACACTCTTCCTTCATCTGCCACAGGTCTCTCACCCTTCCAGTGCTCCCTAGGTTACCAACCACCACTCTTCCCCAACCAAGAGGAGGAGGTCTCCATACCCTCTGCCCAGATCTTCATACACTGCTGCAGGAGGACGTGGGCATTGGCCCAGAGAAAACTCATTTGCTCCGCCCTAGCATCCAAAAGGCAGGCCGACAAACGCCGCTCTAAGGCGCCCACTTGCCGGGTGGGGCAACGAGTCATGCTGTCCACACGCCATCTGCTACTCAGAACCGTCTCCCACAAGCTGGCTCCCAGGTACCTAGGACCCTTCCTCATCGAAAAGGTAATTAACCCATGTTCCGTCAGACTGGCACTACCACTCACCATGCGATGCATCCACCCCACATTCCATGTGTCCCAGCTTAAACCTCTGGTCTCTAGTTCTTTGGAGTCAGTTAAGTGGGTCTCTTGCAGGAATATTACATCTACCTTGTCTTTTTTCATTTTGCCCAGAATTTTACTTCTTTTTACTGGGTTAAGTACACCCTTCACATTATAAGAAGCCAACCTAAGTGGAACTTTATGGCTTTCCATTGTAGATCCAAGTGCTGCCTTTAATCCTAATGCCCCCCCCACACACACTCAAACTCTGTAAAAACATAAACACAATAAAGAACACAAATAGAACAGTCCTGTGAAACCGTGAACTTGGTACATTTTACCAATGTCTCAGGTTGAACTTCCTGTTTTGAGGTCTTGTTTGTAACCCTGAAGGAGCCAAGATCTTTTGCTGGCTTGGAGGGAAAGCCTCCATACATCCTTAGGTGTGAAGGGCCCTCCTTAATGTTTTCAAAGTGATCCATGCTTTTAGCTTAGTCAGACCTTCCCTGATCAGACAAATTATATTATTAATGTCATTAACATAGCCCAAACGTCTTCCGTAGTGGTGGTTTATTAATAGTTTGTTCCACAGTCATTACTATTATGCCTCCTTACCATGGAGAATCTGCGCCAAGACAAAACAAGTTCACCGGTCAGCCCGTCTGAAAACATCCAGTCTCTTTTTGAAACCATCCCACTGTGCCTCTGGCTGCTGCCCTCCTCCTCTCGGGGACTGGATTTTGTGCCACATCAGATTCTTAATTCTGTCAGCCCAGCTCGTTGGTGGTTTGTATACCGTCACGGACAGACCTCTCTTCACCATGTCCTTGGTAGCCTCCTCTGCTGAGTTGTAGAGGCATGTCTCTCCCTCATAAAACACTCTCATTCTGGCTGAGAAAGGAGTTTGGAACCGTATGTTATTCTCTCTCAGCACCTTCTTTGCCTCTGCGTATTCCTGGCACTTCCTGAGGGTCTCCGGTGCGTAGTCATGATCCACAAAAACTCTTCTCTCCTGATAGAGAAACCCCTTTTTCGCCATACCAGTTTCAGGATTTCTTCTTTAGTTTTGCTGCTAGAGAATTTAACAACTATGGATCTCAGGGGAGAATCAGCCAATGGTTTAGGTCCCAATGTGTGGTGCACGCTCTCGATCTTGAGATCATCGGTCTGAGGCAGCTCCAGTTTTTCCCTCAGCAAATTTACACCTAAAAAGCTAATGCTTTTTATATATATATATATATATATATATATATATATATATATATATATATATATATACACACAGGGGCGCCGCTAGAAATCTTGGGCCCTATGAAAGATTACAATTTAGGCCCCCCCCCCCCCCCCCCCGGTAAAATTTTCAAGCTCAAGCAACTGAATTTGAAGTCTGTTTTTGGCTGGCACTTCTACTTTACTATGCATGTGATCAGCTACCTAGCAAATTTAGGTGATACAATTATTTAGTATATGAACATTTTAAATGCAGAACTGTCAGAATTAGACTGAATAGACTGTTGCCTTAAAATGAAAATTCCATTATATATATGGAAAATATATATATATATATATATATATATATATATATATATATATATATATATATATATAAAATTTTTCCTTTTATGAGCAACTATTATTAGTCCACTCAGTAGCCTATGGAGTTAATTCAATCCAAATGTTTGTGTTTAGAGAAACATTCTGTATGCACATTAAGGATACTCCAGAGCCCTCCAGCAAACATCATCAATAATCAGGATTACAAAATGTATTCCTTTGTTTCCTCCATTTATTGACTTATTGTATGTGATCAAATGTATCTCTTGATTAATAACTACACTATTTTTTTTTGATACAATTACATAGTGCACTGCAAGAAATCCACTAAGTGTTTTTGGTTTCTTTTAGGCATCACACATTTATTAGAAAACACAGCAAATGTTCAAATATTCAAGTTGAATACTTAGCAACAGTATCAATAAATCCACACATGAACAATAGCAATGATATCTATGACCACAGCTAATGTGCAAAATATTAAAGTTAAATACTTAACAATATCAACAAATCCACACATGAACAATGGCAAAACACCTAGACTTAATTATACAATAAAGATACCTATGAAAAAAGGTGATTTTTTTCACACACAGTGTGATATCCAGACTTCATAATTTATCACACCTGCTCCTGCTTAGCAACTTCTAGAATGTTCACCTCTGTTGTGCACATAGAAAAACTGCCAGCTGCTCTAAGCTGCGCTAATAGCGGCGCTGTGCATACACGGAGCTACACATTTCACGTGTCCCGCTCCCAGAATCAGACTGTACCATTAGTAAAAAGGGTGGAGGGGTGAAATGACTATCATAAATAATTCAAGAAAAATGTTATAGCAAATCATAACCATGTATAATTTGCATATTTTAACAGATGAAATGAAATATTTTATTTCAAAAACTTACACAAGGCAGTACTATTAAAATAATATTAATATCCCGCACAGGCCCCCCTGTCAGTGCCAGGCCCTTAGAATCGTCGCCTGTGTGTGTGTGTGTGTGTGTGTGTGTGTGTGTGTGTGTGTGTGTGTGTGTGTGTGTGTGTGTGTGTGTGTGTGTGTGTGTGTGTGTGTGTGTGTGTGTGTGTGTGTGTGTGTGTGTGTGTGTGTCAGTCAGCTGGATAGTACAGTGGTAATGCTCACTGACTACGACGCAGGAGATCGGGGTTCGAATCCCGGTTGGGGCAAAACATCATCCAGTAAGGGTCCTTAGGCAAGACCCCTCATGATATATCGGCCTACCTCAGGAATGAGTGAAGACATAAATGATAGAGTCATCCCGGGTCAACAAGGTCTGCGTCAGTTGCTAGGGAACCAGGGCAAACTGATGAGAAATGGGCTACTGGAACAAGACATCGATGGACGAGGACAGAAAATACGGAGTTGCTGGAATGCTACTATACAAGCAGTCCCAGAGAGAGGGGATACATGCAGCAAATGTGGGACCATTGGAAACCCACAATCAAGGCTAACAAAGAAACAGCTATTAGCCCAGTGTTCCAACATCCGTAATCGAAATCTACTATCACAACTAGAGATTAATGAAATACAACAACGATGCTACGGCAAGGGGGAGCCAGGAAGACAGGGAGATGTCATCATCCCCACAACCAGAGATTGGGTACCAAGCCCCAACACCTAACAGCCTCAACACAAGAGCTGCTGACCTGAGAAGGAAGATCGTGACCCAACTAGAAACCTGGAGCCCCCGATGAATACTGAGTTGCCAAGTACCTTCAGAAGATCTACTAGTAGATGTGAATGCTGCTCTGAAGACAATCTCCACAAGAACCATCACTGAGACCAACAAGCTGATACACAGTACAGCAACAGTAATCATGGAGATGCTTGGACACAAGGTGGGCTCGGGACATAACAAACAGTATCCACCATGGAAGAGACGATTAGAGGCCAAGATAAAGGCAGCACAGAGAGAAGTTAGCCAGCTAGCTGAACTACAGAAAGGGAACATGGTGAATAAAGGGGCACCCAGGAAGTACAACTCACTCTCCATACCAGAGGCACTCGAAACTGCCAAACAGCGACTAACAGCTCTGGCCACCTGGTTGAAGAGAATAAACAAGCTGTTCTCCACTGAACCAGCCAAGGTGTACTCTCAGTGGCAGGGGAACAACAACCGGTCAGACCCACCAAGAGCTGAGGTGGAAAAATACTGGAAAGACATATGGGAAAGAACGGCATCACACAACATATGGTTAGTGGACCTAAGAGCTGACCACAGCAACCTCCCAGAACAAGAACCAGTAACAGACATCCAAGAAAGAGTGTCAAAGATGAAGAGCTGGACAGCACCAGGCCCCGATATGATCCATACGTACTGGCTGAAGAAGCTAACTGCACTCCATGAACGCCTAGCAGCACAGATGAACCAGCTGCTGAGGGATGGAACCCACCCAGAATGGCTAACCCAAGGCAGGACAGTCCTAATCATGAAGGACCCCCAGAAGGGACCCATCCCATCCAACTACCGGCCAATTACCTGTCTCTGCACAACATGGAAGGCCCTGTCAGGCATCATTGCGGAAATGTGGAAGACAACCCTGGAGGCCAACTCAAAACCCATTGCCCAAGTCAACATCAAGTGCGGCATATACCAAGGAGCTATCACCACTGCTGTTCTGCATAGGCCTGAACCCCCTCAGTCAGATCATCACGAAGAGCGGCTACGGGTACCGATTCCGTAGTGGGGCAACAATCAGCCACCTGCTCTACATGGATGACATCAAGCTGTATGCCAGGAACGAGCGAGAAATAGACTCGCTGATCCACACCACCCGGATCTACAGCGATGACATAGGGATGTCATTCGGATTGGACAAGTGTGGCCGGATGGTCTCAAAGAGAGGCAAGATGATCCGGACTGAGGGGATTGACCTACCAGAGGGCAACATAGGTGATATCCAAGACAGCTACAAGTACCTTGGCATCCCACAGGCTAATGGAAACCATGAAGAAGCCACAAGGAAGTCAACCACAGCCAAATACCTCCAGAGAGTAAGGCAGGTCCTGAAAAGTCAGCTGAATGGTAAGAACAAGGTCCGAGCCATCAACATGTACGCACTACCAGTCATCAGATACCCCACTGGCATCATAAACTGGCCAAAGGAGGAGATAGAAGCCACAGATATCAAGACTAGAAAGCTTCTCACCATGCATGGAGGGTTCCACCCCAAGTCCAGCGCCCTGAGACTATACACTAAGCGGAAAGAGGGAGGCCGAGGGCTAGTGAGCATCAAGACCACGGTCCAGGATGAAACATCGAAAATCCAAGAATACATCAGAAAGATGGCCCCAAAGGATGAACTGCTAAGTGAATGTCTCAGGCAGCAGAACCCTGATGAGAGTGCAGAGGAGCAGGAGGAACAGACAACCTGGAGAGACAAACCCCTACATGGTATGTACCACCGTCAGATAGAGGAAGTGGCTGATATCAAGAAATCCTACCAGTGGCTGGATAATGCAGGACTGACAGACAGCACAGAGGCACTAATCATGGCAGCACAAGAACAGGCCATAAGCACAAGAGCCATAGAGGCCAGGATCTACCAGAGTAGATCAGACCCAAGATGCAGACTGTGCAAAGAAGCCCCAGAAACAGTCCAGCACATAGTAGCAGGGTGTAAGATGCTAGCTGGATCAGCGTACATGGAGAGGCACAACCAAGTGGCTGGGATAGTATACAGGAACATCTGCAACCAGTATGGAATAGAAGTACTCAAGTCCCAATGGGCCATACCACAGAAGGTGGCTGAGAACAACAGGGCCAAGGTTCTGTGGGACTTCAGCTTCCAGACTGACAAACAGATCCTGGCTAACCAACCGGACATAGTGGTGATGGACAAAGAGCAGAAGAGGGTGGTGGTGATAGATGTGGCGATCCCAGCTGACGCCAACATCAGGAAGAAGGAACATGAGAAACTTGAGAAGTATCAAGGGTTGAAAGAGCAGCTGGAATGGATGTGGAAGGTCAAGGGTTGCGTGGTCCCCGTGGTAGTGGGGGCACTTGGGGCAGTAACCCCCAAACTGGGAGAGTGGCTCCAGCAAATCCCAGGAACAACATCTGAAGCCTCAGTCCAGAAGAGCGCAGTCCTAGGAACATCGAAGATACTGCGCAGAACCCTCAAACTCCCAGGCCTCTGGTAGAGGACCCGAGCTTGAGGATGACATGGATACCCCCCCCCCCCCCCCCCCCGGGGGTGAGAAGGAGATTTTTATATATGGCAGGACGAATTTAATTTTGTGAAGAAAAGTCAGTTCGATTACCGATTTTCTGAAATTTTCGGAAAGTTCGACTTTCCGAAATTTTCCCTTATTTTGAGTTAAAATCTGGGAAATATCCCTTTTTTCAAACCTCAAAGTTGACAGGTATGCACACTGAACACCATATCAAACGCACAGGGCATTGAATCATTTCATAACCACAACGGCTTAATAACATTGTGTTTCATATATCTGATTGAAGCTAAGAATATTCACAATCGCCCGCAATCATATCCCGCCGTTTCTCGAGCGGTGTGTTCTTCTCTGCTTTTCACACTGGACAGTACGCACGCACGCACAACAAAAGTCCGGCGCATTGCATTTCGCACCTGAATAGTTGCAGACTAAGGAAATGTTAAAATGTTAAAACTGTAAAAATGTTGAAATGCTAAAATGAAATGGTTGTTGACCGGTTGAATGGTTTTTGAATATCTGTCATTTAAGGGTTGGAGTGAGTAGAGACTGGGATAAGCAGTGATGGGAATAACGGCGTTACTTTTTTTTAGTAAAGAGTAATCTAACTAATTACTTTTTACATCGTTATAACGCCGTTCCCGTTACTTACAATAAAATGCTCTGCGTTACTTTATTAAAGCTGTTCTCATCTGGCACGCTGCTCGTTCTGCCTTTCTTTACTCTGCTTTCGTGTGGGGCGGGGAGACGCGAGACAACGGCACAGTAAGCCAATCAGAGTAGATTTTGACAGCATACGTAGGTAGGCCACGCCTACTGCACTGCGCACTCTTTCAATGAGAAGACAGCGATGGCGAGCGGTCAGCCCAGCACTGCGCTTTCAAACTGGAAATACACCATTACTTTTCATTACTTGAAATAAAAGGCAAAAATGTCTACGTGCAATGCACATTATGTCGAGGAACAAAGCGTTTGTCCTCGTCAGTGGCCAGTAATTAGTAACATAATTTTAATAACTACAAAAATATATTAAATTTGATAGATGTCTTATCTCACATTGTCCCACAAAAATATTAATATAGTGTAGATAACGTTACTAATTGGTTCTGTTAAGTGTCCATTTCAGTCATTAAACACATTTAACATTCACTTTTATTATGATTACACTAATTGAATTTGATTTTTTTTTTTTTTTTTGAGGGGGAACAAAATCTCATCTCATTATCTGTAGCCGCTTTATCCTTCTACAGGGTCGCAGGCAAGCTGGAGCCTATCCCAGCTGACTACGGGCGAAAGGCGGGGTACACCCTGGACAAGTCGCCAGGTCATCACAGGGCTGACACATAGACACAGACAACCATTCACATTCACACCTACGGTCAATTTAGAGTCACCAGTTAACCTAACCTGCATGTCTTTGGACTGTGGGGGAAACCGGAGCACCCGGAGGAAACCCACGCGGACACGGGGAGAACATGCAAACTCCGCACAGAAAGGCCCTCGCCGGCCCCGGGGCTCGAACCCAGGACCTTCTTGCTGTGAGGCGACAGCGCTAACCACTACACCACCGTGCCGCCCCGGGGAACAAAATGTAACAGAATAATTACTTTCCCTGGTAATTAGTTACTTTTATCACAAAGTAACTCCGTTACTAACTCAGTTACTTTTTGGGAAAAGTAACTATAACTAATTACTTTTTGAAAGTAACGTGCCCAACACTGGAGAGGTGGGTGAGTGTGTGGGTTGGCCGGGGGGGGGCATTCCGAGCATTTTGTCCCGGGCCCAGCCAAAGCTGTCAGCGGCCCTGCCTGTGAGTGCTGATAGTGTTTGATCATTTTTACATGTGTGTGCACAGTCAGTGCCATTTGCGTGGACTCCTAGCATTTTATGATGGTTTGTAAGAGCAGCAGAAAATCTTTCTCATCGTCTTGTCTGTTTTTGTTGAAAATCTGACACTGATATCTGGGATGGACTCTGCGACTGTATCAGGTTACTCCATTTGATAAACACTGCGTGGTCTTAAAAAGAAAAATCATCAAGATTGAATTGTTTGTGTCTAAAATGTCAGTGAACTATGTGACCTATAAATACTGTTAAGACGTGAGAATGAAGTGAAAATGACATAACATGAGAAAATAATCCTGTTTCAACAACTTTCCTAAATAGAAAGGAAGTACTGTACAGCCTTTGTGTTGGTATAATAATTAAAAATAAATATAGATAGATAGAAAGAAAGGAAGAAGAAATATACGAAAGAGAAAGATACACTGTATAAGAGAAAAACTGAAATCTCTGTAAATAATAGTAATAATAATAATAATAATAGTAGTAGTAGTAAAAGAGCCATTAAAAAAAAGATTAGAGACTGGACTGGAAAAGGGAAAAAAAATAACAGTGAAGGGAAGCGCTATAAAGATATGTAAGGGATGTGGGTAAAGTGGAGAAAATAAGAGAAGATAATGAAAGGGGAAAAAAGTCAGGAGACACTTTTCTTGGGGCAAGTTTGATCGGATACAACGGTTTAAAGTGCATATCCTGGACCAATTTCATGGGGTTTTTTTTATATGAAAGTATGTCCCTTTACACACTCATACAGAAGGGTAATTTTGCACAAGGTCATCTGTCTACAGCAGAAAAAAAATAAAATAACAAAACACGTCTGAAAAATCCCAAGGGAGTCTGGAGCCAGATTCGTGACGTCACGTGCGGATCCGCCAGCAGGCTGCGAGAGCTTGCATGGATTCAGTGCACAGTCTGTGTAGACCAAGTTTAGCAGCTAGCGATTTTGCATTGCAATATGGATTCATGTATCAATGCTCATCTATCTATTGTTACATAAATCACATTTTTTCTAATTACTATTATGTATTTATATACTTCTTCGTTTAGAAGAGTACTGGCTACTGTAGGAGAAAGATTTCATAAGCTACACACATGGAATCGGCTAAGCAGGGTTGTATATACATTTATATAGTATATAAATAGAATATAGAGTATAGTCTCTCTTATTTCTTACCTTGGCAACAGTCGACTTGTGAATCGTCAATTTTCTTGGTCTTTTTCTCGGCTCTGCTTGGTCCTCGGCTTCCGGGTGCCTCGCACGAGGCGCTCCCAGTTCTCTCTCATTGTCCGGTCTTTTGGAAAACGATGAGTACTAATCCCATCAAGATTGGTGTTGCTACACCCTCCTACGATACATCTGTTAACCATTTTAATAATTACGCGATAACGTTGAAGAAATTTGCAGAAAACCACCAGGTCGTTTTCTCATAAACAAACCAGCGCTGACGTAGGATTCAGAAGGAGGCGTCCCGCACATGATGTCACGAAAATCAATGTTTGCCGGGAAATCCAAATGGCAAGTTTTTTCAGAGGCGGACCAATTCGCCTCAAATGGCTTGATTTCAACTGAATTTTTCTGGTATTGCGCAAGGTAAAAAAAAATTGCACAAAATGCAAAATGTGATAGATATTTGACCAAAGTTTAATATAAAATAGGAGAATTACATTGATCTTGCACCTGAATTTACCCGTGATATGCACTTTAACATACAAGCCAAATACACGCAATGTGAGTGGCAAGATGGCGACCAGATGGCTTCACTCATCTCTACAGCAGGGAATAGGCTATGAGCTCTGTAGATTTTATATAGAGCTCAGTGATTGCCACCCAAAGATGCTGGAAGTTCCCAAAAGCGAGAATGTATCTAGGTAATCCAGTATGGCCACACTCAGGGAAATGGCCCAATGGCCTGATCTTACAACTTTAACATTTTTTGTTTTTTTGCTTAATTTTGTTCCTCTAGAACATCTTGTATTAATGTGTAATGATGACATTTCATAACCCCATAATTTCAAAATTTCCTGTTTAATCCCTTTAAAAAAAAACGCATCTGTATACAGTATATGGGTACAAATACTGTTAGGGACTTCAGCTAAAATTTCAAACTCGTTTGTTCTGAATTTCTGAGACCAGTTAGAAGAGAAAATTTGGAATTCAGCACTACAATACAATAATCTTTATTAGGTTCCCAAAATGGGGTCTTCATACCTAATTTACAAACCTTCATACCTTATTTACACCAGTTTTGGAATTTTGAAAAAAGGTTGTACAGTATGGTTCCAAAGATATCCATCCATCATCCATAACTGCTGTGCAGGGTCATGGGCAAGCTGGAGCCTATCCCAGCTGACTACGGGTGAGAGGCGGGGTACACCCTGGACAAGTTGCCTGATCATCGCAAGGCTGACACATACTGTAGAGACAAACAACCATTCACACCTACGGTCAATTTAGAGCCACCAATTAACCTAACCTGCATGTCTTTGGACTGTGGGGGAACCAAGCAACCCGGAAGAAACCCACACAGAAACAGGGAGACCGTGCAAACTCCACACAGAAAGGCCCCCGTCTGCCATTGGGCTCAAACTCAGAAAACTTCATGCTGTGAGATGACAGTGCTAACCATTACATCACCATGCCGCCCCCAATCAACTTGAAAATAAATTAAAATTTAATTTAAAATTAATTGTTCTGATCAAACAAATTCATTTAATGCAGGTATTTTATTTGTTGGTACAGTGGTGCTTGAAAGCTTGTGAACCTTTTATAATTTTCTATATTTCTGCATAAATATGACCTAAAACATCATCAGATTTTCACACAAGTCCTAAAAGTAGATAAAGAGAACCCAATTAAACAAATGAGACAAAAATATTATACTTGGTCATTTATTTATTGAGGAAAATGATCCAATATTACATATCTGTGAGTGGCAAAAGTATGTGAACCTCTCAGATTAGCAGTTAATTTGAAGGTGAAATTAGAGTCAGGTGTTTTCAATCAATGGGATGACAATCAGGTGTGAGTGGGCTCCCTGTTTTATTTAAAGAACAGGGATCTATCAAAGTCTGATCTTCACAACACATGTTTGTGGAAGTGTATCATGGCACAAACAAAGGAGATTTCTGAGGACCTCAGAAAAAGTGTTGTTGATGCTCATCAGGCTGGAAAAGGTTACAAAACCATCTCTAAAGAGTTTGGACTCCACCAATCCACGGTCAGACAGATTGTGTACAAATGGAGGAAATTCAAGACCATTGTTACCCTCCCCAGGAGTGGTCGACCAACAAAGATCACTCCAAGAGCAAGGCGTGTAATAGACGGCGAGGTTACAAAGGACCCCAGGGTAACTTCTAAGCAACTGAAGGCCTCTCTCACATTGGCTAATGTTAATGTTCATGAGTCTACCATCAGGAGAACATTGAACAACAATGGTGTGCGTGGCAGGGTTGCAAGGAGAAAGCCACTGCTCTCCAAAAAGAACATTGCTGCTCATCTGCAGTTTGTTAAAGATCACGTGGACAAGCTAGAAGGCTATTGGAAAAATGTTTTGTGGATGCATGAGACCAAAATAAAACTTTTTGGTTTAAATGAGAAGCGTTATGTTTGGAGAAAGGAAAACACTGCATTCCAGCATAAGAACCTTATCCCATCTGTGAAACATGGTGGTGGTGGTAGTATCATGGTTTGGGCCTGTTTTGCTGCATCTGGGCCAGGATGGCTTGCCATCATTGATGGAACAATGAATTCTGAATTATACCAGCGAATTCTAAAGGAAAATGTCAGGACATCTGTCTATGAACTGAATCTCAAGAGAAGGTGGGTCATGCAGCAAGACAATGACCCTAAGCACACAAGTCGTTCTCCCAAAGAATGGTTAAAGAAGAATAAAGTTAATGTTTTGGAATGGCCAAGTCAAAGTCCTGACCTTAATCCAATCGAAATGTTGTGGAAGGACCTGAAGCGAGCAGTTCATGTGAGGGAACCCACCAACATCCCAGAGTTGAAGCTGTACTGTACGGAGGAATGGGCTAAAATTCCTCCAAGCCGGTGTGCAGGATTGATCAACAGTTACCGGAAACGTTTAGCTGCAGTTATTGCTGCACAAGGGGGTCACACCAGATACTGAAAGCAAAGGTTCACATTACTTTTGCCACTCACAGATCTGTAATATTGGATCATTTTCCTCAATAAATAAATGACCAAGTATAATATTTTTGTCTCATTTGTTTAACTGGGTTCTCTTTATCTACTTTTAGGACTTGTGTGAAAATCTGATGATGTTTTAGGTAATTTATGCAGAAATATAGAAAATTCTAAAGGGTTCACAAACTCTATCTATCTATCTATCTATCTATCTATCTATCTATCTATCTATCTATCTATCTATCTATCTATCTATCTATCTGAATTAGGAATATATTGACATGCCCACCATCTTGGTCAGGGCAAAATTGATCAGTAAATCCATCAGCTAAAGAAAACATGAACAGTGGAACATCGCTAAAAAGTGAAATCACCACAGGTCTATTACCACTGCTGGCTGGCTGCACTATAATTTTTAGCACCGCCCGCTGTATAAGCACAGCCAGTCACTTTACTGTTTTTTGTTTGTTTGTTTGTTTGTTTTTCATAATTAATTGGTAATTTGGACCTACTACATGATTCAAAATTTTACAGTACAGATGTTTGACTGGGGGCGGCACGGTGGTGTAGTGGATAGCGCTGTCGCCTCACAGCAAGAAGGTCCTGGGTTCGAGCCCCGGGGCCGGCGAGGGCCTTTCTGTGTGGAGTTTGCATGTTCTCCCCGTGTCCGCGTGGGTTTCCTCCGGGTGCTCCGGTTTCCCCCACAGTCCAAAGACATGCAGGTTAGGTTAACTGGTGACTCTAAATTGAGCGTAGGTGTGAGTGTGAATGGTTGTCTGTGTCTATGTGTCAGCCCTGTGATGACCTGGCGACTTGTCCAGGGTGTACCCCGCCTTTCGCCCGTAGTCAGCTGGGATAGGCTCCAGCTTGCCTGCGACCCTGTAGAAGGATAAAGCGGCTAGAGATAATGAGATGAGATGTTTGACTGGATGTGTCTGTGTTGCAGATAGTAACCACTTCATTCATTCATTCATTCATTCATTAGTGTCATCTTCTTCTCAGAAGGTCAACAATCATGGATCTCCATTTCTGTCTGTCTTGGGCTATCCGGACACATTGGATATAGTTCATTTTCATCCAGTCCGTAATATCACTCATCCATGTCCTTCGTTGTCTCCCCCTTCTCCGCTTACCCTCTACTTTGCCTTCTAAAAGCTGCCATTGCATCTCATCTGCTCTTAGAAAGAAAGAAAGCACAACTTTATTCATCACACACTTGTGAAATTTCCTCTCTGCATTTAACCCATCTGAAGCAGTGAACACACACATGCACATGAGCAATGAGCACACACACATACCCAGAGCAGTGGGCAGCCATGCTAACAGCGCCCAGGGAGCAGTTGGGAGTTAGGTGCCTCGCTCAAGGGCCAGGCGCGGTTTTAAGGGGTGGCAAAAGGTGGCAGTTGCCACTGTAAAAATGTCATGCCACCACAGTTGCCCCCCTATTTTAAAAAGAATTATTTATTAAAACACATTTTTGAAATTCAATATCTATCTACAGAGATACTAAGCCCTCATCTCATCTCTACCTGCCGTTATTTACGTTATTTCACACCCCACCCCACCCCCGGAATTTTGAAACGGTTTCACCCAGAGAGAGACGTTCTTCTGTTATGATTCTTCTGAATGCCTGACTTTTGATGAGGCAACGTGCTGGAGCAAAGAGGTTGGTCAAATTGTTTTCACCTGATAGAACACAGTCTTGTCCTTTCTATGTTAAATGCATTTTGGTACTCAATTATTCTTTTAGCCCAGCTATCTTTATTATCAATATTTTTTATATTGGTCAGTCAGCAACTAGACTAACACGCTAGTCTTGCTCCGCTAGCTTAGAAGCTTTAGTTAGCTATCTGTCCCATGATCTGTCCTGACCTTAGTTTGCAGAGATTACACTAGCAGTAGCTCGCTAATCAATGTGTAACAAACATTTTGTCAAGGCTGGCATTATGCCCTACCTATAGTGTTAATGAGGTCATGTATTTATCGTTCAGTTAACTGGTTGAATCCGTTTTCCTTGATGGTACAATAGCTCAATACATATTTGACAAGATGACTTGATTGTGAGTCTTTCTTGAGCGTACATAAAAATGATTTCTACGATTTGCATAAAGCACGGTGGTGTAGTGGTTAGCGCTGTCGCCTCACAGCAAGAAGGTCCTGGGTTTGAGCCCCGGGGCTGGCGAGGGCCTTTCTGTGTGGAGTTTGCATGTTCTCCCCGTGTCCGCGTGGGTTTCCTCCGGGTGCTCCGGTTTCCCCCACAGTCCAAAGACATGCAGGTTAGGTTAACTGGTGACTCTAAATTGACCGTAGGTGTGAATGTGAGTGTGAATGGTTGTCTGTGTCTATGTGTCAGCCCTGTGATGACCTGGCGACTTGTCCAGGGTGTACCCCGCCTTTCGCCCGTAGTCAGCTGGGATAGGCTCCAGCTTGCCTGCGACCCTGCACAGGAAAAAGCGGCTACAGATAATGGATGGATGGATGGATTTGCATAAACTGCTGCATCGACAACCTATGCCCCCCTCCTGGAACCTATGCCCTTCCTTTGCCACCCTAAGGAAAAGTCTCTGGAGCCGCCACTGTCAAGGGCACCTCAGCCCACAGCCGTCCCTTATTAACCTAACTGCATGTCTTTGGACTGTGGGGGAAACCGGAGCACCTGGAGGAAACCCATGCAGAACATGCAAACTCCACACAGAAAGGCCCTCGCCGGCCGCTGGGCTTGAACCCAGAACTTTCTTGCTGTGAGGCAACCGTGCTAACCACTACACCACCGTGCCGCCCAATGATGTTTCCAAAGTATTGTATCTTCCTTTCCTTAATGTCACCTACCAGCTTTCTCTTTTCTCCCACCATATCCAGGACTTCTTCATTTGTTTTTCTTTCAGTGTATGAGAGACGCATCATTCTTCTGTATGTCCACATTTCGAAAGCCTCCAACTTATCTATCATCTTCATTTGTGGTCCATGTATCTGATGCATACAATAGAGTAGATAATATGTAGTATATCTAAGCATCCTCTTACAGAGAGCTAACTTGAGCTTTCTTGATGTTAACGCATCTTTTTTCTTATTGAAATTTGTCTGGGGCAGCACGGTGGTGTAGTGGTTAGTGCTGTCGCCGCACAGCAAGAAGGTCTGGGTTCGAGCCCCGTGGCCGGCGAGGACCTTTCTGTGTGGAGTTTGCATGTTGTCTGTGTGGGTTTCCTCCAGTTTCCCCCAAAGATATGCAGGTTAGGTTAACTGGTGACTCTAAATTGAATGTGAATGGTTGTCTATGTGTCAGCCCTGTGATGACCTGGTGACTTGTCCAGGGTGTAACTCCGCTTTTTGCCTGTGGTCAGCTGGGATAGGCTCCAGCTTGCCTGCGACCCTGTAGAACAGGGTAAAGCGGCTAGAGATAATGAGATGAATGAAATTTGTCTGTGCAATTCCTATCCTCCTTCTTATCTCACACTCACATCTGTCATCATCTGTTATGATCCGACCCAGGTAGGTAAACTTTTCCACTTGTTCTAATACCTGCCCATCCACAGTTATCCTCACATCTGGTGTTTCATCTCTGCTAATAGCCATTGTTTTTGTCTTCTTCACATTCATTCTCAGGCCATAGTGTTCAATCTTCTCTTTCACTTTGTTGACAATTTCTTGCAGTTCCTCCTGTGACTCTGTAAACAGTGCAGTATCATCTGCATATCTCAAATTAACATTTCTTCCACCAATATTGCAGCCTGGTGGATCTTCTATCTCTCTGAAAATACTTTCAGTGTAGATGTTGAACAATTTGGGAGCTCCTTGTCTTACACCTCTTTTTGTTTTTACACCTCTCGACACCACTAGATGTCGCCATTTGCAAATCAATTTTTGGCACCTCGACTTGCTTGCTCTCCCACTTAGGTTTTAGTCAATAAACAGATTCAGTCATGTGCCAAAGCAAACACAGACTGTATGCCAATACCAGTTTTAACACAAACCATATAGATTCAGATCAGAAACCCAAACCTTACTGACTTTCCTTTGCATCATCCCCTCAGGAGAATCTCTTCCACAATTTTAAGGCCATTTTATTATTTTAATTGATGTTTGTTAAATCAGGGTTTCTCAAACTTCTTTGCTCTGGGGCCCAGTAATGTTAGGCCTTGGTGCTGCAAGGCCCTGCATAGGCCTACGCCTCTGTGCGCCCCACTGACCCCCCCCCCCCCCCCCCCCCCCCCACACACACACACACACACACATCGTGTGCATCTCCATAGATAGATACATACATACATAGTTTATTCATCTCATCTCATTATCTCTAGCCGCTTTATCCTGTTCTACAGGGTCGCAGGCGGGCTGGAGCCTATCGCAGGTGACTATGGGCGAAAGGCGGGGTACACCCTGGACAAGTCGCCAGGTCATCACAGGGCTGACACAGAGAACCATTCACACTCACATTCACACCTACGGTCAATTTAGAGTCACCAGTTAACCTAACCTGCATGTCTTTGGACTGTGGGGGAAACCGGAGCACCTGGAGGAAATCCATGCGGACACGGGGAGAACATGCAAACTCCGCACAGAAAGGCCCTCACCGGCCACGGAGCTTGAACCCGGACCTTCTTGCTGTGAGGCAACAGCACTAACCACTACACCACCGTGCCGCCCTTACATAGTTTATTATTATTATTATTATTATTATCATTTATTTTATTTATTTTTTTGTTAGTAGTACTTGTTACAAGCAGCAGGCTTGTACCAGCATAACAATATTTTGGCTAAATAAGACCTAACAGGAGTGCATTGGCAGAATTGTTGAAAATTGCCAAATGACCAGTAACTGTCCAAAGATATGCCATTATTATTATTATTATTATTATTATTGGTTAGACCTAAACTATTATTAAACAAGGGAAACTAACAGAAGTGCTTTGGCTTTGAGATTATTGCCAAATTACATAAATATACTGATATGTAGGCCCAATAATTTGACTTATTATCTCAAGCTGCTTTATCCTGTTCTACAGGGTCGCAGGCAAGCTGGAGCCTATCCCAGTTGACTACAGGCAAGAGGCAGGGTACACCCTGGACAAGTCGCCAGGTCATCACAGGGCTGACACATAGACACAGACAACCATTCACACTCAATTTAGTGTCACCAGTTAACCTAACCTGCATGTCTTTGGACTGTGGGGGAAACCAGAGCACCCAGAGGAAACCCTCGCTGGCCACGGGGCTCGAACCCGGACCTTCTTGCTGTGAGGCGACAGCGCTAACCACTACACCACCGTGCTGCCCTGACTTATTGCTATTATTGATAATAATAATAATAACCTATTATTACCATTTGCGTAAGAACCATTAAACCAAGATTTTTTTTACTTTTGTGTTTTAGATTTTTTTTTTTTAAACTACACCTTTGAACTTGAAGCACTGCCAAACAGTGTCTCAATAACATACACACGTATAAAAAGGTCTACCAGAAACATGGGACCTCAAACCGAGAAACCTAAAGACCCACTGTAGCCCTAATACTGACTGATTACACAGTCCCAGTATGAAGAAGGGAGAACTGAACGTAGGCTACGTGCTGACTTTTAACCTCAAATGACAGGCCCAGTCAGCCACAGAGATTTGGTAAAAGAAAAGTCAGCATTCTAATGCGAAGGATGTGCCTGCTTTCTCGCCACTAACAGGTCGAAACGAGGAAGACAGGGTGACAAGGCCACTCGGAGCGTGTTTTCTGAGTTGAGCCTGTTTCGGTATTTTGTCTTTGTGGCTGTCAAATGTGAAAATGTGGTCTCGCAGAGGTATGTTGAATGGAAAGGCATCAGTGTTTTCACTGCCATCTCACTCAGCTGGGGATATTCATCGCAGCATAACAGCCAGAATTCAGACAGAGAAAGTCGACCAAATCTCGACTGCAGACCAGCATCGCACGAAAGCTCCAGAAGTTTATCCTGCACCACAGGTGGCAGAGCGCTTGTTTCTGGGTTGGTGAACGGATCTCTTACCCATTGCTTTTCTGTGAGATGGGATTTTGAGGGGAAGTATGAATCAAAATGACGCAGTGTTTCGGTAAGGTGTTGCGCAATCACTGCCGGCACCCGCCCCAAATCCACACCTTCATCAGTCAGAGACGACAGACAGCCGAACATGTCAAGCACACCTCTATTAACTCTGTTGGTCCAGACTGAGAGCTTCTTTTTGAAAGCCATGATTTTATCATTGGCTTGAAAAATGTCACACGCTTGGCCTTGGATCGACAGGTTTAGCATATTGAAATGGTCCAGGATGTCAGAAAGATAAGCTACCTTTATAAGCCAAGACTGATCTCACAGGTGATCGGCAAGATTGGACTGTTTATTTGTCAAGAATGCCTCAACCTCTTGCCTCAACTCGTACACTCTGTTCACCACTTTACCCCATGACAGCCAACGAACCTCAGAGTGCAAGAGCAGATGAACATGATCTGCACCCATCTCATCACACAGAGCTGTAAATAGACAGGAATTTGTCAGATTGGCCTTAATGAAGTTCACTATTTTGACCACTTGATTTAAAACTTCATGAAGCTCTGTGGACAGGCGTTTAGAAGCAAGTACCTCTCGATGAATAACACGGTGCATTGCCGGCACTGATGGTGAAACGGCTTTTACCCGAGCAACAACTCCGTTGTGCCTGCCGGTCATAGCCGCTGCCCCATCTGTGCAGACACCGACGCAACGCCCCCATATCAACCCATGCCCAGAGATGTACCCATCAAGCATACGGAATATTTCTCCAGCGGTTGTGGTCCCTGGAAGCACCTTACAAAACAAAAAAATCCTCATGAAACCGGCCCTCATGAGCATATCTGATGTAGACCAGAAGCATAGCCAAATTAGAGAGATCCGTGGTCTCAGCCAATTGAATGGCAAACCAGTCAGATGACTTCGCCCTTTCTAAAATTTGCATTTCGATGTCTGCCGCCATATCGTCAATTCAACGACAGACCGTGTCATTTGACAGAGGAATCTCTTTTACTTTGGCTGCAGCAGCCGGACCCAACACCTCACTACAAGCAGTAACAATCGAAGGCATAATTAGCTTCTCCCCAATTGTGAAGGGTGCCTGACATTTTGGAAATGTGGTGTGAAATCATGTATGATGCCTTTGTTAGCTTTTCATTCTCGGTCAAATTACTTTTCAACACTTTAGTTTGGGTGGCCAACTCATCACGTTTTCTTCTGAAAAAATCCTCTGATTTATCCTTGAGATGCGAATGTTTAGTTTCCAAATGCTGGCGTAATTTGGATGGCTTCATAGCTTCGTTGCTTAGCATGGTTTAACAGATAACACAGATTGGTTTTGGGGGACAACTATCACTTGAAATAAAGCCGAATTGTATGTATGAAGGGTCGTAATTGCGAGTGAATGGGCGATATTTTTTTTGCCTCTGGCTCATGTTGTGTATCTGCACTGTCAGATGGACACTTTCCAAAGAAAGAGTCAAGAGTAGCTTGCTTTGAACATGCCATGATATTGCTCTCATGAAGCGTGTGTGCGCGAATGACTGGACTTGGGACAGAATGAATGAATAAGTGCAAGTGTGCAACCTCACGCGGGCGGGACCGCTTAACATTCTAGAATGGGGGGGCGTGACTTACGCTACGTGGCACACAGTGACAAAAGCACTGAGAACAGAGCCAGCCAATCGCTCTTCTACATAATCTGATTGACAGTGACCAGTAGTTTGAAATTATAATACTGACTACTAGTGCAGAGGCAGGCTTGCAGACCGACGGTAATCTTCTCACGGACCGGTACCAGTCCACGGCCCATAGATTGAGAAACACCGTGTTAAATGATAGATAGATAGCCTAAATTCTGACTTTGGGAGCAGAATTTACACAACCAGCACTGTGTAAATTCAAGTGCAGCCTCAGGTGCAGTTCCCTTCAACATGGTTCTCCATCATTACATCCATCAACAGCCGGATGCACCTGGGGCTTATGTGTTTCTTTCAGACAGGAAGCAGTATGTGAGGCTAGGAGGTCACATGTCCAGCCTTCTGCCTTCAATACTGGGGCTCTACAAGTGTACTACCCCCTCTGCTGTTCTCACTATACACAAATGAGTTATCTCTGGTGACACAGCTGTTAAACTTGCACATGACACCACTATGATTGGCCTCATTTCCAACAACAAAGATCATTTGTTGACCAAAGGTGGTATTAGAGCCCTGCACTCCCGCGGGAGTCCCGCGGGACCCGCGGGACCTGACGCAAAGCAGTGCGGCGCGGGACAAATTTTGAAAGCTCATTGCGGGCGCGAGCGGGAGGGGGAGTGCACAATGCGAGAGCAGGCGGGAGAGGTGATAAGCTGCAGTCCCACTTACTAAAAATGTGTTTAAAATAAAATGTATAAATTATTAATTTATGTCTATCATATATAATTTGTGCTGGATATTTTATTTGGCATTAATAAAAACATTTTAAGATGCCTAAATTTGCGGATGTGGTCTAATCTCGCGTACGTTTCCGATTCCTTTCCGCTCTTCCGTGTTTGAGATCTCCGATCATGGCAGAAGAGCAGAGCTCCTCTAGTGAAGCTCACAGTGCTTCAGAAGCAAGTGCTGCTTTAAAAAGAGGTACATTTACCGGTAAAAGTCAAGACTCCTGAAATCAGTCATTTGGAAGTCATTCTCACTCGTGTACGACGCAGAGGGAAATCAGCTGCCCTTTGCTTGTTGTGATAAGTGCCAAAAGGTTCTGACATACAATGGCCATAAATCAGGTACATCAGGCCTGAATCGCCATGTATGTACTGTCTTAAAAGGACAACAATTGTTGGAGTTCAGAGGGAACAACGCAAAAGTGACAGATGCGTTGAAGGCAAAGACCGTGGAGAAATGCGTTGATTTTGTTGCTGCGGACCTCCGCCCGTATGACAGCATCGCTAGTCGGGGATTAGTTCAGTTAGCCCAACACTTAGTTGACACAGCAGCCACAATAGGCAAATTCGATGTGCGAGATATTCTGCCCCATCCAACAACTGTATCACGTCATGTAGATGATAGGGCACTCAAATTTAGAAGAGCTGTTGTTGATGACATGAACAATGACAAGAACTTTCGTGAGAAATAACGCGAATGTCTGCATCATGCGGGATTTGCGGGCGGGAGTGGGACAAAATATGGCAGGCGCAGGCGGGAGCGGGACTGAAAATCATAATTCTTTGGGGGAGCGGGCGGGAGCGGGACTGCACAATGCGGGAGCGGGACTGAAAATTCTGTCCCGCGCAGACCTCTAGGTGGTATCTCTAACAGCCTGGTGCAGCTAGAACAACCTGAACCCAACATACAGTTAGGATGGACATTGGTGGTTCAACAATCAAGGCTCTGGGTTACTGATCAGAAGGTCAGGGGTTCAAGTCCCAGCACTGCCAAGCTGCCAACCCTCTTAACCCTCTCTGCTCCAGGGGCTCTGTATGTATCATGGCGGACCCTGGGATCTGACGCTAGCTTTCTAACAAGCTGCAACAAGTTAGTCCTACATGTTGTGGGGGAGAACCAAAGATGTCTGTGCTGCATGGATTGGCTATTGAGGAGGCAAGCACACCTAAAAGCAGAATCCGGAAAAAGGCTGATTACCTGACTACTACCTTTAATGAAGGACCTCATGATAGTGCATTCGTTCAGTAAAAACAAGAACCACAGCAACAAAAAAATGCTTCTTTCCAAGAGCTATAGAAGGCAAGGCAAGTTTATTTATATAGCACATTTCATACACAATGGCAGTTCAATGTGCTTTACAGAAGTAAAAACAAAAACAGTAAACAATAGAGAAATAAAATTACATAAAATAATTTTATTTTTATTCTAAAACAATTAATTAAAAGAATTAAAAGAATTAAAAGAAAATAATAAGAATTAAACAATAGTAGAAATAAAATAATAAAATGCCAAAAAGAAAAAGAAGAAAAAGAAACCAGCAGAATAAAATAGAATAAAGTTAAAGTAAATTTAAAACATGCAGAGAAAGTAAAGATTATAAAAAATGTAAAAATATTAATTATTTAACAGAAAGCATCTGAAAACAGCTTGGTCTTTAACCTAGATTTAAAGCTGCCAACAGCAGGAGCATTTTTAATGTCCTCTGGCAGTTGGTTCCATAGCTGTACTGCATAGTAGCTAAAAGCTGCTTCACCACACTTTGTTTTAACAACTGGTTTTAATAGTAAATTTTTCTGTTGCGATCTGGTAGATCTGATTGGGTTAGGCCGCTGCAACATATCAGAGAGGTAATTGGGCCCTGTACCATTTAGAGATTTATATACCAGCAGCAATACTTTAAAGTCAATTCTGTAGCTTACTGGAAGCCAGTGAAGGGACCTTAGAATTGGAGTAATGTGCTCTGTTCTTTTTGTTCGTGTGAGAACCCTCGCCGCTGCATTTTGAACCAGCTGAAGTCGTTTGATGGTCTTTTTTGGCAAGCCTGTGAAAAGGCCATTGCAGTAATCAACCCTACTAGAGATGAAGGCATGTATTAGTTTTTCCAGATCATTTTTTGACATAAGTCCTCTTAGTTTGGAAATGTTTTTTAGGTGATAAAATGCCGTTTTAGTGATTGCTTTCATGTGACTGTCAAAGTTTAGCTCGCTGTCAATGAAAACACCAAGATTTTTAACCATTTCTTTAGTTTTAATCCCTTTTGTGTCAAGAATAGTGGTAATCCTGAGTCTTTCATCTTTTTTCCAAATAGAATTACTTCTGTTTTATCTGTGTTCAGCTGAAGAAAATTTTGTGACATCCAGCTATTGATTTGATCGATACACTGGTAGAGACATTCAAGGGGGGCATAATCATTAGGTGATAGAGCAAAATAAATTTGGGTATCATCTGCATCACCAGACTGATGCAGACTGATGATGAAGTGATCACCAGACTCGTACAACACACCCACTTCTCAGGACCGCTTTGCACATTGAATATTTTGCACTGACTGAACCTTTACCTTAAGCACTGTCTTTACACATTCTCTTTTAACCCTTATTTTATATGCTATTTTGTATATATATTAAATGCTGATCTATGTCTGCATTTTTGTACCAATACAAATTCCTTGTACATGTCATGGACTCGCTCCTCATCCATGGCGTGTCTCTGCTTTGCTCTGATTCAACATTTATTCTGTTCTTTATTTGATTCTACTGACTCACAATTTTACCCAAAGCCAAATTTCATACAGATGCAAAGTTGCAGGTTGATCTGTGTTGTGTTTTACCTGATAACCTTTCTACCTTATTTTTAATTTTTAATTTGTGAAAAAGGCTTTTTAAGTGTTGAGGTCACTAGTAGTGCCATGAGAATAAACAGAGCCTCCTTTTAGCTTTGCTTAGAATACCTGTGGTTTAGTGTATTTATGTGTGTTTTTGTGCGTGTCTTAGCCTCCACCCTTTTTCGTAAGCGCTAAATAGTCAATAGCTGACCTGTACGTACACCCTTATGGGATGGTAGGTCTTTTTGGTGTTTGTTTCTTTACCTCATTTTCTATGGAATGAACTATATTTAGCTTAAAACGACAACTCCATGCCAAAAATGCTATAAGTTTCTTTCTATCACACAACATTGTCTCTTTCTATGATAAAAAGGCTAATAGAAAAGCATATACAGTAATAATAGATATGGTGAAGGTTTCTGTTAGAAGACATTCTTTTAAGGTTTATGGAAGGAGTCTCCAGTGTCAGAGAACATTGCTTTCTTGATAACATGACATTGCAATTTTTGTCTTATTAACTGTATACACACACAGGTCATCTAGCATACCCCTTCTCTGTACTCAGGTCCTTTAATACACCCCATTTCTAAACTTTGGTCATCCAGTTTGCACATTCAGGTACTCTGATGTGGTACTCTACCAGTCTCTAAAATTACACTAAAAAGTATGGACTTACTATTCCTATCTGACCTGCTCCCTAGACCTTACTTTCTATCAAAACACCTCTTACCTTATTCCTCCTTTAACCTTTTTGTATAATAAACTGGAACACAAGAAGATTTACACAATGTCTTGTAAAAATCCGGTAGTTTCCACCCAAGCGGCATCAGCACCCGTGTTTCCAGATCTGGATTTCTCCCTGACACACGATCTGGATATGATGTGTTTGGACATGGGGAGCATGTGGAAAAAAGCATGAGCACTGACCCAAGACTTGATCTTTCGAGCTCAGAGCTGTTGCTATAAGATACACGAGATTATCATCACAGGAGACACTTTCACAGTGATATCTTGGTACCAGTTCACTTTATACAAAGCCCATCTTAACTGCTTGAGCAACACTTTCCTCTATATAAGAATGCTGAAGATGTTAGGCATAATTTGTACAGGACAATATAACTGCAAAAGGTCAAATGTACGTCATGTCACAGTTATACAAAAAATATTATACTTGATCATTTATTTATTGAGGAAAATGATCCAATATTACATATCTGTGAGTGGCAAAAGTATGTGAACCTCTAGGATTAGCAGTTAATTTGAAGGTGAAATTAGAGTCAGGTGTTTTCAATCAATGGGATGACAATCAGGTGTGAGTGGGCACCCTGTTTTATTTAAAGAACAGGGATCTATCAAAGTCTGATCTTCACAACACATGTTTGTGGAAGTGTATCATGGCATGAACAAAGGAGATTTCTGAGGACCTCAGAAAAAGCGTTGTTGATGCTCATCAGGCTGGAAAAGGTTACAAAACCATCTCTAAAGAGTTTAAACTCCACCAATCCACAGTCAGACAAATTGTGTACAAATGGAGGAAATTCAAGACCATTGTTACCCTCCCCAGGAGTGGTCAACCAACAAAGATCACTCCAAGAGTAAGGTGTGTAATAGTCGGCGAGGTCACAAAGGACCCCGGGGTAACTTCTAAGCAACTGAAGGCCTCTCTCACATTGGCTAATGTTAATGTTCATGAGTCCACCATCTGGTGAACACTGAACAACAATGGTGTGCATGGGAGGGTTGCAAGGAGAAAGCCACTGCTCTCCAAAAAGAACATTGCTGCTCGTCTGCAGTTTGCTAAAGATCACGTGGACAAGCCAGAAGGCTATTGGAAAAATGACCAAGTATAATATTTTTGTCTCATTTGTTTAACTGGGTTCTCTTTATCGACTTTTAGGACTTGTGTGAAAATCTGATGCTGTTTTAGGTCATATTTATACAGAAATATAGAAAATTCTAAAGGGTTCACAAACTTTCAAGCACCACTGTAACACAGCTTAAGTCATTCCCATAGCTCTGTAGTAAATGTATGGGATGCCACTGGGAGAGGTCTGAGATATCAGAAGCTTCATCAGTGGGCAGGTCATCATTGATGGACTGAAATGTCTCAACCACCTTTTCAGTACAGATAGTCAATTTTGTGGTAAATTAGCTGCAGATTTTACTTAATAGCAGTCAAGAGTACTCACAGAAAAAAGGTTAATAAACTGTACCATTCCTTGTCAATAGGTTGGAACCCTCAATCAACTATAGTGTGTATCTTTTACCTAGAAATGTAAATCTTTACTTTTCTGTGATTATGGTCCAATTATGTACCTTAAATTCAAGTCACGTTTATTTTTATAGCACTTTTGATAACAGACATTGTTGCAAAGTAGCTTTACAGAAAATTAAAGACTTTAAACATGAGCTAATTTTATCCCTAATTTATCTCTGATGATCAAGCCTGAGGTGATGGTGGCAAGGAAAAACTCCCTCATGAGGAAGAAACCATAAGAGGAACCAGACCCAAAAGGGAACCCATCCTCATTTGGGTGATAACAGATAGCATGATTATAAATAACTTGCTTCTATAACAGTGTCCTACATAGTCACAAAGTATAACTGTGCAACCAGGAAATTCATTACAATTTTAACATGAAGTCTGTTTTGTTGAAGTTATAAACTATTCATGATAACTACAGTCCTAAAGTTATCATAGCAATTGTAGTCCTCAGCCATCATTGCAAAACTGTAAGTGTCCAGAGCCATCTTCCAAGTGTGACTTTTGACTGTCCTTATGGGACCATCCTCCACAGGAGCGATGTGATGAGGCTCCAGCCAGAAGTAGGGTATCAGAATAGATCAGGCAGGTCTGAGGATCAGGAGACGTAAGGATCACTGGTGTCTCAGGATCGACATGTAACTCGACAGAGAGAGACAGACAGGGGGAGAGATGGGTGGAATCTATATTACCTATCCATCCATTTATCCATCCATTATCTGTAGCCGCTTATCCTGTATAGGGTCGCAGGTAAGCTGGAGCCTATCCCAGCTGACTACGGGTAAGAGGCGGGGTACACCCTGGACAAGTCGCCAGGTCACTGCAGGGCCCATATTCATCTCATTATCTCTAGCCGCTTTATCCTTCTACAGGGTCGCAGGCAAGCTGGAGCCTATCCCAGCTGACTACGGGCGAAAGGCGGGGTACACCCTGGACAAGTTGCCAGGTCATCACAGGGCTGACACATAGACACAGACAACCATTCACACTCACATTCACACCTACGGTCAATTTAGAGTCACCAGTTAACCTAACCTGCATGTCTTTGGACTGTGGGGGAAACCGGAGCACCCGGAGGAAACCCATGCGGACACGGGGAGAACATGCAAACTCCACACAGAAAGGCCCTCGCCGGCCACGGGGCTTGAACCCAGACCTTCTTGCTGTAAGGCGACAGCGCTAACCACTACACCACCGTGCCGCCCCCCTATATAACCTTGCGTGAAATAAACAAATGGTATAAGGGACAAAAGATACCCCAGTGACGCTACCATTTTGTACCTTTTATTCTGAAAATGAGTAGTACATTTCATTCCTTGACACTGTGAACGTTGTTCAAGTATGAATTCATCCTTCATGTCACCCAACTGGCAAAAATTAGCAATGTATTGGGTGAACATGCCCATCCATGCCTTTGGAAAAAGATTCTTCATGGGGAGCATCTAGCAGTTTGATAGTTTTGGTATTCAGTGCATCATTGGGATAGTAGAATGACTTTGCAGTCATTACTAATGCTCTACAGGATAGATTCCCAACCCTGGTCTTGGAGAACCTCCATTTTAAAGCTATATCACACCCATTTCATCGTTTCAAGACAGAGCTTTTACTGATTAGTTGACTCAGATACTGTACATTAGACCAAGGAAAACATTAAAATGTGCAAGACCACTGAACTGGGTATTCACCAGGTAAAGCAAAGAATACAGCAGAAACAGCATCAGTGTTACATTTTGTCACCTGAGTCAAACCAGATGTTGTAAATGCTAAACAACCTTACCGCTGGTGTGTTGGAGGAACTGGAGGTCACTAGTCCAGGATTACTCACTAGTTTGACTACTCTGTGAATGAACTAAACAGCTGTCATTCATTCACTGTACTTTATAGCACACTAGGTGGCAGGCTGTTTCTATTTCTTCATCTTTCAAATATGATTGGGCATGCTATCTTTGCTAATGTGGACCACATGCTGATCAGTCGTAACTTCCTGTTTTGTCGTACAAAGAAGCATAATTTTTTCAGGGTAGTTACGGATCCTAGAGAGAACAGTGTACTGATTGTGTCTTTGCAATCAGGGCAGAGGCTTTTCATGTGGTGAAATGTTTCATGCTGACCTTATGACAGCTACTATCCATGCACAGCTGTAATTACAGCTGTAGTACTGGTTCAGGAAAGAATTTGAGGTTTTACTTCATATTCAATTAGCAGGGCTTGCACTGTAAACAGTTTATCTTAATACAGAAAAACAGCTTTGTTGGGGTTTTTTGTAGAAATTCTGTTAATTTCTAGTATGTACAGTGCTCAGCGTAAATGAGTCCACCCCCTTTGAAAAGTAACATTTTAAACAATATCTCAGTGAACACAAACAATTTCCAAAATGTTGACAAGACAAAGTTTAATATCACATCTGTTTAACTTATAACGTGAAAGTAAGGTTAATAATATAACTTAGATTACACATTTTTTCAGTTTTACTCAAATTAGGGTGGTGCAAAAATGAGTACACCCCACAACAAAAACTACTACATCTAGTACTTTGTATGGCCTCCATGATTTTTAATGACAGCACCAAGTCTTCTAGGCATGGAATGAACAAGTTGGCGACATTTTGCAACATCAATCTTTTTCCATTCTTCAACAACGACCTCTTTTAGTGACTGGATGCTGGATGGAGAGTGATGCTCAACTTGTCTCTTCAGAATTCCACAAAGAAAATAATTTCTTTACCCCACAAAGATGAAGGCTACAAGATCATCAGCAAAGCTTTACTTATCAGTCAGAATACTGTAGCAAAAGTGGTACAAAAATTTAAGAAAGATGGAACTGCAACCATCTCACAGAGGCGTCCAGGTCGTCCACGAAAGTTAACACCTCGACAGGAGCGTCTTCTGATGAGAAGGGTTGAAGAAAATCGGCATGCAAGTTCACTGCAGGTATCTAAAGAAGTAGAAAGCCAAACTGGGGTGACTATTTCCTGTGACACAATACAGCGTACACTGCAGAGGAATGGCATGCATGGATGCCATCCATGAAAGAAGCCTCTCCTAAAGCCCAGGCACAAAAAAGCCCGCCTAGAGTTTGCCAGGGCCCGTGCTGACAAAGATGAAGACTACTGGGACTCTATACTCTGGAGTGATGAGACCAAGATAAATGCTTTTGGAACTGATGGCTTCAAAACTGTATGGCTTCGCAAAGGTGAGGAATACAAAGAAAAATGCATGGTGCCCACAGTGAAACATGGTGGTGGCAGTGTCCTTATGTGGGGCTGCATGAGTGCTGCTGGTGTCGGGGAGCTGCATTTCATTGATGGCATCATGAATTCACAGATGTATTGCTCTATACTGAAAGAGAAGATGCTACCATCTTCTGCTAGATGGTTGCAGTTCCATCTTTCTTAAATTTTTTTACCACTTTTGCTACAATATTCTGATTGATAAGTAAAGCTTTGCTGATCTTCTTGTAGCCTTCGCCTTTGTGGTGTAAAGAAATTATTTTCTTTGGGGAATTCTGAAGAGACAAGTTGAGCATCACTCTCCATCCAGCATCCAGTCACTAAAAGAAGTCATTGTTGAAGAATGGAAAAAGATTGATGTTGCAAAATTTCGCCAATTTGTTCATTCCATGCCTAGAAGACTTGGTGCTGTCATTAAAAATCATGGAGGCCATACAAAGTACTAGATGTAGTAGTTTTTGTTGTGGGGTGTACTCATTTTTGCACCACCCTAATTTGAGTAAAACTGAAAAATGTGTAATCTAAGTTATATTTTTAACCTTACTTTCACGTTATAAGTTAAACAGATGTTATATTAAACTTTGTCTTGTCAACATTTTGGAAATTGTTTGTGTTCATTGAGATATTGTTTAAAATGTTACTTTTCAAAGGGGGTGCACTCATTTACGCTGAGCACTGTATATACAGTATGCATGCACATTACACATTACACACTGATGTTCATGGCTACACTCCTTTTTATTTCAGTGGAACTGAATGGTCAGATTGGTGGCTAAAAATGCCACCATAAACAACAAATGAACAAGTCTGAATATCTGAAAATCATAAATTCCCTGATCAAAAAGCATATCATATAAAAGACATTTTTAAGAAACACTGCAAAAAAAAAAGCAAACCGTCCTGCATTGTTCTCCACATTCACAGAGTCGTTCATTTTGGTCCACGAAGTGATCTCTCACGGAGATGTTGTGCACTAGCTTGCCTTTAGAATGGCTAAGAATGAAGGGACAGAGGGGACAGGTACACTTTTTTCCCCCCTTACTGTATGTCCTGCTTTTTCTGAATCTATGATGTTTTTTTTTTTGTTTTTTTGGCAAGTGTCATTCAGCAGTTTGGCTCCTTGTCTTATTTATCCTCGCTGTTTATTTGGCTGAACACCATCAGCATTTTCTTGCGAATTACAGCCTGGCCCAATGCATAATTAACAAACAAATCATTATGCCATTGTAGATCCTTAGCATTATAGCATATAGATGCTGATTGCAAAACAACATAAAACATACTGTATATACAGATATTTAACAAATGCACAGCATTTTTATGAAACAGCACTCTGGATGCTAGGAAAGAAATAAAACAGGAAAATCAAGCTCCAGTTCAGTTCAGACAAAAAGGTTTAGCTGAGGGCGCTGGTTTGTCATTTCCTGCACAGGTATGTGTCTCTCGTGCTCTTCTGTGTGTTGGAAAGATTTGGGCACGTTCTGAATGCCACATTCAGCCGATTGCTCCTGAACTGGACTGGCGTAGGGCTCTTCATCTCCGCTGCTGCCCAGTGATGTCTGGCTGACATACACCATGATAACATCACCCGTGAAGTTCATCACCTGGCCGGTGGAGATGAATGTGGTGTTGTTGTTTCCGGTCACCTGAGCTGGCAGAAAACACACACAATTCAGATTTTAGCTTCATTGCTCTTGTGATGTACAAAAACTTTATCTAGTTGTTTGTATTATGTATATAAAGCCCTTGTATTTTTATATGTTGTAATATTTCATCATACATTATACAGTGCCTTGCATAAGTATTCACCCCCTTAAACTATTTGTGATGCAAAAAATAGTTACAAACTGGAACTAAAATGAACTTAAGTGGGATTGTGTCCCAATTCTACACAAAATCGCCCATAATATTGAAGTGGGAGGATCGTTCATTTTCTAGAACACTTATCCATTGCAGGTCGTGGTAAGCTGGAGCCAATCTCACTCACTCGCTCACTCACCTTCACACCTATGGACAATTTAGAGTAGCCAGTTGACCTAATCTGCATGTCTCTGGACTGTGGGAGGAAACCAGAGCACCAGATGGAAACCCACACAGGCACGAGGAGAACCTGCAAACTGCATACAGAAACACTCCAGTCGACCTGCAGGTTTGAACCCAGAACCTTCTTGCTTTGAGGTGACAGTGCTAACCGCTGCACCACCATGCTGCCCGGAGATTAATATATTTCGCAAAATTATTTTAAAAAATGTATCAAGTCCCTCTCACACCAGAATCTGGTCTTCCCAGGCAGTCTCCTGTCCCAGTACTAACCAACTCTTTAAGGCGTAAGAGTGTGGCACCGATCCCTGTTTCCATAGCCCTCAGCCTCTCGCCTATACAGCTAGGGTTAGTCCTCTGGTAGCCGCAAGAGTTTGACTTCCTCACTCACATCTGTATTGCAGCGTGTCTTGCCAGACAGTAGTCAGTACCATTTTTATGATGGTCTTTGGTATGACCTGACCGTGAGTAGAACTCGCAATCGTCCAGTCGAGAGGCAGACATGCTAACCACTAGGCCGACTCACAGTCTTTAAAAACGTATGTCATGCATCAAGTATTTACCAGGGGGTGAATACTTATGCAACCAACATGCCTGCTTTATTCTCTGCAAATTTGGTTTAATTTCTGAACATGGCTTCCACCATCATTGTTCAGCAGCTTATAAAACAGCACATTTGATTATGTAACATTCTCTTTTTATATAACAGACTGACATTTAATGTGTGCACATAGAGATATTTACTGAATCAAGGTCATGAAATTATAATGTGCGCTTGATTGTAATATATTTTAATCACACAATCCACTAATTTGTTTTGTGGAATGATTTAAATAATGTTAATATTTTTCATTCAAAATGTGTTTAATGGACAAGCTGACCAAGCCGCCTCTGATTTTTTTTTCCTGCTCATTTTCATAGCTTATTCATACACTATATGGCCAAAAGTTTGTGGACACTTGACCATCACACCCATATGTGGGCCTTTCCCAAACTGATACCACAAAGTTTGAAGCACACAATTGTCTAGAATTGTTTGCATGTATTATTATTATTATCTCATCTCATTATCTGTAGCCGCTTTATCCTGTTCTACAGGGTCGCAGGCAAGCTGGAGCCTATCCCAGCTGACTACGGGCGAAAGGCGGGGTACACCCTGGACAAGTCGCCAGGTCATCACAGGGCTATTATTATTATTATTATTATTATTATTATTATTATTATTATTATTATTCACAGGAACTAAGAGGTTCAAAACTGTTCCAAGCATGACAATGGTCCTGTGCAGAAAGATGTTTTTTGCCAATGTGGGAACTGAAGAACTCAAGTGGCCTGCACAGAGTCCTGACCTCAATCCCACTGAACAACTTTAGGATGAACTGGAATACTGACTGTCTTCACAGCAGGTGTCGTCACTCAACATCACTCAACATCAGTACCAGACCTCACTAATACAGTGCCTTGCAAAAGTATTCATCCCCCTTGGTGTTTGTCCTGTTTTGTTGCATTACAAGCTGGAATTAAAATTGATTTTTGGGGGGTTAGCACCATTTGATTTACACAACATGCCTACCACTTTAAAGATGCAAATTGTTTTTTTATTGTGACACAAACAATAATTAAGATGAAAAAAACAGAAATCTGGAGTGTGCATAAGTATCCCCCCCCCCCCCCCCCCCCCCCCCAAAAAAAAAAAAAAAAGTCAATACTTTATAGAGCCACTTTTTGCTACAATTACAGCTGCAAGTCTCTTGGGGTATGTCTCTATTAGCTTAGCACATCTAGCCACTGGGATTTTTGCCCATTCCTCAAGGCACAACTGCTCCAACCCCTTCAAGTTAGGTGGATTGTGTTGGTGTACAGCAATCTTCAAGTTATGCCACAGATTCTCAATTGGATTGAGGTCTGGGCTTTGATTAGGCCATTCCAAGACATTTAAATGTTTCCCTTTAAACCACTCCAGTGTAGCTTTAGCAGTATGTTTAGGGTCATTGTCCTGCTGGAATGTGAACCTTTGTCCCAGTCTCAAACCTCTGGCTGACTCAAACAGGTTTTCCTCCAGAATTACCATGTATTTAGTGCCATCCATCTTTCCTTCAGTCCTGACCAGCTTTCCTGTCCCTGCAGATGAAAAACATCCCCACAGCATGATGCTGCCATCACCATGCTTCATTGTAGGACTGGTGTTCTCAGGGTGTTGGGTTTGTGCCACACATGGCATTTCCCATGATGGCCAAAAAGTTCAATTTTTGTCTCATTTGACCAAAGAATCTTCTTCCATGTGTTTGAGGAGTCTGCCACATGCTGTTGGGCAAACTCCAAACGTGATTTTTTAAGCAATGACTTTTCTGGCCACTCTTCCATAAAGCCCCACTCTGTGGCATGTATGGCTTAAAGTGGTCCTATGGATAGATACTCCCATCTCCGCTGTAGATCTTTGCAGCTCCCTCAGCATTATCGTTGGTGTCTTTGTTTCATCTCTGATTAATGCCCTCCTTGCCCGGTCTGTGAGTTTCTGTCAGGTTTGTAGTGGTGACATATTCTTTCCATTTTGCTATAATGGATTTAATGGAGCTCCCTGGGATATTCAAAGTTTGGGATATTTTTTAATGACCCAACCCTGATCTATACTTATCCACAACTTTGTCTCTGACCTGTTTGGAGGCTCCTTGGTTCTCATGTTGCTTGCTTAGTAGTGTTGCAGAGTCAGGGTCCTTCTAGAACTATTTGATTGATACAGACATCATGTGACAGCTCATGTGACACTTTGATTGCACACAGGTGAATCTTAATCAACTAATTATGTGACTTATGAAGTGAATTGATTGGACCAGCTCTTATTTAGGGGTTTGATATGAAAGGGGGTGAATACTTATGCACACTCTGGATTTCTGTTTTTTCATCTTAATTATTGTTTGTGTCACAATTTTTTTAAAAAAGTGCACCATTAGAGTGGTAGGCATGTTGTGTAAATCAAATGGTGCTAACCCTCCAAAAATCCATTTTAATTCCAGTTTGTAATGCAACAAAACAGGACAAACACCAAGGGGGATGAATACTTTTGCAAGGCACCGTAATCTTGTTTTGAACTGAATGGGCAGCTACTCTCCAAAATCTAGAGGAAATATAGAAATATTCCATTATTCCTAGAATAATGGAGGTTATTATAACAGCGGGCGGCACGGTGGTGTAGTGGTTAGCACTGTCGCCTCACAGCAAGAAGGTCCGGGTTCGAGCCCCGTGGCCAGCGAGGGCCTTTCTGTGCGGAGTTTGCATGTTCTCCCCGTGTCCGCGTGGGTTTCCTCCGGGTGCTCCGGTTTCCCCCACAGTCCAAAGACATGCAGGTTAGGTTAACTGGTGACTCTAAATTGACCGTAGGTGTGAATGTGAGTGTGAATGGTTGTCTGTGTCTATGTGTCAGCCCTGTGATGACCTGGCGACTTGTCCAGGGTGTACCCCGCCTTTCGCCCGTAGTCAGCTGGGATAGGCTCCAGCTTGCCTGCAACCCTGTAGAACAGGATAAAGCGGCTACAGGTAATGAGATGAGATGGGATGAGATTATAACAGCAAAGGGGGTCTACACTCACTGGCCACTTTATTAGGAACATCCATACACCTGCAGTTTGATGCAGTGATCTAATCATCCAATCCCTTGACAGCAACACAGTGCATCAAATCATGCAGATGCAAATTAACTGAAGCTCTTGATGTTCACTTCAAACATCAGAATCGGAAAAATTACTGTGATCTCAAAGTGTGACTTTCACTGTGGCACGGGTGTTGGTTTGAGCCAGATGGACCGGTTTGAGTATTTCAGAAACTGCTGATCTCCTGGGGTTTTCACACACAACAGTCTCTAGAGTTTACACAGAATGGTGCGAAAAACAAAATAACACTGAGTGAGTGACAGTTCTGTAGGGGAAAACACCTTGTTGACGAGAGAGGACAGAGGAAAATGGCCAGATTGGTTTGAGCTGCCAGGAAGCAACTCATAGCAACTCTTTACAACCGTGGTGAGCAGAAAAGCACCTCAGCATGCAACAGCAGAAGGGTTCCACTCCTGCAGCCAAGAACAGGGATCTTAGAATCAAGAACAAGTTCCTATTAAAGTGGCCGGTGAGTGCATAAGGAAGGGAGGAGAGTAAAAAAGTACAGCAAGTTAAAATAGCTTTCCTTTCCTGGAGTCAAATCCCTATTAAATATGCGTCATGGTGGCAGTAATAACATGTTTTGCATATTGTGCCAATATGTCTCCAGTATTAAAATCAGACATAATTTTATACCAATGTCACAGTGAGTGAGACCAGATTCTATCATTCACGGAAGGAAAAATGCTACTGAACGTAATTTGTGCCAAACTGTATACATATTACATGCCTGTCTTTATGTCTGGTACTGCTTATTCAGCCCTTACATAGCAGAAGATATTTCTGGGTCTTCCGGTTGAAAAAAATAAGCATAGTTTCCTTCCGCCAAGCATGTCGACAGAATGTTTGACGAGTTCCCTAAACAGGGTGGATTATTTTACTCCACTTGGCACACGACAGAGAGACAGACTGGCAGTGAATCATTCTTCACACATCTTTTACTCATTAAGCCATGATTTATCACATGCCAGAGCCCCACTGTCCACTCTGGCTAGGCTTGTTTTTACCAGTGTTGTTTACTGGAAAATCATTTACTGGCGGGTTTGTGTTTTCTTAATAAATATCACTAAATATGCTCTAGATAGATGTATTAATGAGAGCTGTCACGAAAAAGCGAGGCTGAGTAATCCCTTTACAGTAACCATCAGCGGAAAAAGAACCCTAAGAATCCGACACTACATGCACATCCAACAGCTTAGTAATGGAGTTAGTAAATGTTATGGGAAAGGGGTGTTTATCAACTCTTTGTTAGGCCATGTGTATCATGATCAAATCTCTTGGAGAAAAGTGCTTGCCCCTGCTGAGCCAAGTGACTCAATGAAAGATTAGACCCCATCTTGTTTTAATTTCAAATGGGATTATTTCAACATGTTGAAATATCTGGAATTTAACACACTAGAAGTCACCTCTATATTTTGATGGGGAGTAAAAAAAAAATTGCTGAAATTTTAGTGATTGGTTGTGCAGTAGGCCTGATACACGGCAAATATGTCTACTAGTGGAGGCTTTGTCCATAGCAGTAGGTGGCCCCCCAGCTAATGTATCAGCTGTTCAATAGATATTTATCTTCTTAAAGCCATCTTTCTTGATTTAACTCCATAGAGTTATTTTGCAATTTGTGGTCAAAAATGGGAACTGCAACAAGTGTTAATAACCTCCTAGGGCTTAGTGGTCACATGCGTGGACAGCACTTTTTAGAAATTCGGAACAAGAATCCACATATGTGGACATACTTTTTCTCTAAAAGTACATCTTATCAAAAGATGATGCTTAGTTTTTATTCTAATCAGGTTCTAATAAGCCCAAATAGCAAAGAGAAATAAAAAATGCATGTAAAAAAACAGCTTGGGCCTTAGGAGGCTAATAAAAGTCCATGGGGGCAGGAGTCACATTGCCCCATGCTCGGTCTATGAACATAAGACAGTTAATGACAGGGTTGCCAGGGTCACTATTTTTACGCCAAACTGATGAGTGGATTTTAACAGTAATACAGCATAAGCATAATAACTTCTCTAATTAATTTTGTTTGCAATGATGATCAAAATAAATCAATTCACTAACTCTCAGTAGCTTATTTTTATAGGTTCAGTAAACAGCCTTACCACAGGTGAGAGCAGCCTCGGAGCTCTGGCTTGGGATTTCCAAATCTGCATCAGCTTTGGGTGGGTTGTTATCTGCGCTGGAGATAAGTGAGAGCCCCTGGTTGTTGCTTGTGCTTAGCGATGATAGTATGGCAGTGGATTCGATGCTGCAGCATTGTGGTTCGTTTCTCTCATATGTGCTTGTGTCACTGTGTAAATCCCTGACCTCTGACATGACCGCCTTGCCGGCTGCACTGCTGTAGTCCAGATAGAGCTCCTGAGAGCCTTGCAGGCACCCCGGAATACTCTCGGTGCAGCAGCTCCCACACAGAGGAGGCTCTTTCAGGCTCACTTCGCCATCCTTCCTGGGTTTGGTGACTGTGTTCTCACCCTGAGCACAGGAGCAGCAGCCAGCCAGGCCAGTAGCCACCAGCTCACTGCAGTCCTCGTTCTCGCCCACCTCCATCGGCTCCTTCATGATCAAGCAACTGCAGGAGCTGCCAGGAAGCGGAGAACCTGGACCCTCAGAGCCCTCAGTGGAGCTGCCTGATGAGCCATCAGCTTGGTCCCGTTCCAGCTTGGAGGAGTGTGTGGTCTTCTTGTTTCCTTGAGCCTTGTCTAAATCAGGGGAATCACATTTGGCTTTGGAGCACATGCTCAAGTATTCTGGAGTACCGTCATCTTCCTGAGAAGTGATCTCATACAGAGGGCGGTTGCTATGGTAGGGTGGTGTCAGTGTCTCCTGGTGAAGAACAGAACAATACTATTTTAGCAAGACCATTATAGCATTTTTTATGATCAGGTTTGTTCTATTACATATAGAAAATTTCTTCTAGCAAAGTTCAGGCCGGCGGCACGGTGGTGTAGTGGTTAGCGCTGTCGCCTCACAGCAAGAAGGTCCTGGGTTCGAGCCCCGGGGCCGGCGAGGGCCTTTCTGTGTGGAGTTTGCATGTTCTCCCCGTGTCTGCGTGGGTTTCCTCTGGGTGCTCCGGTTTCCCCCACAGTCCAAAGACATGCAGGTTAGGTTAACTGGTGACTCTAAATTGACCGTGAGTGTGAATGGTTGTCTGTGTCTATGTGTCAGCCCTGTGATGACCTGGCGACTTGTCCAGGGTGTACCCCGCCTTTCGCCCGTAGTCAGCTGGGATAGGCTCCAGCTTGCCTGCGACCCTGTAGAAGGATAAAGCGGCTACAGATAATGAGAATGAAAGTTCAGGCCTGTTTTTGTCAGTGGCGTATAGCAGCTCTCTTACAGAGCATTGCTTTTTTTTTTTTTTTTGCCCTTGCACATGGACACCTAACCATAATACTCATATGTGCTTTATGAGCCCCCTCCCCAACACCACAAAAACCACCACTGCTGTTATAATAACCTCCACTCTTCTGTGAAGGCTTTCTGCTAGAATTTGTAGTGTGGCTGTGTGGACTTGTGTCCATTTAGTTATAGAAGCATTAGTGAGATCAGATCAATCATCTCATACTGGAACAATTTCAGGCCCCTTAGTTCCAGTGAAGGGAAATCTTAGAAACAGTGTACAAAGACTTTCTAGGAAATTGTGTGGTTTCAACATTGTGGCAACAGTTTTGGGAAGGACCACACATGGGTGCGATGGTCAGGTGTCCACATACTTTGGGCAACGTTAATTGTGTTTTGGGTATTTTATGTAAATTGTGCATATATGTATGTGTACACACACACACACACTCGACCAACTGTCAACTTATGCCTGTTAAATGATTAATCAACCGATAGACCTTGTAGAACAAGCTGGCCCATGATTTTAACACTTTCTTTTTTACTTACTTGTTGGATTCTGCTTTGTTTAATATTTTGGACACAAGTTCGTAGATTGACTGTGAAAAGTGAAAAAGAAAAAAAAAAAACAATCAGTGGTACAGAAGGAAAATCTAATATACTAAAGTAATATGTTTCTCAACCTTAGGTACCTGAGAGGATGTTCAGTTGATCCCTGTAGCAGGAAACAATCACAGCAAATATGACGATTATGGCACAGGGTATTGCCACAACGGCCCATGATGTTGAAGGCTCTAAACAACGAAAGCAGAAAAGATGATTTAACACAAGAAAAGCACTCATAGCTAATTTCTGTATTGGTACGCCAAACATGGTAGCTCACGTACCAAAGGGTGGTCCACACACCACATCTGTTTCAGTGCTGCCTGGCTTTTCCTCTGTCTTGCCAATGGCTTTACAGCTGAAAAAGAATCAGAATTATCAGCACAGGACTCTTCAGCAAAACTTTTTATCAGTCTCAAGCCTTTTGACGTTTCAACGGTTACCACGAAAATGGCCGACTAAGGAAAACAGGCTCTTTCCAAGGGAAGTGGTGGAGAAATTAGTCATACTACCACAGCGTGGTAAGACTGTGGGGGCTTTTAAAGCGCCTGTGACCTGAGAGCACCGCCAGAAAAACAGCACTCGTGAGAATGAGCACTGCAGATGCACAAATGAGCCCTGTGTGTGTGTGTGTGTGTGTTTTACAGCACAAGCTTCTGACTGTGGTTAAATCAAACACCTCGAATGGCTCTGAGCGCATACTCACTCTGTCCATTTCTTGCACGCTTCTGCTGAGTTGGAATCAGAGAAAAATCCGTACTCGCAGTCCTGACATGACTGTTTGCCAAGCTCTTAAATGACAAAGTAAAGAAACAGATCATAGCACAAAAAAATGCTAATGTTCTTTTTCAGACATAATACTTTACTTTAACCACATAAACTCCCAGCATGTTACCTATTCATCATAAAACACATTTTTCAGTAACTATGAATATGAATATCTACAGTACACTAACATGAATCTGAAAGTCATATAGTTATAAAAATGAAGAAATGTCTAGACATAGTCTTGGATTTCAAGAGGTACAGGGTAGGACAAAATACGATATATAGACATATCCATCTCTGGCTACTCCTTTGGAACCCGATTGGTCAGAAGGTGTTGATTAATTTCCTTGCCAGCAGCTTTAACAATGGTTCTGGCTACATGGTTTATATTAATACGCTTGCTATTTCAAGCAAATTTGAAAAAGTGTGTCATTGTTCATATGGTTTAGTTTATTTATCTTTTTTTTAAGGGGTCTCCAGTGTCAATATGTCATCACTGTCAGAGATATAGCTATCACTTTATGTTTTCCAGAATGAGAAAATGTTCAGGACTCTATTATTTGTGCAGTTTCTTATAACATGCTGATTTTTTTTTTGGAGAGAGAGAACCTGGTGAAGGAACAATTGTGTCTATACAGCTGGTATAGATGGTCAACAATATTTAACTACGAATGTCTCATCTCATCTCATTATCTGTAGCCGCTTTATCCTGTTCTACAGGATCGCAGGCAAGCTGGAGCCTATCCCAGCTGACTACGGGCGAAAGGCGGGGTACACCCTGGACAAGTCGCCAGGTCATCACAGGGCTGACACATAGACACAGACAACCATTCACACTCACATTCACACCTACGGTCAATTTAGAGTCACCAGTTAACCTAACCTGCATGTCTTTGGACTGTGGGGGAAACCGGAGCACCCGGAGGAAACCCACGTGGACACGGGGAGAACATGCAAACTCCGCACAGAAAGGCCCTCGCTGGCCACGGGGCTCGAACCCGGACCTTCTTGCTGTGAGGTGGCAGTGCTAACCACTACACCACCGTGCCGCCCCAAGTATGATGTTTATTAATTCAATTAATAAAGAAAGGTTTGATAGCCTTAGCAAATTGCTGTGGTGTAAGAGGAATAAAACTCCTCAGGATTTTGTGTTATTGGAAAGTCACCGTCACAAATTTGGATGCACTGTTTCCTTCCTTAGCAACTGTATATGTTCTGAGATGAGCATGTTTTATGAGCATGATATAATCTGGTTGAAATCTGTGTTATGAAATGATTTTAGTTCTTTAACCTTCACGCTAGGTAAGTATTATTACAACTGTTAAAAGGTTTTTTTTTTGTTTAATATGTACACAACTGGTTCAATCCCAATATGCAAGTTCTACTCTGATGTACGTTCTCTTGAGCTGAGTGTCACAGTGATTAATAAGGGCTAAACCATTCGCAGTATTGGCATCAGCTACAGTACTGTGCAGAAGTCTTAGGCACCCTGTGTTTTGTTTTGCTTTTTCATACAAACTTTGTTATAGATTTCTGTTTTATGACTTCTACATTATCGAGTCAGTACAAAAACGTTTTCGAGTCCAAACATTCAGTTTTTTCCAGCACAAAATTAAATGTTATAGAAAAAAAAAAGTTTGTATCTGAGCAGCATATTCCATAAGAGAGCACTTTTCAGATGAAAAAAGAAAACATAATGAAGGCTGCTGGGTTTTGGTGCAAAATGAAGAAGCGAGTGTGACAGGCAAAGTGTCCAGAAGAACTGGGGCTGGTTCTGTAAGACGCTCAGTAAAACCTACAGCTCATTTCCGCATACAACTGCACTCACTGGACCTGAGACTACTATTTTTATTTTTTAAGCAAAGGGTCATCTCACACCAAATACTGACTTTGTTTCATTTATTATGGCTCACTGATTATTCTTTATAGTATTTTTTTTAATCTTGAAACATTTCATTTCATTATTCTTTAAGCCATTTTTGGTCTACAGCATTTCTTTCCATGTGCCTAAGATTTTTGCACAGTACTGTACATGCTCAATAATAGACCTCACAAGAACCAACTCTTTCAACTTGTATTTTTAGCTTTTGGCTGTGTTTATGCTCTTTCTTCTCCTTTTGTCCTGTTTTCCGTACTTGAATAAAGTATATCACCTTCTGGATGATATTGTATGTTATCAGTACCACAAAAATATTCACATCTGGACACCATGGTAAAATCTTCAAACCTGTGTCAAACCACAAACCACAGCAGGCCACCAGTTCACTGAATTTGTAATTATGAGTCATTTCTTTTATGAGTCGCATTTATTTTTCTGCACCGGAAAAAGAACCAAAATCAACGCGAATAGTTTGTGGAAGAGTTCGAGATACTCATTTGTCAGTGTATGAAGATAATATTTGAAATGTGTATCTGGATTAAATGTGCTGTAGTCAATAAGGCCTTACCTCCTGAGAGTCCTTGGCCTGGAGGACAGGGTTTGATTTTATCACAGAACTCGCAGTAGGTGGTGGTACACTGATAGCCTTCTTTACACCGACATGATTCAAGCTCGGTGGTACTACTGGGACTGGGACGATAAAATCCTTTCCCTGTGGCAGAGGGAGGGGGGGGCAGTTAGAAAGCTCCACTAAGCCTAGTTAATTGTGGCTATATTTGACTTTTCCCTCTGGAAACGTAAAGTCAACTCCAGAATTATTGGCACCCTTCATAAAAATATTTTTGATCTTACTATATATAAGAGGAATCTGTAAAGTTTATTTAAGCACAGTCATCTTTTTTTAACATAAGGAACTAGTTTTAAAAATACTGGCACCCCCATTCATGAATTAATATTTGCTCAAGCCTCTACTGGAGAGAATAACATGATTAAGCCTCTCCCTGTAGTTTCTAACAAGGTTTTGAGACACTTATAGATGGACCCTGAACTTGAAGTCCTTTATTTTGCACCTGGTTTTCAGGGGGGTTCAAATGGTCACCGAATAACATTTTGCTTTCCCTGTTGATTTTTGAGGTCATTATCTTGATGAAAGCTCTATCTACGTACTGTACATCCAAGTTGTAACCTCCTGGCAGATGTGACCAGGATTGAGATTAAAATATCTCACTATTTCAAATAATTCATGACCTCACTTCTGAAGAGAGACCGAACTGGGAGGGAAAGAAATGTCCCTGGCGTCTCCTTGGTGATGGAGAGCAAAAGAATCTAACATGCGTGTAACCTCCAAATATTTATAGTCCATTGAGTTCTTTATTTGGTAACCATAAGGTGTCTGGAAACTAAGAACAAATGTTAGATTCTTATGTCATATATTATGGTACGTAATGTATATTTGTATGGGGGTGGCAGGCTAATTATATTGAAGTGTGGCAATAATTCTGGAGTTGGTGTAGTCATATGGCTTAATATGGAGTTGGTGTAATGAAGATGAATGTCTGACCCTCGTCACAGAACTTCTGTGGGTGGCATGTTTTCTCGACGTTGTATTCTGACTGGTACTCGTCCTTCCCGCAGGACCGACACCTCGTGTCATCCTTCTCAGTGCAATACGCAGACAGATATGTTCCTGTGTTCAGGAGAAAGACTCCATTACTTTGGCTTCTTGGAGTTGCTCAAAGAATTCCTGCATTATTCCTGCATTATTCAGAAGTAATGCAGAGCCACTGGGCCGTTTTTATGAAGCAGAAACTAAACTGAGGTTTTTATCCTGTGGCTACGTGGGTGTTCCTCTTTCACACTCACTTCCCCTTCAAAACCCAGAACATTTTCACAGCTTTATTCAAATTAGTACAAGCTTTGTTTTGTGCCATGTTTGGCTTTCTACAGGGAATGAAAACTACTGGAAGGTTATTTACCTGGTTTGCACTTGCTACAGCATATCTTGCCTTTCCAGAGGTACTGCAAGTGGGTGCATGTTGGTTTTGCATGTTTCCTCTGCAACAACAACAACAAAAGAAGACATTTATTTATATCAATAAATGATGATTGAAAATTTTCAGTACATCATGTGAATTAGGCTGGATAACTGGATAATCACTGGATAACATTACTCCTGTTTTGACCTGTGCGTTAAATTATAGAACGTTTTAATGTCATCCTATGATGGGAAATGGAATACTATATGAAATTTACACTTGTGGATCTATACAGCCGCGACAAGCCCCTATACACTGCAAACCTCTTTCAGTGTCACAAGTAACTCTCATGAGGTCATGCCCTTCGAGAGTGTACAAGGGTTATAGCCACTAACCACTTCCCTGCTGATACCACAAAAATGTGCACGGGTTTGTAGATGGAAAAGCTTTTCATCTGTTAGCTAAAATGCAGAGTCGGCTCAGGGGCAGTCTAAAACTTCCAAACTAAGGCAGCGAAGTGCCAAGATCAGCACTGAGGAGCAGACAAGCCACGTGTTCCATTTAGACGACTTTTTTAATGAGCTGCGAACAATATTCGGGTCCAATTCCAGAAAAATGGTTTGGCGTCGCCGCCCAATGAACTTTGTAATTCATTATTATTATTATTATTATTATACAGTGGTTGTCACAGAAATGTTTGCGCGACTCCATAAGCCTTCGTAGGCTCTAATTAATTTTATATTCATTTTGCTTATTTGGTCGATGCTTTTATCCAAAGCAACTCATGAGTCAAGCAGAATCCAATCCAAGCATATAGCCAAGCAGTAGAAAGTTAAAAGCTTTTAATTTTAGGGTCCAGGAATCACTGGGATTTGATCTCACAACCTTCACTAGGACTGAACCTTAAGAGCTAAGCGTTCCAGTTTCTCAAACTTCACAGAAGTGAATTGTTGGTATTCCCAGATGAACTCCATTTCCACTAGATCCTGGAACATTTATGGAATAAGAGATTTCCTCATGTTCTTCATATTCAAATATTCCTGGATTCTTTCACCTATTTTGCATAAATGGATTTTTGTTAGTGGTGTTTACATTACAAATTATTTCAACAGCCAAATGATAACCTGAGAAACATGTGCACTCAGATAAATAAAAATAATATAAGTACAACCCTGATTCCAAAAAAGTTGGGACAAAGTACAAATTGTAAATAAAAACGGAATGCAATGATGTGGAAGTTTCAAAATTCCATATTTTATTCAGAATAGAACATAGATGACATATCAAATGTTTAAACTGAGAAAATGTATCATTTAAAGAGAAAAAGTTGGTGATTTTAAATTTCATGACAACAACACATCTCAAAAAAGTTGGGACAAGGCCATGTTTCCCACTGTGAGGCATCCCCTTTTCTCTTTACAACAGTCTGTAAATGTCTGGGGACTGAGGAGACAAGTTGCTCAAGTTTAGGGATAGGAATGTTAACCCATTCTTGTCTAATGTAGGATTCTAGTTGCTCAACTGTCTTAGGTCTTTTTTGTCGTATCTTCCGTTTTATGATGCGCCAAATGTTTTCTATGGGTGAAAGATCTGAACTGCAGGCTGGCCAGTTCAGTACCCGGACCCTTCTTCTACGCAGCCATGATGCTGTAATTGATGCAGTATGTGGTTTGGCATTGTCATGTTGGAAAATGCAAGGTCTTCCCTGAAAGAGACGTCGTCTGGATGGGAGCATATGTTGCTCTAGAACCTAGATATACCTTTCAGCATTGATGGTGTCTTTCCAGATGTGTAAGCTGCCCATGCCACACGCACTAATGCAATCCCATATTTGATATGTTGACATTTGATATGTTGTCTACTGGTATGTTCTATTGTGAATACAATATCAGTTTTTGAGATTTGTAAATTATTGCATTCCGTTTTTATTTACAATTTGTACTTTGTCCCAACTTTTTTGGAATCGGGGTTGTAATAGCATAAAGATAATCCGCCAAATCTGACCAAATGGATGCTTGCAAAAATCATCTTGCTGCCTCGCAAAAAAAAACAACCAATATGGATTGGCTAAATTTGGTTTCAGTGTTCTTCCGATCTTCAACTTTCCACTTCTGGTGAACCTGTACCCACTGTCGCCTCAGATTCCTGTTCGTAGATTAGATTTCTGATTCTCAGATTCCTGACAGGAGTGAAAACCAGTGTGGTCTTCTGTTGTTGTTGCCCATCAACCCTAAGGTGCATTCTGAGTTACTTTTCTGCTCACCATGTTTGTAAAGAGTGGCTATTTGAGTTGCTGTAGAACTCTTGTCAGTTTCAACCAGTCTGTATCATCTCATCTCATTATCTCTAGCCACTTTATCCTGTTCTACAGGGTCGCAGGCAAGCTGGAGCCTATCCCAGCTGACTACGGGCGAAAGGCGGGGTACACCCTGGACAAGTCGCCAGGTCATCACAGGGCTGACACATAGACACAGACAACCATTCACACCTACGGTCAATTTAGAGTCACCAGTTAACCTAACCTGCATGTCTTTGGACTGTGGGGGAAACCAGAACACCCGGAGGAAACCCACGCGGACACGGGGAGAACATGCAAACTCCGCACAGAAAGGCCCTCGCCAGCCACAGGGCTCGAACCCGGACCTTCTTGCTGTGAGGCGACAGCGCTAACCACTACACCACCGTGCCGCCTGCATTTGTATCATGCAACATATATTTCACTTACAGTGAAAACACTAATATCAACCGTTGACCAAATCTAGTGGTTTTAGATAAATAACTGCTTCACCAAACAAGTGCACTTGCCTTTTATAAAGTCCACATTTAGAGTCCCATTGCAATCTGAGAACGGATGATGAACAAGTCTTTATAAAAAATAAGTATTTGAGGGAATTTGTGTCTTATTTAATGACCAATAGTGAGTCATAAAATAAGAGGAAATAAAATAATACAACTGTAAAAAAAAATGTCAAACTTTAAATTATAGGCTATTATGTGCTGGAAATCCAAGAAAGCCATAATTGCTCTCTCCCTTATCAATCAGAGCAACATTAACCAATCGTGTATGCATCTGTGAGCTCATGTATGTGGAAGGGGGTAGATAGCGCTTTTCACTGGTACCACTTTTCAACCAACAGGGATCGGGTTCTTGAACCGGTTCCATTCAGGATTCTTTGAACATTGGTGCCAGCTAGCAAACAAGCCCACGTTTCTCCAAATTTGAACAGAACCATTGTAATCAAGGATGCGTCATGAACAGAGGGCGTTGCATAATACACAACGGAAGTATACAGTAGTAGCAAGATGGTGGATCACATTGCAAGCTTTTGTTCTGTTACTGCAGACACTTATTTTCATCCACAAACCAGACACGGACCAGCTACTAATGATAAAATGATGTAGAAACTCTCCAAACTAATGACATGCCCACTGATGTCATCACGGTTCACACTGGAAAACCAGCTATCTTTAGATCCAACTGGGAACCAACTTTTCAGGTTCTGATCCAATTTAGTTTTAGTCAGAATGCTCTGAAGCAGAAGGGAACCTGGTCACTGTTGGTGGAAAAAGGGGTATGAGTGTGTTATGCTGGGCTGTGACACCAAAAAATGTCAAGGCTGGCTTTGCAGGTCTCGGAGGAAGCATGCAATAACCTTCTCCTGTTGGTTCGTAGCTGTCTTCTGATATTGGAGAGGTAGCAAGGGGGCAGGATTTGGCAAAAATATATAAATAAATAAATAAATAAATAAATAAATAAAAATATAATATAGTTTTAATTGATTTTTTTTAAGGTCTTCTCAACCAGCTACATGGGTTAATGTTCCCAAACAGTTTCTCACTGCTTCTCCAAAGTTCTAAATGAAATCTATTTGGTTGGAGAAACACTTTCATTTTAGGTACTAACTTCATAATGTGTCATTCTGATGAAGCAGTTAATCATACATAGGCGTTAATTTCACTATTTACATCTGTCTTAGGAAGAAAAAAAGTCAACCTAGTGTGTCCAAATGTTTGGTAGTGTAGACTATATATATATATATATATATATATATATATATATATATATATATATATATAATCACCCATTCTCTTGTCCAATTGTATAATTTGTGCTATGATGGTATGAGGATGCCGAGAGACATGTTTCATTGTCCATGTGGTTTCAGAGCCTAGATTCAAACGAAGCGTGAGAAAGGAGACAGGAAACCCAAAGGAATGTCCAGAACTCATTTCTAATCCCTTTATTGCATCCAACTAGCAGGGTATAACAAGCGACATGAAATATTTTCATTGACTAAATATATAAGAACATGGTCAGTGACGCCCTGAATAATTACATGTTAGAAAATAAGCACACAACGACGACTGTTGTCCTAGCATTCAACCGTGTTCAGCTCCGTTCTCCCAGAAACCGCTATATCATTTCAGTCAGTCGGGTTCCAAAATGGAAAATCAAGCTCAAGTTATGAACTGGGTGCCAAGAGAGAGAGGGGGGTCATTTTGTTTGTCATATTGTGTCTTGTGTGTGACTGTATTACAGTCATGTCCATCACTTTTGCAAGAACATTGTGCCTTTTGAAAACCAGTTTTCCTCCAACCACATACTTTGCATAACTGCTCCAGTGAAAAAGTTCACCAGGCAAGGTGATTTATTTCAATCCTTGTCTATCAGTACAGGTTTTCTATTTTGCCACAAGTTTTGCAAAATATAACGAGAACTTGTACTTATACTTGTAATGTGGAACCTGGGTGTACTAAATGTGTCAAAACAGAACGTTAGTCTGTGACTAAAAATTCTCCTTCCTGTGAGAGTCACTTTCTGGGAACCGTTCGCTCTGCACAGACCTTCACACTCTGAAACGGTGCTGTCTGTCGAGCGCAAGTTCAGACCCGCAGGTCTGTGATGCAACGTTAAGCATGCTCACACATTTTTCCCCCAAGGGTGCTCGACATAAGCTTATTACACAGCTATTCAGTGACCAAATGAAAAAAGAAATGAATGAATATCAGTTTGGGTAATCGTGTAAGACTTTGAAGGTATAGATCAGAGGACGTTTGTAGGAATCTCCTAGATAAATATTGTCCTAAGGGCTGATTTCTGACAGCTGTGTGGAGTTTCAAGTGACAGTTTTATCAGTGCAACAGGATGCCAGGTTCATGCAAAGAACGTTGGTTTCTACATTTGATCAAATACTAGAGATAGGGGTGTCAAACTGAAAACAAGGTTTCAATTTGTGAAGTTTTCAAAGGGACCTCAAGGATCTGTGATTTTCTTTTATTGAGTTACAGCAGTGAAAATCACAACATGCCATTATTTTACAATTATTAGCTTGCTATGGCTAATAACTGGTCATTAAATGGGTTAAATCCAAACCTCAATAACAATAGGCATGTAAATCATGTTTAAGTTCGGGGGGGGGAAAAAAACACACTATGACGTGAATAAAAAGCCACAATGTTCTTGTACACATTTAAATAGTGTTCATGAACAATCTGACAAAGCCATGGAATGGGGGAAGCCATGGTCGAATGGTTAGAGAAGCAGCTTTGGCACCAAAAGGTCACCGGTTCGATTCCCTGGCCCAGGAGGAATGGCTGAAGTGCCCTTGAGCAAGGCGCCTAACCCCCAGGCTACTCTGTGCAAGTTGTACATCGCTCTGGATAAGAGCATCCTCTAAATGCCAATAATTTAAATGAATGTATTTTCATTAAAAACGTTGAGAACCCCTACTTGAATGGAACAAATAAGAAAATCTCCATTATTTCAGAAAAAAAAATACAGAACTATCACAAAATCAACCCCCAGTGTTGAACACCCACACACACTATGTAATGCCAAGAGGCACTTCCACATGTCAAGTTCCTCTCAGGCACCAAATGGCCCAACAATAAATAAATAAACAAGGCTAGATTAGAGTTCAGAAAGTTTTCTCAGAGAGAGAGAGAGAGAGAGAGTATGCTTTCTGAAGATAGCTGGACTCATTCACAGCCTGCGGTGTGGGATCTGGATGTAAACCAACATCCACTGTTTCCAGTAAAACAGTGTGCAAACAGATTTCAGATTTCACCGAGCTCTAGAGTTAACGCTTTAACTCCAGTAATGATCATCTCCATTCCCCTGTCAGATCCAGCAAATCCACATGATTAAACACAGATCAACAAACAGATCAAAGCCAACATTGTGCTAATATCCATAATTTATAATCAAAACAAGAATCTTACCTGGATGCATAAAGCAAAGATCAGGCAGTAGATCCAGCCTCGAAATATCCAACTGGTAGAGAAATAAGCTCTCATGATTTGTAGTTTATACAAAGTGACCAAGTGAGTTGAGTAAAGTAATAATTGTTGTGGGGTTTTTTTCTTTTTCCCCACTCTCAGGCTTCTGCTCCGCGTGTGTGTGTGTTTGTGTGACAGGATGCCCTTAAAGCATGTTCAACTCCTTCTAACACTGGGAACTTCTCTCAACAAACTCCTCCCAGCTCAAACAGTTCAATCCTGGAGGCCAGAAGGGGACGGGCTGAACTGTAAATAGGCAGGGCTTCCATGTTTCATGGGAGGGCTTTATTCTGAACTGCTTTACAATTGGTGCAATGCAAATGTATGCAAATAGTTGCATTCTTCACATTCATGTTCTCATGATTACTTATTATTATTTACGTATAGTTTTGGGCTTTCAGAAAATTTCAAGTGACCAGTCAATTAGTCAAGGCTATTAATATTAAATAAAAATAAAAAAATCTGAGAGTGATTTCTGAAACTATCACATTGTTAAAAAAGAAGCAAATAAAAAATCATATCAAGGATGCTTGGACAATACTAAGGTTCTAGATCCATGACTGTCAAAGTGGGGTCCATGGAACAGATCCAGGGGAGCCAAGACTTTTTATGATGATGTTACAGTAGTTTAAATTACAATCCATGATAATGAAAGTTACTTATTGACTTCTTTGAATTATTAGCCTGGTCTATGGATCCAAATGTCTCATCTCATTATCTCTAGCCACTTTATCCTTCTACAGGGTCGCAGGCAAGCTGGAGCCTATCCCAGCTGACTACGGGCGAAAGGCAGGGTACACCCTGGACAAGTCGCCAGGTCATCACAGGGCTGACACATAGACACAGACAACCATTCACACTCACATTCACACCTACGCTCAATTTAGAGTCACCAGTTAACCTAACCTGCATGTCTTTGGACTGTGGGGGAAACCGGAGCACCCGGAGGAAACCCACACGGACACGGGGAGAACATGCAAACTCCGCACAGAAAGGCCCTCGCCGGCCCTGGGGCTCGAACCCAGGACCTTCTTGCTGTGAGGCGACAGCGCTAACCACTACACCACCGTGCCGCCTGGAACCAAATGGATATGTTTATATATGTAAACTTGTAAATTTGAAGGGCTCAGGTGGATTTAATTAACAGTCATTAATAGACTTATTTGTTAATATCATTAATCTGTAATTGCTTGTATTTAATACCCAGGTAACTTGCATGCTCAGGTCAGGACAGCCAGAGAAACCTCCGATTGCTGTGTGAAAACAGATCTGTGTAACCGCAAGATTATTTAGTTTGTGGTAAAGTGAGGTTGCGACACTTTAGACTAAATAACACAAGGTGTGTCCTTGTGTCTTCCACATGTTGAAGGAGTGCATATAATATCAGCAGAGTTCAGTTCAAAGCAGCACTTTATATACACTCACCAGTCACTTTCATAGGAACTTGTTCTTGATTCTAAGATTCCTGTTCTTGGCTGCAGGAGTGGAACCCAATGTGGGCTTCTGCTGTTGCATGCTGAGATGCTTTTCTGCTCACCGTGGTTGTAAAGAGTTGCTATAAGTTGCTATATCCTTCCTGGCAGCTCGAACCAATCTGGCCATTTTCCTCTGACCTCTCTTATCAGCAAGGCGTTTGTTTCCACCCACAGAACTCTTGCTCAGTGTTTTTTGTTTTTCACACCATTCTGTGTAAACTCTAGAGACTGTTGTGTGTGAAAACCCCAGGAGATCAGCAGTTTCTGAAATACTCAAACCAGTCCATGTGGCACCAACACCCATGCCACAGTGAAAGTCACACTTTGAGATCACAGTTTTTCCCATTCTGATGTTTGAAGTGAACATTAACTGAAGCTCTTGGTTTGTATCTGCATGATTTGATGCATTGTGCTGCTGTCAAGGGATCGGCTGATTAGAGAACTGCATCAAACAGCAGGTGGATGGGTGTTCCTAATAAAGTCACCAGAACTTTATACACATTATACTGTAACAAAACCAATTAAACACATTCAATCTGGAAAAAAGAAAAAAAAAGCGTGAAGCAGGAATACAAAAGTCCCCACAGTGTGAAACAGGAATACAACTTGAATGGAAAGCCAATCCATGACAAGACAACATGTACCGTGTACATTCACAATTATGAAAACTCTTATTCATACCTAGGAGCAATTTAACATCACCACTCTACCTATCTGTGTGTTTCGGTGGATGGAAGGAAACTGAGGAGCAAAGCTCCATACAGTCAGTAACCCAAGCTCAGGATGCACATCATATCCGGGGTCCCTGGCTCGATCTTGAGCTCTGGTTATTGTCTGTATGGAGTTTTGCATGGTCTTCACAGGTTTCCTCCAGGTTCTCCAGTTTCCTCCTACCTCCCAATAACTTGTCTCTTGGTGCATTGGTTGTGCTATATTGCCCGTAGGTATGAACGTGTGTGTGTGTGATGGTACCCTGGTGTCTTCTCCAGGGAAATTCTCCTGTTCCCAGGATAGGCTCTGGATCCACCATGATCCTGTCCAGGATAAAGAAAATAAACGAGTGGATGGTTGGTTTAAAAAGTTTGTTCTGTTTCAATCCACTTTATTGCAATACAGAGCCAACATTTCTCAAACGCTGGACAAACGTCAAACCATTTTGGTGGATAACGTTATTTAAATATCAACAAAACCAAGAACGGCTTCTTTTCCCGTATGTCCTTTTGAGTCTCTCTGCTTTCAAACCGCCACCATCTGCATCCATTGTAAACAAGTTGCTACATTCGAAAGAATTAAAATAAGCTCATTTAATCAGTCCGAGCCCACATGTTGAAACACCTTCTTCCAGTTCTGACAAAGTCGGTTTAATCTTTATATCATAAGCTGACACAAATGGCCGATGCCTGAGATAAAACTCGAACTTAACCCTTATCTCAGAAACCTGCCACCTGCCTTTGTTTTGCACCTGTCTTCCAGGGTGGATAGGGGCCCTTCCCATCCAGAGTTTAATGAACTGCTCTTCTCAGGTCTTTCAGCCCCGGGAATTGTCCTTCACATACACACTTCAGGTCCTCCTGTGAAACTATTATTACCTGATTTGAATAACTGTCATCTGAAGTGCTGGGAGACTTGGCTTCTTTCCCCTACTGCTACACTCTCACCTAAGAATGAATTACACACCACAACATGCAAATTTCAGGTTACTCATGAAAGAAGGAGACCTTTTATGGATGAAGTATGAATACAAGTTCAAATTGGGTGACTTCAGAAATAATCTTGGCTTACTTTCACGTTCTGATTGGAGTCGAAAGATTTATGAGATACAAATTTATTAGCTGCTTCAAAACATCCATTCAAATTGTGTACAATGGGGAGGGGCGGGGGGAGGATTTCAAATGAATCGATTATATACCATTGGAAAAAAGGGTACTAAAAGGTATGTTTGGTGTGATCTTTTCCCTGCGTGAAATATACCTTTAAATGATTATTACTGTTATTGTAAAAAAATAATTAAAGCTTCAACTTTACAGTAGATACAAAAGATGGACAATTTAGTATTTTATTTTCCTGAGAGTAGCAATATGAGGGGCGGCACGGTGGTGTAGCAGTTAGCACTATTGCCTCACAGCAAGAAGGTCCTGGGTTCGAGCCCAGCGGCTGACGAGGGCCTTTCTGTGTGGAGTTTACATGTTCTCCCCGTGTCTGCGTGGGTTTCCTCCACAGTCCAAAGACATGCAGGTTAGGCTAATTGGTGGCTCTAAATTGACCGTAGGTGTGAATGGCTGTTTGTCTCCGTGTCAGCCCTGCGATGATCTGGTGACTTGTCCAGGGTGTACCCCGCCTCTCGCCCATAGTCAGCTGGGATAGGCTCCAGCTTGCCTGCGACCTTGTAGAACAGGATAAGCTGCTACAGATGATGGATGGATGGATGGATGGATAGCAATATGACTCAAAGTTTTAGACCAACATGATAAAGAACGTCTTGTCCATGTTGTTCATGGGTCCCATTTCCACCCACCTGTTTTATTTTTTCATAAATATTACTGTATTTTTTTTTCATAAGGTACAGGCAAACCCTGCTCTTGATATTTGCCCCAATTTGAAATGAAAGTTGACACCTGCTGGCTTGAACATGAATCTATCTGGTGTTATAGATCTTGTTAAACATTGAGTAAACAACCAAAAAGCAATGAAAAAACACAGAGGCTAAATGTTCCTATGGTTTTGGGCACCCTCTCTACCTCTGTCTTTCCTGCTTGCTTTGGAAACGGTCCTGACGTCTGACTCACAGTGCACTCATGACTAAGACATCCCACACATACTTAGACCATCTCCACACACTCCCTACTGCATATTGAAGAAAAAAAAACAACCAAAACCCTGAATTATCAAGAAATCTGTGATTGGTCAGTAAGTGTTTAAGATGTTGAGCTGCACCCTGAGATCAATGGAAATAAGAAAGGGCAATGTTTATTTTATGCAAATATTCTTGGGTGGGAGAAATAAATAATAAAAGCAGTGAATTTACTAACCGGGGGTAAATGTTAAAGATTAACTACAATATGCAAATTATATCCTCAAAAGATGGAAAGAATGTCTTTACACTGCAGAACGCAGGCCCAGAACCTTCCGGATCGGCACATGAACTTTGAACCTACCTGTTGGTGTTCAAACCAACGGAGAGGGTTTATTGTTAGAACACCTGCCTGCTGATATCATATCTTACACCATTATCACATTTATAGAACGACACAACAGGCTTTCCCTTTTGTTTTTTTTTTTTATTATGACACCAATTTCCAATATACAGGATACAGGTATGTTCCTTCTCAGTGTATTATACAGTTATTTACCATTTGAGCATATCCAAAAGGAGAAAGAAATTCATTACACACGCTTATAGAAAACACCTTTCAGAGACACTGCAACACATGAAAAGAGCGTAAGACAGGGAAGGAATTTTTTTCCCCTCCATCATAGATTTTACAAAGAAAGACAAAAAAAAAAAAGCAAGCAAGAAACTCGTAGGTGACGGAAATAAAATTTCAAAAACAAACAAACCAAAAAACAGTGCAATTTTCTTTGGGAGATTGGAATATACCATTTAAGACATAAATATGATATAAAACATTAAAAAAAAACAAAAAAAACCCCAAAAAACGGATGAAATGAAGGCAGACGTTTGTCTTCAAGTAGGATGTCCCAGACAGCAGAGGCTCATGGGAAACTTCCCCAGCAGCACTCACTTCACTTCTTTCTCTGGAAAACATTGGCCAGCATGGCACCTGATGTGGTCAGCTGACCCATCTTACTCAGGAACTTGGTCTTTGCGTCTTCACCCACCAGACTCGCTGCGATGGACATGGACCTGTAAGAAAGCACATCGATTCAGATATTTAAAATAAATAAAAATAAATAAAATAAAACCCACTTCCTGGTATTTAATGCTCAGCACTAAGGCTTTTGAGAAAGGAGGAAAAAAGAAAAAAACTTGCCAAGTCTAATTGGGTTTCTGTTTGTAATATTAACTTTATAGGAAGTGTCTCTTGTGCTGGATTTGCAGCCATGTGAAAAGCAAAGACGTTATTGTGTTTGACTGGAGGGAGTAAAAGTAGCACAAGAGTGCTACAACTAAAACACCGTGTGATGCTTAAGGACCTGGATGATAAAATATACTGTATATAGCATATAAATATGAAGAGCAAAAGGAATGCAACATCATGAATGAAATACATATTTAAATTAGAACAGTAGAGTGCATACCTCCACCAAGCCACATATCAACATCAAAATCACTTGAACCAAGGATAATACTAAAGCTGTAAATCAAATTTCATCCAAATCCATTCACTACTTTGAGTAATGTTGGGAACAGACAAAAAAAAAAAATCCTGCATCTGCATACACATCCAGATTTGCATAAAAATCTAATCCATTGTTCCTTGGCTCATGGCCTACCTTTCCTCAAAATTATATCAAAACCTGTTCACTACCTTTTGAGTTACTTTGGGAACAAACAAACGGAGGCCAAAATACACCCTCCTCCAACAATGTGCATAATGCTACGATAATCACAAACTAAACCAGGAATACAGAAATTATCCAGGAATAAACCACTTCAGGATGTGCTGTTAAGGAAAAATAAATCAAAGCAATGGTATCATGTGTGATGGGGGAGCAAAGGTAACATGATGGTTGGGGGTGAATTGCTTTTAGGACGTGGAAATGTGCGTATTGATAATTTTATCATTGCAATTTTGCACAACTTTGTGAGTTCTCTTACTGATTTTAATTTGTTGTATGCTTCATCTACCTGCCCAGGGACGACAGGCAGAAAATGGCAACTTGCTAAAACCTGGTACAATGCATCTCTCCTTGTTTTGTACGAGATTAATGTTTTATTGTGCACTGTCCCTGTTTAAATAAAATAAACAAGAGTGCTCTGAGAGCACAATATCCCCCGCTGGATACTCGGCCATAACTCTGGTAAAATGTGACTTAATTGAACGAAATTGCAATATGCGTATTACCGACATATAACAAAGAATCCTGTGAAGTTTCATGAAATTCCTCCAAAAATTGTGAGAGGAGTTGATTTCAGAAAGTGAGCACCCTTCCCGGGACAGACAGACAGACATCGCCATGACATAATCCCTCTTCAGGCCTTCCGGCCAGCGGGGGATAAAAATTGTGAGGGAAGTTGATTTCAGAAAGCAAGCACACCTTGATGAAATTGCCAAAGTACAAGTTTGTTAACAGTCAAGAGCATAACTCTGGTAAAATTTGCCCAAATTAAAGGAAATTTCAATATGCGTATAACTGTCATATAACAAAACATTTTGCCAAGTTTGGTGAAATTCCTCCACAAATTGAGAGAGGAGTTGATTTCAGAAGAACGTACACCCTCATGAAATTGTCAAATTATAATTTTGTTAATCAAGGGCTGTAACGCTGGTAAAATGTGACCAAATTTAATGAAATTACAATATACGTATTACCGACATATAACAATGCCTCTTGTCAAGTTTTGTGAAATTCCTCCCAAAATTGTGAGAGGAGTTGATTTCAGAAGATGACCACCCTTCCCAGGACAGACGGACGGAAATCGCCATGACATTTTGGCCTTTCAGCCAGTGGGGGATAAAAATTACAAATTACAATTTATGTGGTCAGGGCAGCACAGTGGTGTGGTGGTTAGCGCTGTCACCTCACAGCAAGAAGGTTCTGTGTTTGAGCCCCGTGGCCGGCGAGGGCCTTTCTGTGCGGAGTTTGCATGTTCTCCCCGTGTCCGCGTGGGTTTCCTCCGGGTGCTCCGGTTTCCCCCACAATCCAAAGACATGCAGGTTAGGTTAACTGGTGACTCTAAATTGACCGTAGGTGTGAATGTGAGTGTGAATGGTTGTCTGTGTCTGTGTGTCAGCCCTGTGATGACCTGGCGACTTGTCCAGGGTGTACCCCGCCTCTCGCCCATATAGTCAGCTGGGATAGGCTCCAGCTTGCCTGCAACCCTGCACAGGATAAGCGGCTACAGATAATGGATGGATGGATGAAATTATGTGGTGTGCTGTGGAGTTACCGTTCCCACCAGAAACATGTTTTATTCTTCTAACATCTCAGCATTTATTTATCGAAAAAAAATGTCATAGCTTTTATCCATTTATAGCTACATTTAACATTGTGGAACATCCTCAATTTATATTACATTTATATTTACATTATAGTTAGAAACCAATCTCTTGAAGTTAATATGACGAGGAAATGCAGCGAGTCAAACTGGGAAGTCCTCCATCCTGAAGACTTTCCTGTGATGGAAAACCTCCTGACTGTTAAAATCTCTCATGCTCCTTTGATAAATGTTATTTAAACACATCCTCACAGAAAACCTCACCATATCAATGAAGATGTCTTTGTGAAACAAGAACAGGCTTTCACAATCTGTATTATTAGCGTTCGATTAAAATGTCTGCGCTATTATAGAAAAGTATTAGTATGAGCCGGACCTACGTTCAGAGCTGCTGTTGTAGACAAATAAAATCAATACCTTCTCAGCAATCAGTGCTGAGATGTGAACAGCACTGCGGTGTAAAGTTTATAAGCCAAGACATGTTGAAAATGAATCATTAGATGGACAGCTTCATCTTCTTGTTTATTAAATAAGTAAATCGCAGGGATAGTCTGTATTTATGTACAAATTTAGCTTTAACACACAGTAGAAAAATGCGTATGTTCAATTAATCGCCCGTGAAGTTCAAGAACTCCCTCGTTTGTCGATATGTACAGTAAGAATGCTGCTCATAATGTTAGTGAAGTTTTGTTCATGTTTATAGACTACACCAAGTCACACTGTGTCCTAAAGCACTTGTTCATTACTTGTTTTTGCCAAGTAGCTAAAGCAGCTCTGTGTCTTGGTCATGGAGTTCATTTGTGGAAAGGAGAAATGACGCAAATGAAATGTTTCACCTTTACCCCAATAATTGTTGATAATCACATTACAGAGCCAAACGGTTCCTGCAATTACAGAACTTTTCCTACTCAAAAACCTAACAGAACCCGGTTTAGACCGTATAAGTAGCATGTTTGCCGTTACAACAGAAACCCGCTGATAAAAATCATGAATACAAATACAAGTCGAAGTCAAGTTTACAGAAAATGTAACAAGATGCTGTGCTGCTTGAAGCCAGAGACTTGGATAAGGACATAGTCGGTTCACCATAATCATAAATGCCAGTGCCAAAAGCATTCACGCCTGATTGGTAACCTCAGAGACATTCAGAGTCAAACAAACGCTGGGCTCCAGAAGCCTGCTTTTTACAGAAAACAATAAAACTGTCTTATTTGCAACTGTGACTTATGTGCATTTATATCCTATTCACAATTACTGTACGTCTCATTTCAGTCCATGTAAAAACTATGCAGAATCGTGGTGGGTTTGTTTTGGGGGGTCCCCTGAAACTACTCTAATTTGATACTATGAAATTGAACTGGTGGCTTTTAATGAGAAAAGAAGGATGGACACACAAACACTGGACAGTAAGGTCTCACCCTTGTGCCTCTCCCATGGCTCGGTTTTCCACCTTCAGCTCACACTCCTTAATCATGGAGCTGAGAATAACCTGGCGGAGAGACAAGAACAGAGTAAAATTAGAGTGCTGCTGGGAACTCTGACACCATGTGGCCTGGGCGTTAGTGACACATCAGCTGGGCATTAGTAGGCAAATTAAAAAATAAATAAATAAAATAACTGGACGCATGAAAAAGATACTGACTCTGACGACAGGAAAATACAATAATCTGAAGATAATTGATGTCACATGACAGTGGAGGTTTATAGATAGATAGATAGACAGATAGATGTCTTACATCTTATGATTTGTAATAATTTCCTTCGGGATGAATAAAATATCGAAGAGAGCCCAGGCGTTAAAGGTATAGTTTAGCAAATTAAAGCAGTTGATCAACCATGACTTGTTTGCTGTCCTTGATATTTGACTTTATTTCGTTTTGCACAGGAGTCGTGAGACTAATGTAGCTAACAAGTAATGCATGTACTGTAGATTTACATAACAGAAGTCAATCCTTCAAACCGAAATTAATTTCTACTTTGAATTTTCTTCGCCCTAATTTCGTCACCCGCAAATCCCATCCACAAGCCAGCACTCGATTATAATACGATTATAAACAGCCAACCAGAGCACGTCAAAGTGAACGCGTTTGGAGAAAAGCGCTATCCACCCTCTTCCACATACACATGCTCGCAAATAATGTCGCTGCGACCCAGACAGCACGGCCAACTTTGCTCCTAGCGCACTATCAGAACTCGAACTCATGATCTGCTCACGATTGGGGCAAACACTTAACAGCTTCCTTTCCCCAATCAAACCTTTATTCTTAGCTCAGTTTGCCTTTTAGACCTCACCTCAAGTTAAAGTCTGATTGTCTAAAATGGTTGCCACACAATGCTTTGTTCAGGTTTATAGGATTATAAGAGGTCATAGTGTGTCCCATACCACATCGACTTAAACCACAAAGTTAAGATGCACTTTTGGAAAGATAGCCTTTCATTCGTTGAAATTCTTTGTGTTATTGTGACCTCACACTCAGGAAACAAACATCATACAGCAAACGTTCCGGTTGATCGACTTCAAGGATGTATAATTTATAATGACGCATCATCAAGCATTTTACATTTTATTCAATTTATTAATACTAAAAATATCTACAGATACCCAGGACAGACTTCATATTTTAGAAACGGACTCAAAATGCAGTAGGTGGCAGGTCTTGCTATAGTTTGTCCTACCTCGTGTTCTGGAGAAAGATGCTCCATGTCGGTCCTCAGGCACCTCAGACCAGGAAGAAAATGATTTACCATGATCTCTTCAGAAATGACTGAGATGTGAGAGTCAAGAAAAGACTGGAATATATTACAGAATAATGCCCATTTAAAAAACAGTGACATGACTTGAATACTAGTCTAATGTAGAATACTACATCAAAGTAACTGGGTTTGTGATATTAGCATTAGACTTCTTTGTGTTATATGACTAATCTAGTAGCTTTCACTTATTACTAGTGCTACTTCTTTTACACTGGTGATTCATGAAACCATATCAACAAACCTATACTTTTTTTTTTGTCCAATCATCTTTAAATGTAGTTGAGCTTGGTTTGCTAATTTATGGAGCAACAAGGTGGTTATTTTTTATTAAGATGTTGCATGAAATAATTAGTTTGTGGCCTCAATATAATAATTTATGGCATTTAAAAAAAAAAAAAAAAAAACAAGAGTGATCTGAGAGCACAATATCCCCTGCTGGAAACTATGCCATAACTCTGGTAAAATGCGACTGAATTGAACAAAATTGGAATATGCGTATTATTGACATATAACAAAGAATCCAAGTTTTGTGAAATTCTTCCAAAAATTGAGAGAGGAGTTGATTTCAGAAGGTGAATACCTTTCCTGGGACGGACGGACGGACAGACATCGCCACAACACAATCCCCCTTCAGGCCTTTCGGCCAGCAGGGGATAAAAACTTTTTGCCAAATGACATGAAATTCTTCCAAAAATTGTGAGGGAAGTTGATTTCAGAAAGCAAGCACACCTTGATGAAATTGCCAAAGTACAAGTTTGTTAACAGTCAAGAGCATAACTCTGGGAAAATTTGCCCAAATTAAACGAAATTTCAATATGCGTATAACTGTCACATAACAAAGCCTTTTGCCAAGTTTGGTGAAATTCCTCCACAAATTGTGAGAGGAGTTGATTTCAGAAGAACGTACACCCTCATGAAATTGTCAAAGTACAAGTTATTTAAATCAAGCGTCAAAACTCTGGTCAAATTTTCACAAATGAAATTAAATCTCAAAATGCGTATTACCGTCGTATAACAAGGCCTTTTGCCAAGCTTCGAGAAATTCATCCAAAAATCGAGAGAGGATTTGACAGCAGAAGGAAAGTACACCTTCATGAAATTGTGAAAGTATAAGGTTGTTAACCAAGGGCCACAACTCTGATAAAATGCGACCGAATTTAACGAAGTTACAATATGCGTATTACCGACATATAACAATGCCTTTGGCCAAGTTTCATGAAATTCCTAAACAAATTGTGAGAGGAGTTGATTTCAGAAGCAAAACACTCTCGTGAAATTGTCAAATTATTATTTTATTAATCAAGGGCTGTAACGCTTGTAAAATATGACCCAATTTAACAAAATCACAATGTGTGTAACGGACATATAAAGAATCCTGACAAGTTTTGTGAAATTCCTCCAAAAATTGAGAGGAGTTGATTTCAGAAGGTGAGTACCCTTCCCGGGACGGACAGACGGAAATTGCCACGACATAACCCCCATTTGGGCCTTTCGGCCAGTGGGGGATTTAAAACCCCCCCAAAACAAACAAAAAAAAACCCCACCACAACAAGAAACACAGTTGTAACCTCACTGGCTACTTCGCAGACAACTGAAAATTCTCTCCTTTCTGATGTATTGTCTCAAAACCTGTAGCTAATCTCTGGTTAGATGAGCTGCCTTCAGCTAAATAAATTACATAAATGCATGCAGCAATTGGCCATAAACAATCTGCTAGGGAAGCTGTGACAGTTCTGATTTTTGTCATCAGACATGATCAGTTCCGCTTCGCAACAGTCCCCCCCACCCAAGTACTCATGAAAGTCCAAAAGACAAGGTGGTCTTCATGAAAGCAGATCCCTTTGGTCTGTGTTGAAGGAGGGCTTCCTTCAAAACCAACTGGAGAAAACAAGATGGTCCTCCCTTGAACCGCCACAAAACAGGACCTACAGATCTCCCACATATTACCCACTATGGTTAAGAGTCACCCGTGTGACAGAACTGATGAAGGGGAAAGAAAAGTGAGAGACAGAAAGAGGACAGGAGACAAATACATATAGACAGGAAATGAAAACAGACTAACTGACAAAAGATATGAAGTGATGAAAAGGAGTGAGAAAATGAGACAATATAGAAAAAAATCCAACAAGAACAAGAAGGGGGGAGAAAAAAAACAAACAAAACCCACCTACACATAGGCATGTGTGCTGGGAAACCAGAGCAGTGGGTTGATCCCCAGGCTCTCGCTGCCCACCGCAACATCAGAGAGCGGGCAGCGCAGCGTTTCACCATCCACCCTGCAATTTGCCATCCAGAAATGGCTGAGGTTTATTTGCTTTCGTTCCCTGCCAGCTTGACACGTAAACATTTTGAAAACGACGCAGCGCTTGGAAGAGGGGAACAGGCCGACTGAGAAAAAGACGGAAAGAAAGAGAGACCGAGACAGATAGAGACGCCGCGTCAGCCACAGAACCTCCAGTCTATTTAAAATAGTTGAACATGACTCAGGAAGAGCGAAGGAGCTCGTCGGAAGGAGCTTTATCAAAGCTTTACAGGGAAGCCGAATTGCACAGAGGAAACAGTCCTGTAGGTGCCACATGTGAGTGAGTGAGTGAGTGTGACAAAAAGCACACTACATCTGTAAAAGCTTTATAGGGAACTCCACTCCGATTTCACTTTGGACTGCTGGAACTGTGGTTCTACTTACAGTCAGTCATTTGGAGATGCTTTTATCCAAAGTGATTCAAAACTGAACCAGAGTCCAGTCTAAGTATAGAGCAGTACAGGATTAAGGATCTTGCTTACAGGCCCAACAGTGGCTCTCTGATAGTCTTGGGATATAAACTCAAACCTTAATCACAATTGGTATCGCAAAAATCAATGAACACTTTTAGATTATTGCAGAACCTTTACTGGGGATTATAGTGCTACGGATAATACAATATCGTCCAATGACTGGAACCTGGAAAATATTAGAAAATAAAAGACAAAGCAGGTGGGGAAAAAAAATCCCACTGATTAATCTTTGTCAGCATGTTATTCAGTTATATTAACTTAAAAACCAATTCTTCATTAACGTAGTACTATGAACTATTCTGTAACTATAGTGCAACTAATAGGAAAAGCATGTAGTCTCTTTGATATCTCTAAGATATTTACCTCCGCCAAGGAGGTTATGTTTTCGGTGCAGTTTGTTTGTCAGGATGTAAGCAGGATTGCGCAAAACCCACCACATCCATTTTCTTGAAATTTGGTGGAAGGGTGTAACGTTGGCCAAGGAAGAACACAGTACATTTTGGAACGGATCCGAGTCACGAGGCGGATCCAAGAACCGTTTTTGATAACATTGCGTTGTTTTTTTTTTAACTTTTTTTTTTTTTTTATAGATAGGACAGTGTAGAGCAGGGGTGGCCAACCAGTTGGAGACCAAGAGCCACATTTTTTACTGTATTACCGCAAAGAGCCACATCATACACATGGGCACACGAACATCACCCATCCCTTCCTCTCTCTCTCTCACACACACACCTCTGCTCAGCCAGATTAATAGTAAATGTCACACGCCAACAGGAGAGAAATTTACTCCTTCAGTCAGTACTAATACCACAGGCCAGTCATTTACAGCAATCAATATTGTGTGCACTTACTATGCATGTTGCTTAGTGGGACTTCTGACATTCCTTGCCTTGAACAATCCTTTTCAAATCTGGCTTGTATTCCGTCGTTGCCACTCGAAGTAGTTCTTTCACATGGGTTTCAGTCAGAACAGAACGATGCTTTGACTTCACATGTTTCATGGTAGAGAACACAGACTCGCAGACGTATGTTGACCCAAACATTGACAGTATCTTAAGCGCAGCCCGTTTCACATTCGGGTATTTTTCCAATGGCACACTTTTCCAAAACTCAATGGTGCCTTCCCTTAAAACAGGTTTCAGTTGGTCTTCCTCACGAAGATCGATCATCTCCAACTCAGCCGCAGCCTCATCTGTGACTAGCGGGGCTTTCAAACAGTCCATCTCTGCATTGAATGGGTCGACGAGGAACGTAACCTGTGGCCTTTTCAGTTGTATATCACGGAACCGGGTTACAAAGCTTTCGTGCAGGTTTTCAATTAGTGTTGCATATCTGGCTCCTTGCTTATTCAGGGAGGCGGGAAGCTTTGAAATGAGCTAATGACGACTGACATATAAGGCAGAATGGCTTGCCATTACGTTCAACAAAAAAGTATAAACTCTCCCACTCTGTTAAAAATGTCCTATGTTCGTCTTCATGTTTTCGTTTTGCTGTGCATTTTTTCATTGCCATTTTGAGAGGCTACTTGACACAAGATACACCTTGCCCAAAAACTTAGCGATTATCTCACGCACATGCGCATTTGACATGACCTGAAAATACCGTAATATACCCAAGCAAAGTGAAGATGTATTTGACGAAAATACCATACTGAACTCAAGCAAAGCGCACACGCACATAAAAAAACACCACAAACACAAACTTCGATATGAACGTAAGAGCCGCATGACACCGGGCAAAGAGCCGCATGCGGCTCGCGAGCCGCGGGTTGGCCACCCAAGGTGTAGAGAGACAGGAAATGAGCGGGAAAGAGAGACGGGGAGGGATCGGGAAATGACCTCGGGTCGGAATCGAACCCGGGTCCCCGGATTTATGGTATGGTGCCTTAGCCATCTGAGCCATGACACCCCCGATAACATTGCGTTTGGCCTCGGTGGGAGCCATACATCTTAAAATCTAGTAGATGGCAATAAAGTTCAATAGTCACAAAACACAGCCAGTGTAGGAATACAATGACTCCAGATCACAATCTGCATTCACAGGTACCAGTAATCCTCTGAGATAAGCCTAGGTCACAACCGGACGTACGATTTTTTGGCCGTGCGATTTTTGGCGTTTCCCAAATCGCTGCGGTTTTTTTGTTCGTGGAGAAAGACACACGTTGGCTGTAAGTTTGTCTTGCAACCTGAAAAAAACGTAAGCGCCCGTAGAGTTTGTTTGACATGACAAAGAACCTCTGCGGCCAGTCTACGGCTCGAAAATCAGCACGTCCAGGGTACCCCCAGGATTGTTAAACCAAAATTTAAGACTTTTTAAGACTTTTTTAATGCCATTTCAAGTGAAATGTAATACCTTTGTCGCACTCATTTGGGAAGAATAAATCATATTGAGCACCAGATTAAACTTCAAATAATTACTATTTACGAGTGTTTGAAATAACAAAATTACATTTATTAAAATAATCAATCAGAATTCATTCTACTCACACCCCCTGGACACCATGCAGAGGAGAGCACCCCCATGTAAGTCCAGACAATCACCCCTCATACACACACACACACACACACACACACACACACACACACACACACACGCCAGAGAAGCATTCAAAAGACAAAAAGAATAGTATAGCTATAATAGTATAGTATAGCTGCCTGCTTCTGAATTGTGGATGCAAACGAAATATGTTTACCACTTTTCATGTGAGAATCCAGAGCTGTAAGCCCCATTGTCCCTAGTTGAAAGGTTTTTTTTTTTTACACAAAGTGCATAATGCCTCACGGTCATTATTTGGAACCCCCTTAACCCAGGCGTATTTAGGCCCCGGTCACACCGCCTGAACTTTGCTGGAGCGTTCCTGGAGCGGTGAAAAAAATTCATCACCGCTCGTAACCGTTCACCACCGTTTAACAAAAGTTGGCCCCCGTTAAAGCAACGCCGTATACGCTCGGCCACCGCTGATGTTTCTCGAGGGGCCCTCCTACCGCTCCGAAAGTTTTGAGCTGCACAAAATATTGCGAGCGGTGAGGAGGGGGCAATTTTCCGCCCCGGCAAAGTTCACCCCCGCTCCACCAACGCCCAGTCAAAGTTTGGCACCGCTAGACGCAAGTTCGTGGACGCTTGGGTCCGCTAGGCCAACGCAGAAATCTTGAAAGCTGGACCACCGCTGCTTTGCCAGCGTTGTCCGGGCGGCGATTAAACGTTGCACAAACTTCGGTGGAGCGGTTGTAAGCGTTTTATGAGCGGACACGGGGTTGCTGGAACGGTGTCGGGCGTTGAAGCAGCTATCCATGGCGGTGATGAACTTTGGTTTGGCGTTGGTATAGAGGTGTCGGAGCGGGACCAGAATTTGGCAATAAATACGGGAGAAATGGACCAGGAGCTCATTTGGAATCGAGCTGCCGTTGAGTTCAGACCTCATCTATATCGAATTTGCTCAAAGTTACAGTAAAACTGTATCACCATGGATGCTGAGAGACTTGCTATGATTGGTGCTAAACCAACTTTATACCCCCGCCGAGCCAAAGCCCGCATGCGCAGAACGCCGCTATACCAACGCTCGCTACCACTAAACCAACGCTAAAGCAACGCCGGCTTCAGCGGTGCACCGCTAAGCCAACGCCCGTGTTTTCGATTTTTTTTCCCATTTTGTGCGCGGTGACAAGCGTTGTCGAAATTCGGCCCCCCCTCCCTACCGTTCAAGGAACGCTCCAGCAAAGTTCGGGCGGTGTGACCGGGGCCTTAGGGTCGAGCGGCCACTTCGGGTTGAATCTGCACTTCCCCATGCTCTCTCCCCCTCACCCTCTCTGCTCTATGCGCCTGCTGCTCTCGTTTCGTGTGAACCCTTTACGGCGCGACGTGAATTTCCCGCTGTTTGCGTGTGAACGCCAGGGCAGCGCAAAACATTTTAGATTTTGCTTCATTTTCATCACAGAGAATTTAATCTAGGTTACGCAACGATGTTAGACTTTCTTTGGAAAATTAAGACCTCCGTGGAAAAAATTAAGACTTTCAAGATGAAACTTAATACTTTTAAGGCCTTAATTCTGGAAAATGAAATTCAATACTTTAATACTTTTAAGACTCCGCGGGTACCCTGACGTCACACGCGTGCCCTCCGTGCGTTTCTTGCGTTTTTTGCACGTAGACCGGCCGTAGGAGCACGTACGGCCGGTTGTGACCGAGGCAATACACATGTAGGCCCATAATTGTAAGAGTTTTGGAAATGCTGTATACCCAGACATATAAAGTGGCTGTGGTTGCAGATTTGCACATCATAGTAGAGTCAACTATTTTCCTTGGAGGCAGTTTGCACACTCCAAGTGCCCTTCTAGTTATAAAAATAATACTTGCAACCCAGAACAAAAATAAAGAGGGTAAAGAAGTGTGAAACTGTTTACAGTTCAGAGTTATGAGAGCGAAAAGGATACAACAGCAGGACAAAGCACTGTAGGCCTCAAACAGCTGGCCTGCGATGTCCATGCGCTTGTTCTCCACCGTCTGCATGTTATTACTCATAGCCAGCTTGTGCAAATGTGGAAGGACAACTGTGGAGACAAGGACAGAGAGTGCGTGTTTACTGCTAGGCAGATCTCAATAACACTTTGCCACACTAGAGATGCAGCACCAATGCAGACTGTTAGAAGAAATCAGTCAGTCATCACGCTTACACTCGTCTCGGAACCTGGGCTCGGCATTGGGGCCAACCCTGCCAAACGTCTTAATAATCTCCATGTGTAAGGAATGCTGGTCCTGATATAGTGGGTCTTCTAGAAAGGAAGCCAGCTGCATTTTCACTCTTTCCAGCAACTAAAAAACACATGTAAATAAACAGGAAGCTGAAATCAAGGCAGTTAAAGGCACACACATTTCCTAAACGACTACAACACTACAGTTGGAAATGGGTTTGTTTGTGAGAGTAGAAATCAGTACCTCTCTTTGTGTTACAGTCTCCATAATGGTTCCAAATGCAGGGATAGTGGAAATCCTCACAGAGCTGCAAGCATTAAATTTAAATAAATAAATAAACAAATAAATAAAATCAGCATGCACTCAAAACAACCAACAACCCCTTAGCCAATAAAGAATCAACAATCCAATCAACCCAACACAACCACTGATCACAATGTATGGAATATGTGGTAAGCAAGGATGGATAATGTCAGACGATCATGCCAATGGTAATATAGAAACCAAAACACTATTACGAGAAGTCATTAAAAAAAAAAAGAAAAAAGATGAATACATATTTAAAAAAAAAATCCAACCAAGAGAATGAAGAGACAGGATATTGGTGTTAAAATATCTCATGGCTGGGTTTAACTCACAATTCGGGACCACTGCACAAGGTAATAAGGGCCGGGGCTACCCGCTTGTCAATTAAGGCTTCGTTCATGCCTCGAAGGATCAGCTGCAAACCGGGCAGATGCAAAAGAGAGACGGGGGCATCAAACACACACGCACACACCCACCCCAGGACCTAGCAGGGCAAGGACTTGGGGGGAGAGAGAGAGAAGGGGGCGGAAAGGGGAAGGGATCTATGGTTTTGGACCTGAGGACGGGAGGGGCAAGCATGCCAGGAGCCACACGGATGGACAAATAGATGTGTAGAACATGCTGCTGCTTCAAGCCAGTGGTGGTTAGCGATGATCATGCTAGGTGAAAGCGTTAGTACAACATGTGTGTCACAAAAAAAAAAGTTGATTCCTTCAAGCCTGGGTTGTGTCAGAGAAGCCACAAGAAAGCATAGTCCAGCAGTTTATCAGATTATTTTTATTATTAAGCAAAAATAATTTAGATCAATATAAATCGGATCTAAAATCCAAATCTCATCTGATCAAATCTGTAACACATGTATGATTACGACAGACAAGACTTCCTAAACGTTTCCCTATACTGAAAAAAAATCCTTCTCTCTGTTGTAATGAAAGGTTTAAGAAAAGTTGCTGAATTCTGTCAAACAACGTTAAAGCAAAATTCTTCTGGGAAAATATCTGCATCTTTAATTTGGTTATTCTGAAATGGGGCTGCTTTTTCAGCGGGAAGAATGTGTGGTTGTGTGTTAGGAAAATCAACATGCCTTAGTTTACTCAGATACCACAAAATTCTAGGATAGTGATATTCAAACTCTGAGAAAGAAGTTTAAAACTGTTCATGATAAACCCCTGCCCCTTTTTTAGGTTTGTTTGTTTAATTTTCTATAAAAGCAGCTCTGACAGTAATCCTGGCTACAAGACAAATCACAGATTTAAAGAGTATTAGACTACTAACATTAGTTATCTAGTAGTAGTAGTAGACTACTACTAGATAACATCGTCAAGGTGTGCTCTAAGATTATTGGACTTCCTGCTCGCCACCTGAATACTGTGTACGAGCAGCAGGCTAGCGGCCTGGCTCGTCGAATTCTTAAGGACTCGACTCATGCTTTGTTCCCAGCGTTTGAGCAGCTGCCATCTGGTCGCAGGTTCCGCTGTCCGGCCTGTAAGACCCAGAGGAGGAGAGCAACCTTTGTTCCAAGTGTTATTCTCCTCCTGAACTCTAAGAAGTCTAAGACAGTTACAATAACTTAAGTCTCCTGTACAATACTCTAGTGCAATATCACATGTCCTGATGTGCAATATTACCTTGTCACTTTAACTACAATGTCACTCTAATCATATTGTCACTTTAATTTTATCCACGCTTCATTTTATTTATTTGCCATATTTTATCTGCTTTTTTTTTTTTACTTTGTTACTGGCAGCAGGCCTGCCATTGTACATAATACGCTGTTTGTTTTTTTTGCCCACCCACTTTTGTGATTTTATTCTTTTTGTGATTTTATTCTCTTGCTCTTATTTTAATGTACCGCTCTTCGCCCTTCTAATTGCCCTTTGGGGATAAATAAAGTTGTGTCTGATTCTGATACTCCCAATATAAACATTTTTTTTTTAAATGTACGTTTTCTCTGGGGAGAGGTTTATTTAAGATTTTTGGAAGGAGCCTCCAGTGTCAGCGCTTTGTATCTGTCAGAGGTAAAGTTGTAACCAAGTTTCTGTCATGTCTTCAGGACAGATGGATTTGTACCTTTTCAGGAACATGGCAAGGTGTTTTTTCTGGCTTATTAACACACACAGAGAGAGAGGGAGAGAGAGAGAGAGAGAGAGAGAGAGAGAGAGAGAGAGAGAGAGGAAAAAAACAAACAAACAAAAAACCCTGGATGTTTCCATAAAGTAATAAACAGGAAATAATTTGTTTCATGGATGCCCACACAAGTAAACTAATTTATGTTGTATGAAACCTATTTCTAAACATTTTCTTTTCTTTACCAATTTGAGCTCAAGTTTGAAATAGTATGACCGTGTATGAGGCCCATTGTAGGTTAAAATAAATAAATGTTATATATAATATACTAGATTTAATAAATATATTTAATATAACTATTATATTTGCAATTTTTTAAATCTCGGAAATTCAGTTTTCCCCCCCTTTAGTAGGCATATCAGGTGAAAATACAAATTCAATCCAAATTGCTTGAAACTGCTCTCATTGAATACAGAACAACATATTTTTTACAGAATTAAAAGATGTTTATCCATTTTTGAGATATTACAAATCAAAGACTAAAAAAAAAAAAAAAAAAAAAAAAAAAAACCAGCTTAATTTTGAGAAAACTGCCGTAATATTCATGATCCAAAATGGGCCTCATTAACCAATGAGATTAAATGTTTTTTCTTAATAACGTTTCTATTTTTCAAGATATTTACATGGAAATTGGTGGCACATAGATGGTTGTATACTGAATAATAAGTTTGAAAAATAGCTTTAAACAAACTATGCAAATTAGTATTTCATTAGCATTAATTATGCTAATTGGGTAAAACCGTTAAATCGATACACTCCGTCAAAAAAAAAGAAAAGATTATTTCTAATACCCTCTCTGTGCTCTGTAGGCCTTTGTATTTCTCAAAAGTAGGCCTACTAGTGTTTATATTAAATAATATAAATGAGAATATTCACAGCTTTCAAGGCGAACCTCGAAAAAACTGATCCACATCCAATAAACAATTCACATTCATTGAATTTAAATTGACACTCGCGTTTCTGACTTTTTTTTTTAATCTCATTCCGACCATGAAGATCTCAATATTTTTTCATCAAAACAACTAGTTATATTCTAAAATAGTTATTTATTTACAGGAAATCAGTTTGATTTGAAAAAAAAAAAAAAAAAGTCAGTAAAGCTATGAAAACTCACTTCAGAGTCTCCCATAAAGCATAACATCAAAACTAGCTGACGAAGTATTCAGCAAAATTTTCCATCAGAAACAGTGAGAGAACATCTCTATAAAAGTTATCTGATTTATCTCATCTCATCTCATTATCTGTAGCCGCTTTATCCTGTTCTACAGGGTCGCAGGCAAGCTGGAGCCTATCCCAGCTGACTACGGGCGAAAGGCGGGGTACACCCTGGACAAGTCGCCAGGTCATCACAGGGCTGACACATAGACACAGACAACCATTCACACTCACATTCACACCTACGCTCAATTTAGAGTCACCAGTTAACCTAACCTGCATGTCTTTGGACTGTGGGGGAAACCGGAGCACCCGGAGGAAACCCACGCGGACACGGGGAGAACATGCAAACTCCGCACAGAAAGGCCCTCACCGGCCACGGGGCTCGAACCCAGACCTTCTTGCTGTGAGGCGACAGCGCTAACCACTACACCACCGTGCCGCCCCTATCTGATTTATATTCATGAGAAATCCAGTCGGAAACTGATCAGAAGAAAGAGAGCCTGAGTGCTTTTCCATGACTCAAAAAGCACCGGCAGTTTCCCGATGTCCTGCAAGCAGAGAGTGAACTCTGTTTTACCAACTTCAACCTGCCGTTACTCCCAAAGTACTGAACGGATCTTAACCACATACATTTCTTTGGAAAGCAGAGAGAAGATTTTTAATGATAGTATTTCACAATATAAAATAACAAGAGTTAAGCAATGACAAATTTGGAAACTTAGATGAGCGTCTGCATGCACAGTTTTCACAGTACGGCCAGCGAACGTCTGATATGCCTACCTTTAGATTATAACCCTCACCTCACCACCTTTTTAAAAATCTACAATGGCCCTAATATGCTGTCATAAAATAGTCTTGTTATTTTTTTCTATTTTTAAGCATTTTTTTTCCAGCTGAAAAAAAAAGTCTTCCAAAAGAATATGAACATGTAAAGCTTCTGGTTAAATAATAATATATTTAAATTATATCCATCCATTATCTGTAGCCGCTTATCCTGTACAGGGTCACGGGCAAGCTGGAGCCTATCCCAGCTGACTACGGGTGAAAGGCGGGGTACACCCTGGACAAGTCGCCAGGTCATCACAGGGCTGACACATAGAGACAAACAACCATTCACACTCACATTCACACCTACGGTCAATTTAGAGTCACCACTTAACCTAACCTGCATGTCTTTGGACTGTGGGGGAAACCGGAGCACCCGGAGGAAACCCACGCGGACACGGGGAGAACATGCAAACTCCACACAGAAAGGCCCTCGTTGGCCACGGGGCTCGAACCCAGACCTTCTTGCTGTGAGGCGACAGTGCTAACCACTACACCACCGTGCCGCCCCGTATGTACACACAACGTTTATTATTTTTAGATGCCTTTAACTATATTAAATTTTACTCATATGAAAATTGGTTATTTCTGTATTTAGTAAAGAACCATGGAAAAGTTACATTTCACAGCCATGCATGTAGGACCATATACAGTACATGTTTAGTATTTAGGAGGGATGGGATTTTTGGTTGGGAAAATAGAATACCAAAAGTCAGTATTGTTCAAGTGTTGGCATCGTGGAGGTAAACTGCATTTTTCTTTCATTACAAGGAAACAGGACAGTGTTCTTATCTGTGGGAAGATGTACCTATAGTTAACCTAAGATTCCTAGATGGCCTGACAAGGCCTGATTTAAGGCTTCCCAGGCAAAACCAAGGCAGAGGGATGTGTGTGAGTGAAGGAGGCAGGAGGAGACTTACATTTCAGGATCACTGGAGAGAGTGATAAGTGCCGGAACAACTCTCTGAGCTACTAGGGTTTCATTCACCCCCTTCACCAACAGCTGATTGGTCAGATCGGGGGTGATGTCACACAGGACGTATGGAAGGAGCGAGCAGAGAGTCATGGAACACCACAGGAGAGCGAGAGAGAGAGAGAGAGAGAGAGAGAGAGAGAGAATGAAAGATAGGAGGAAGAAGAGAGAAGACAAAAAGAAAAACAACGGTAACAAAATAACCGCAGCGCTGACACACACACACAACATAACAACAACAAAAGAAGTACATAGAAGGAGCTGACCACAGACTAATGGGAAACAAAAAAGCTTCAAATCAAAGAGATGTAAGAGGCCAGGCCCTTGGCACTACATTACAACAACAGAGAGCTGATTTACTCTTCACCTTTCAACATTAATGTTTTTTCCACAGGGAAATGTGGGGGAATGGAATGAGGACTTCTGCTAAAACCATTCAGAATGATATCAGCAAGCGTGCAGCAGTGCCCACACACAGAGACAGACAGACACACACATACACACACACACACACACACGCTACGGCAGTGTCGAATACTGCTAGACACTCAGTGAAGCAGCGTGTACAGGGAGCACAATGCAAGAGAGAGGGGCACTAGAGGGGGAGCAGCAAGGCATCATCATTTAAATTCACTTAATCATAATGCAACATCGTCAATTAATGCATTTAAACAAAGCATGGACTATTTAAAGGAGTCATTTCTAATGACTGAAAATGATCCAAAATACAAAGAGCTGCTAGTTACAATGCATGTGTGTTTCCTCCAAAAGAAAAAAAAGCAGACTGACCTCAAACATGCGTGCAGCGGTGCAGCGAACGAGCGCAGACGTGTGGACGACGCCGTACCACAGCACGGTCAGCAGCAACTCATGGTAAGCTGGGTTCGCCCTAAATACACAGACACACAGAGAGGATCAGAAAGCTGTTCACATGTGGCAGCACAATTTCTACTCCAACTATCAGAACATATTCGAGGAAAAGTCTCCAAATCAATGTAAATGTCATTATTATTATTTAATTTTTATTTATTTTTTTAATAAAAAGCTAATCTAGATGGCTAGATTGGATGTAATGTAGAACGACCAGAGAGCCACCCCTGATCAAAGCTTTAAACCACAACAGGGTTTAGACTGTGTCCTCTAAAATGAAAGTTTATTTGTATAAACACGTGCCAAGTTAATTAAAAAAAATTAAATAAAAACTCTATTGTTTTGGATCACTTGGTTTGAATTATAAATGCATTGTCTTCTTTTTGCCTCGACAGCACTGTCACCCTATTAAAGCACAAACTGAACTTGAACTCAAAACAAAGGGAAGAAGAAACCGAGAGACAAGGCAGAAAAGCCAAATGAATGCTTTCAATATTCAAAACAGCAGTGTGCATAAGATCAGGCACCGATTTTACATCTATTTATTTAATTATTTGCCGATCGATTTTATCCAAAACGTGACTCACAAGCAAGATTCATACTGTACAAGCATACTGTAGTCGGGTAAGGGACCTGCTTGACTACAAAGAGGCTCTGTATCAGATTTGGGATTTGAACTTCCAACCTAATGGACATGGACTGCTCCCTGTCCACAAAATAAGGGACCTAGGACCAGGAATGTTCAAACTGCACAGTCAGCAGGAGAAGAGATGCTGTACAGAGATCCTGTATTAGTTCAAATTGGTTCTGTGAGAAAAACTTCTGTTGGAAGGAGTCTCCAGTATCAGTGTTAAAGCTGTCATGTTTTCAAACATGGGATAGAGTCTTCAGGATGGAGCGCTTTGTGGTTTCTCTGTAACATGAAGAGCTGCATGGTTGTCTTACAGAGCCTAATCTAGGAATTTGAAAATAGGGGACAGATCCCTCACTAGTTGTAGAAACAGGGGACAGAAAATATTAACATGGGTAAAAATATCCCTCATTTGTTCCAGTTAGTGGGGACAGAAAAATAAGTAATACATTGGTAGATATTTTCAAGAGTACATCTATAAACAGAACAGTTTTATTAATCTTTACTTTTAGAATATCATTAACATAATACTAATTTGAACTTTCAACAAGAAAAATTAAACAAATTACTCAAAAAAAACCCTAGCAATCATGTAGAATGTGTAAGATTACCAGGACTACAAAAATGCAGAAAAATAGGCTTTACTTATCCAAATGCACCTGTTGGTTCAAAAGTTAAAGTGCATAGAACCTCACAGCACAACATGAAGTTACCTTAAAATATAATATAAATGCCTCAGCTTTCATGTAAGAAAAAAAAAAACTATTAATACTAGTACTGTGTGCAGGCAGTCTCTCCTGAAGACTAAATTAAACAATAATTATAAACTAATAAAATAAATGGCTCAGGCTTCATAGAAGAAAAAAACAATTTGAACAGAATCTCACAGTATGATGCTGAAGCTGCCTAAACAATGGAAAATAAAATACCATTTTGGCAAAAATGTTGGCATCCATTAATTTCTTGGATTAAGTAAAAAAAAAAATAAAGTGCACACAGTCCTTCACTGTAAACATAACACACTTTCAGTAACAGAATTTAAGCCTATATAAACACTGACTTGCACATCATGCAATGTTGCCAGATACTGCTGATGTTTTCCAGCCTAAATGTGTTCAAAAGCCGCCAAAATCCACTTAAAACCGCCCAATCTGGCAACACTGCGCGCATGCTGCTTCTCTTGAACGTATACACGGAAGTAAGGCAGAAGGTAGTTTGTCGACGTCACCGCAAGACGATGCCAACGATTGGTCAAATTTGCGGGAAAGTTGCGGTGATTGGATAGAATTGCAACACCGCCCTGAATTCGCGGGGACTGGTTGAATTTGCGTTGATGTTGCAAATCGCGAAATCCTGGAGGGTCTGAATGTTATGTTTGGATGAGACAGAACGATGTGCCATGTGCTTTTGGGTATTTTTAAAACACTTCACACGACTGGTTGAGATACACTGTCTTCCGGTTCAGTGACCAATGATATAATAGTTCACAAAACTGTTTTACCCGCTAAATAAACCATTCGGAATACTTCGGTCCTTTCCGATATTTTCCGATTGGTGTGTAAACAACGCTGTATTTACCGCAGTGCTTGCTAGCTGGTGCTGACAAATTGACGCACAAGATTCAGTAAAACGCGACTACACGCTCTCTACTTATAAATGTGCGACAGAATGAATAGATACGCGATATCACTCTCGCGCCCAAAAAGTGGATGTGCGACAGACAGATAAAAAACGCATATTATCGCGTATTACGCACCCTAGATTAGGCTCTGGTCTTATTAACTTCAAGAGAAAGAGATATACAGAGGCTGTTGAGAGAAGGGGGAATTGCTTCATAGCTACATTAAATGTACAACCCCAATTCCAAAAAAGTTGGGACAAAGTACAAATTGTAAATAAAAACGGAATGCAATGATGTGGAAGTTTCAAAATTCCATATTTTATTCAGAATAGAACATAGATGACATATCAAATGTTTAAACTGAGAAAATGTATCATTTAAAGAGAAAAATTAGGTGATTTTTAAATTTCATGACAACAACACATCTCAAAAAAGTTGGGACAAGGCCATGTTTCCCACTGTGAGACATCCCCTTTTCTCTTTACAACAGTCTGTAAACGTCTGGGGACTGAGGAGACAAGTTGCTCAAGTTTAGGGATAGGAATGTTAACCCATTCTTGTCTAATGTAGGAATCTAGTTGCTCAACTGTCTTAGGTCTTTGTTGTCGTATCTTCCGTTTTATGATGCGCCAAATGTTTTCTATGGGTGAAAGATCTGGACTGCAGGCTGGCCAGTTCAGTACCCGGACCCTTCTTCTACGCAGCCATGATGCTGTAATTGATGCAGTATGTGGTTTGGCATTGTCATGTTGGAAAATGCAAGGTCTTCCCTGAAAGAGACGTCATCTGGATGGGAGCATATGTTGCTCTAGAACCTGGATACACCTTTCAGCATTGATGGCGTCTTTCCAGATGTGTAAGCTGCCCATGCCACACGTACTAATGCAACCCCATACCATCAGAGATGCAGGCTTCTGAACTGAGCGCTGATAACAACTTGGGTCGTCCTTCTTCTCTTTAGTCCGAATGGCACGGCGTCCGTGATTTCCATAAAGAACTTCAAATTTTGATTCGTCTGACCACAGAACAGTTTTCCACTTTGCCACAGTCCATTTTAAATGAGCCTTGGCCCAGAGAAGACGTCTGCGCTTCTGGATCATGTTTAGATATGGCTTCTTCTTTGAACTATAGAGTTTTAGCTGGCAACAGCGGATGGCACGGCGAATTGTGTTCACAGATAATGTTCTCTGGAAATATTCCTGAGCCCATTTTGTGATTTCCAATACAGAAGCATGCCTGTATGTGATGCAGTGCCGTCTAAGGGCCCGAAGATCACGGGCACCCAGTATGGCTTTCCGGCCTTGACCCTTGCGCACAGAGATTCTTCCAGATTCTCTGAATCTTTTGATGATATTATGCACTGTAGATGATGATATGTTCAAACTCTTTGCAATTTTACACTGTCGAACTCCTTTCTGATATTGCTCCACTATTTGTCGGCGCAGAATTAGGGGGATTGGTGATCCTCTTCCCATCTTTACTTCTGAGAGCTGCTGCCACTCCAAGATGCTCTTTTTATACCCAGTCATGTTAATGACCTATTGCCAATTGACCTAATGAGTTGCAATTTGGTCCTCCAGCTGTTCCTTTTTTGTACCTTTAACTTTTCCAGCCTCTTATTGACCCTGTCCCAACTTTTTTGAGATGTGTTGCTGTCATGAAATTTCAAATGAGCCAATATTTGGCATGAAATTTCAAAATGTCTCACTTTCGACATTTGATATGTTGTCTATGTTCTATTGTGAATATAATATCAGTTTTTGAGATTTGTAAATTATTGCATTCCGTTTTTATTTACAATTTGTACTTTGTCCCAACATTTTTGGAATCAGGGTTGTAACTGTACTGTATAAAAAGGTATGAGGTGTCTTTTTTTTAACTGATTAATGTAAATGTTGGCAAAGTGCTGTGGTACAAGTGGAGTAAGACATTTGGTGTTATTGGAAAAGGATCAACTTCGGGGTGGAAACAGATTTATATATAAATAAAAAATAAACAGTTATTCCACAAAATCGAGTCGTACATGAGCTGATAGCCGACGAGACGTGTAGCACCGAGGTGGCTATAAGCTATTTATGAGGAGATTGAGTGGAATAACTGCTTTATTATATCCACATTTACTGGATTTTGAGAAACAGAGCATTTTTTGTGTTTGCAAATTCGGTAAATAAAAACTTTACACAAAACATCCAACAAAATAATTTCCGCTTAGAATGTAAACAAACCGGCGAAATGACAGGAGCAATTTGTGAAAAAATACGATAAGTCTTGGGAAATGGAATATATATATATATATATATATATATATATATATATATATATATATATATATATATATATATATATTCTTGCCATCAAATACTTTTATTCCACATTTTGTTGCTCATTTTTTGGGGTTTTGTTTTCGAATAGTTTTTATTTCATCCTCGGTTGGTTCAGCAAAACACTTCATTGTGTTTTTCTCTACTCATAGTATATGAGCTGATAGCCTCGTAGTAGAGCAGCCAATCAGAGCACGCGATTGCTCATATCCAGTGAATGTGGATAGATATATGAAAATATCACACAGTACCAGATAAGAAAACTGATGAAACACTCAGTACGTTTACATGCACATCCAAATCGAGCTGCTGTCGGTAATCAAGCCAAGGGTCCCAGCAGGGGTGCCAGAGAAATCCAATCCTACATGCACACAAGGAAATCGAGCTATTGTGTGAGGTACATTGTGCACCCGAGCCACAGGTGGCGCTACACGCCCCATCGTGTTGGTACACTTCCGGTTGTCGTCATGAAGAAGAGCTATTCAAGAGTGTAAACAAAGTTATCAGTTCCGTGTTCTCCATTGCGCGTTTTTCTCCCGTCCATGAATTTTAATATATTCAACTCCTTAAGCTGAATGAGCATGAACTCTGTCTCCTCATTGCTCCAGAAGTGCACGTTTCTGCTCGCCATTTTCTCTTCTTCGTTTGTTCCTCCTGACCTCTTCTGCTGCTCGCTACTACTGTTGTCATGCCGACCGAGGCTGTCGTGTTTCCCGCTTGTGGTCTCGTCACTTCCGGAAGGGGCAGTGCTGAAGTAAGTAGCTCGACTACGTAGCTCGATAGGGTTTACATGCACTAAGTAGCTCGGCAAAAATCGCATAATCTAGGTCGTGTAGCTCGATTACGAGAAATCAATTTCGGTTCAATTTCAGCCGAGCTAAGGTGTTTCCATGGCATTTAGAACTTCGATTTCAGTCGAGCAACGGCAGAAATTCGATTTTCTCTATGTGCATGTAAACGCACTGACTGTGTCAAGCTTATGACTGGTGTGTTTAGTCCTACCCGAGCTCAACGAAAGAAGCTTTTAGACTGTCGAGAGGAGCATGCGAAAGAGACAGAGTAGTCATAACGTCCTCCAGGAAGCCCACCAACAGCTTTCGGTCTTCCTCCTGGGGGGGTAAAGCAATTACTCCAAATACTGCTTATCTAACTCAGTGTAACAGCATGATCAGTGGTACAAGTTTGCTAAGCAAATAGGTAAATATCGACTGAAATGCATCATTTTTTCATGGACAATAAACAGGGAAGTAACTTTTGGGATAATTATTTTCGCTGGGGGGTGGGGGGGGTGGGGGGAAGCAAAACCTACATGCGCATGTGCACATACACAGTTATTATTAGAAACCAGCAATGTACTGCATGTCTATGAGGTTTTAAATGAAATTTAACGAAAATCAGATTTCCAACATTTTCACATTAACTGCTGTATAAAAGAAGGGAGTGTGTGAGCATGAAGCTCTGACCTGGTTGTAGCATGTCAGGACCCCTGTTGCATAGATGGGCACCGTCGCCTTGGTCAAAATGCCATTACCGGCTGTGGCATCTAGAAGAAAACATTCAGCCAATTACAGGAATAATGACCTCCGAACGATCATGTTTTTTTTTTTTTACAGGTTTATCAGGGGGGTGGAAATGTTTAGGCGCCCCAGGAATTGCTCAGAAGTTCAATTAGAAAAGACATAAAATGGGGGGGGGGGAGGAGTTTTTGCATATTTATGCATCTCAACCTTTTGATTTCTACAGCCTGCATAAAACGCAAGTCATACTGTATTGTATTTCCATTAAAGCTGCCAAAACTAATATTGTTACTCAAATACCAGTTGAACGCTCATAATATATAAATACTAAAAATCTAATGCGGATGAGCCAATGCTTTACATTTCATAATCAAATTAGATAAATAATACTTAATCTTTTAAAAATAAATAAATAAAATTATAGAATACTTTATGTATGATAAAATCAAAAAATATCCAGGAGATTATTATATATACACAAGGAGATCACCATTGTGTTGCATCCTATGTAGTGAATTGTAAGCCATTTAGGATTTGGCCTAACTGTGCTGGAGACTTAAAAATATTCTTGTGTGATAAGAAAGAAATGGAAAAATCACAATAAACAATCTGCAATAACAAACCTTACTGCTAGTAAATTTATAGATTGATAAAATAACATCTTAAATATTATTGATCATGATTAAGGTATAATACCTTGTGATTTTATTTGTACATAAAAACACGATAATTTCCCTTTCAGTTGTTTATGTGATAAACACATAGTGTAGCCTTGCTAATTAATTAATTGTCCCATAGCCTATAGTTTGTGTTTCATCCGTCATGTTTTAATTAAAATATATACATAAGGCTGCATATCAGCATGATGTACACTGATGTAGTGGCTTTTAAGCAAAATTTACAATGATCCATCTAAGAACGTAGTATTTTTCCCAAGCCTGACAGATATAATCACATGTATTACACTCCCACTCGAGGATTGTGGACTAGTATGTTATTGTTCCAGGGTTGTCATTTAAAAATTTTCTGCAATTGACTGTATTTAGTCACGAACAGGGAAAGCTGATACAGACCTGCATGGACCAGAATTCAACCACAAGCTTGTTTAAAAAGCAGAACGTTGAAACACCGGGAGAAAAACCTCACTTACAATAGAATGTAGAAATACTAATTTAACACGGTATAACAGTGTTGTGTGTGTTCTTTCTCCCGCTGACAGGAAGGGTGTTATTCTTGGGGAAGTGAACTCTTGCTTACCCACGTTCTCCTCGGATAACCGCAGGATTTCTTGGAACTGAGGCTTCACCTTCGGGATGAGAGACAGAGAATAGAAAGTCCGACTGAGCTCAAACCAGCAACGCAAACTCGCATCGCATCGGCCAAAACCCAGCAATAAATCACACAAGGCACTAAATATAGGATCGACCACCACTACCACCCCACCCCAAATCCCGCTCTGACCCACCTTGGTGTTGGTAAACGTTTTCCCAAATGTCCTGCACAGCCGCCAGAAGAATCTGGAGAATTCGTGCACGCAGGTGGTGGAGGCTACGTTGATGCGGCCGACGATCTCTATGAGCTGAGGAAGACTGTGGCGAGAATACAGAGAGTCACACTCCGAAGAGGACCACACACACACACACACACACACACCACCATCCACTGAACAAACAGTGCAGAGAGGACCACCAATCAGGATTAAGTTAAACACAAGAAGAAACATGAGACAGATATTGATTGAATTTGATGTATAGTTTGGAATGTATGTGGAGTCATATAACAAAAAAAAAAGGGTACATGATGGAGAGAGAATTATAAACACACGAACACAAAGACAACCTGGCACCTCACAACTACCACAAACTCTTTAGTTTACTTGGAACCAGGGCTTTTAAAAACTTGTGTAACCCAGTGGACCAAAAAAAATTATTTCATCACATTTATTATAAATATAAATCCAACACTGATATAAATGTGTCATTATATTAATTTATTGGAGTCATTAAACCTTATTCCACCGCAGGAACTAAACCACTGTAAATGTATGAAATGTTCTGAATTATATTAGCAATCTTCTTATTCATGTTAATGCTCTCCTGAAACTGTATTGAATATTTTATTATACAAGATTATTATAGAGCTCAGTGCTACACTGTTCTTCATCGGCTTCTTATTCACTTTTCTTCTTCTAAACAATTTTATAGATAAGTATATCTGTCCATCTATCCATCCATATACCCATCCCTCTATCTATCCATCCAACATTGACAAATCCATCCACCACACATCTCTCTATACACCCATGTAACAATGATAAATCTATCTAATATTTATCTAGCTATCTATTTATCCAACATTGATAAATCCATCTACCCATCCCACTATCCATCTAAGATCTATACATCTAGTCATTCCTCTAACACTGATAAATCCATCCATCCATCTATCCCTATATCCCTCTATCCAACACTGATAAATCCATCTACCCATCCCACTAGTTATCCATCCAAGATCTAGCCATCCCTCTAACACTGATAAATCCATCCATCTCTTTATCTATCTATCCATCCATTCCACTAGCTATACATCCAAGATCTATCTATCCCTCTACCTAACACTGCTAAATCCATCCATCCCTTTATCGATCCATCTAACATCTATCCATCCATCTAACATTGATAAATCCATCCACCCAAGATCTATCAATCCCTCTAACACTTATAAATCCATCCATCTATCTATCCACCCATCTAACATTGATAAAGCCATCCATCCCTCCCACTAGCTATCCATCTAAGATCTATCCATCCCTCCAACACTGCTAAATCCATCCATCCCTTTATCTATCCATCCATCCCACTAGCTATACATCCAAGATCTATCCATCCCTCTACCTAACACTGCTAAATCCATCCATCCCTTTACCTATCCATCTAACATCTATCCATCCATCTAACATTGATAAATCCATCCATCCAAGATCTATCCATCCCTCTAACACTTATAAATCCATCCATCTAACACTGATAAAGCCATCCATCCCTCCTGCTAGCTATCCATCTAGCCATCCCTCCAACACTGCTAAATCCATCCATCCCTTTATCTATCCATCTAACATCTATCTCTGTTTATCTAACATTGATAAATCCATCCATCCATCCATCCTACTAGCTATCCAAAAATCTATCCATCTAGCCATCCCTCTAACACTGCTAAATCCATCCATCCACCCATCTATCTGTCCTTCCAGCCATCCATCGCAATCTCTTCATTTTCCCCATCTCTTTAATTTCTGTTTCTAAACTCCTGTTTAACCCCCTCTTTCTCAATCTCTTTCACTCACTGTCTGTATTTATTTTTCTCCATCTTCATATCCAACTCCTCCAGATTTCATTTCTCTCTCTTGCTTTCACACACACACACACACACACACACACACACACACACACACACACACACACACACACACACTTTTTATTGATCATTTCTCACTCCGTGTGTGTGTCTTAATCAACGTCCAATCTCTGTCTATATTTCTCTCTTTAATAAGTTGGGGTTACCAGCTCATAGCATTTTATTTCATATATTAATGCATTGCCCTTCTTGCATACCTAAAAATTACATTTTTAAATGATGTTAAAAATGAAATGAGCTTTGTTGTTTTTATTATCTACAAGAGGGAGAGAAAAAAAAAGAGGATGGTAAAGGAATGAATGTTTATAGCCGTTATAATGCAAGTGAATTAAATGTCGTTACGGTTTTGTGGATGTTCTACAACTATAAATGAAAAAATGGATTATATGTCAGTCTTTAATAAATAAATTGTAACTGCTGGCAAACTGCGGTGGTACAAAAGGAATAAAACACTGCCGGACATGCTGTTATAGGAAAATAATCAGCTTTGGATTGGTACATGTTATTCATCTTATCTGTCCGCATCACACCACATAATTGTTGATTGTTTTCCTATAACAAAATCACACACCTCTGGTTATATATTAAGAGCAACGGGTTTGTCCAACATATCCTCATTTTTTCCTAATACTTTATTCTTCAGGGTTTTTTTTTTCCAGTTTTACAGACTCCACAATTCTGCATTTTATTATTCTCCGATATTGCCAAACCGTGTAACACAAACTCTGGCAGTACAGACGGACTGCTACTGATCATGCCAAACAACACACAGAGTTAAGCTGAACTAAAAAAAACAAGAGAGAAAGAAACCAAGATAGAGAGACAGAGTTTGTTTGCTTTCTCTCATTCTGTGACATTCTCGTTGGGTCTCACTTTTAAGAGTGAGGACATATTGATGGAGAGAAAAAGAGCGAGAGTGTGTGTGTGTGTGTGTGTGTGTGTGAGAGAGAGAAGTGTGAGAGCACGTGTGGAAGAGAAAGCTGACTCACAGTTGATTGACCACCCACAGCAGGCTGTCCCACCCCGTAGTACCCTCGTGTTGGAGCTGATGTTCATACAGCTGCAGAAGTGCACCCAGCTGCTCCCTGCTGCCCACAATGAACGCCACGTCCTGCAGAGGAGACGCTGGGCGCGGGAACCGGGTCACTGCGGGGTCACACACACACTCCCATAAGAGCTCGGCCCATAAAAATCACCTGACATAACTACTGCACAGGAATGACTGAGCACATTAATAACACACTGAAACCAAAGCAAAGCTGGAACTAAGAGTGTTCACCCTCAATGGGCGTGATATCACTCTGCAGCGTGGCTCGACTGGTAAATGGTGCGTTCTGGAGCACCACGCCGAACAGCGGAGGGATTAAAGACTGCAGAGCCGAGAGGAACACATGCAGCTTGTGCTCGTCCAGACCGTGTTCACCCTGCTACACAGAGAGAGAGAGAGAGAGAGAGAGAGAGAGAGAGAGAGAGAGAGAACACAATGTGATGAAAGACACAGTACACTACTGTACAAAAGCACATGCAAAGAAATGCTATAGAGCAAAGATATCTTCAAAAATAATGAAATGTTTCATAAAAAAAATAAATAAATAAAAATGTACTCTCAGGTAAAATTTTTAGAAGATAACGAGCTGTAAGTTTTACTGAGCATCTTGCAGAACCAGTCACAGTTCTTCTGGACACTATCACAATTTGTGCAGCAAAACCCGGTAGCCTTCATTATGTTTTTTTTTTTTGTCTGAAAAGTGTCTCTTATGCAATATGCTGCTTTCCTTACTGACACACAAAATTTTTTTTTTTGTCACATGTAATTTTATGGTGGAAGTCATCAAATAAAAATCTATACCAAAAGTTTGTCTAAAAAAGAAGGGGGGGGGGGGGGGGGGGGGGTTTGCTCCTAAGACTGTTGCACAGTATTGTACACATCAGAAAATTAGGTCTACTTGGTCCAAATATTCACTCAGTAAATCATGAAAAGGAGCTGCGTGGTGCAGCAAAAACAGAACGGAGATCATGTTTGGCAGCACAATTTCTACTTACTTGAAATCCCACACGATCCAATTTTACCCTTCAATAAGATCCATTATATTCCTCATAATCCTGCCAGTTATTTATATAGATAAGTGTAAGGCTTGAATGTAACTCGTCTAAAAATAAATAAATAAATAAATAAATAAATAAATGAGTCACTGTGTATGTGAGAACATGAGACGCAAAATGAGTTTAGTCATCCACCTTAGCTATTGTTTAGTTAATTTGCTAATTAACAACCTCGGAAAGCGTCAAGCAGACGTGCGCTGCATTTCTCATATCTTCACTCAGGGAACTGGCGTGACCGCTCGACAATGCTAATGATTGGTGCAGTGATTGGTGCACTACACAAAATAAATGGCGACAAAGAATAAGAAGGTGTGCGCGCGCGCGTGTGCATGTGTGTTGTAACCTGGAGCAGCTTTTCGATGCGGTTGAGCAGTGAAGGGACGAGCTGAGACTGCAGGTTGCCGAGCTCTGTACTCCATGCAGCGAAGGCAGGAATAAACACCTGATGTGTGGCACTGACCACTCTCTCCGACAGATCACCCAAAGACAGCAGCATCAGTTCAAAGCCCTGTTTCTCACACACACACACACACACACACACACACACACACACACACACACACACACACACACACACACAAAAAATCAGAAATCAAAACGTTATAGGCAAGGAACCTTAGAGAGCAGAACAGTAGATAAAAACAATACAGAGTTCAATAAGTGAATCCTGATTCCATAGTGAAAGTTGCAGCTTTAAAACATACAAATAAAACTCCCAGTTTAGACCCAGTTGGGGGAAAAAAAAAAAAAACCACACACACACATGGCAATGAAACACGCAATGCCAAGGACACACACAGGCATACACAGGGAAGGCGAGGAAACAGACAGAGGTAAACACAGAATGCCAAAGAAACACATAAGGAGAACCAGGGAAATTCAAAGGAACCCAGGAAAACACTCCGGGATAAAATACAAGGACCTAGTAAAACACAGTTACAACAAAAACACAAGATATTTGCATGGGGAAGAACAGAGATGTACACAAAGTCCCAGGAAAACTCATAAGAGCACATATGGAAACCTGGGGAAGCATACAGTGACCCATCCATGAATAAGGACACACAGAAACACAGGATAACCCACAGGGATGCACATCGAAACACACGCACACACCTGGGTGTATTTGTCTGGGTCATCAATGTAGCCCATGATGATACCCAGGCTTTTGACAACTGCCTCTCGCACCATATCGGCCTTGTCCTCCGCCAACATCTGCTGCAGCATGGACAGCACCAGAGAGCTGCGGATCTCCTTCTGTGTAAACACACACACACACACTTATGGTAATGCGGCTAAGGAAGAGACACAACATGTTATAATTAGAACTGCAGTTTCTGGTCTGTATCAACACATTCACAATCACTAAGCTAAACAGACAGATACGTAATGTAATTACACACCTTAAGCCCTTTTCTTACTAATGCGGCAATTTGAAACCGCCCACATATACAGTGCCGTGCCAACACTTGGACTTGTTGAAAACAAATAGTAGAGGAGTGTGTTGAAGTGTGCTATCTTACTAGAAGTACAACTTTTAAAATTGACCAGGCAAACCACAGTAATTAAAATTTAAAGTAATTCTTTTATCAAATAAATAAATAAATAAGAATTGCTAGACATTTGAAATTTCATAAAAATGTGATTTTTTATATTTAGTATGCATTTAATGCTTTAATTTAAATACAATATTTTATTATATTAAAACTATAAAAACACTGTTTACTATAAAATATCTCATCTCATCTCATTATCTCTAGCCGCTTTATCCTTCTACAGGGTTGCAGGCAAGCTGGAGCCTATCCCAGCTGACTATGGGCGAAAGGCGGGGTACACCCTGGACAAATCGCCAGGTCATCACAGGGCTGACACAGACACCCATTCATACTCAGATTCACACCTACGGTCAATTTAGAGTCACCAGTTAACCTAACCTGCATGTCTTTGGACTGTGGGGGAAACCGGAGCACCCGGAGGAAACCCACGCGGACACGGGGAGAACATGCAAACTCCAAACAGAAAGGCCCTCGCCGGCCCCGGGGCTCGAACCCAGGACCTTCTTGCTGTGAGGCGACAGCGCTAACCACTACACCACCGTGCCGCCCTACTATAAAATATGCTCTGTATTTTTTTTCAATAATCTTTCATGAGGCTATTACTAGTCCAAAAAGTTGTTAACCCCTGTCTCACAGAATAAGTGTATTAAAATGATCCCCCCCCAAAAAAAATCAAATATTATTCTTTTTTTTTTTGCTCTTCTTAAAAACATATGAACCATCTTCTCTCTTACTTGCATGTTGCATCTTTTTACAAATGCCTGATCGACTGAACGTTCTGTACTTTGAACAGAATTTGTCTGCTTGCCACGTTTAACTTTAGAAAACCTAAAGCCTTAAAGTGGTAGTCTGGGCACTTCCTTTTATTTTTAACTGTAACTTAATGATAGTGTAATATATCATGATATACTTTTGCAGTATTTTCTAGCACAAACTCTTAGGCCTTTGGTTATATACCAGTCATATTGAACATAAAAGGTTAATAACAAACCAAAGAAAAAAAGTTGTTACTGGAACTGTACAAGTCTGTGGGCCATTTTTACAACTTGTGCCAAAGTTGTGTTTAAGAACAAAGAACATCTTGACTAAGCCAAGTTAGCTGCCACAAACTAATCAAAATCCACTGTGATCTAGCAGGGAGGCGATTGAAAGGCATCTACACATGGAGGAAAGTCTGAGCTTTGGATTTCACAGAAAAACATGACACGATAATGCATTTCATCATACAACCCCAAAACAGAAAAGGTTAGGACAGTATGGAAAATGCAAATAAAAGAAGAAAAGCAGTGATTGCAATGAAATGCAAGCAGAGGGGAACCGTCAGGGCTTTCTAGGTCTTCAGAGAAAGCCCAAACATATCAGCATTTCAAATGCTGTATTTAATTTCTTTCATAATTTCATTATAATTATTCTCTTCTAATTCGGCCTCATTTTCTATCAAATTTGCTTCAGAAATGAAAGGGTTACTGTCCTGGAAACAATAAAATAAAGTTATCCAGTGAGATTTTTGTGTTCATTGTCTCCAAGCTGAGAAAGGTTTAGAGCTGGCTCACTCATTGGTTCGGACTTCGTTGTCAGGACAGAAGGTCATGGCAGTGTATGTTTATGTAAGAAGTGACAGATGAATTAACCAATCAGATTTTGATTTATAGTGGGAGGGACGGCGGCACGGTGGTGTAGTGGTTAGCGCTGTCGCCTCACAGCAACAAGGTCCGGGTTCGAGCCCCGTGGCCGGCGAGGGCCTTTCTGTACGGAGTTTGCATGTTCTCCCCGTGTCCGCGTGGGTTTCCTCCGGGTGCTCCGGTTTCCCCCACAGTCCAAAGACATGCAGGTTAGGTTAACTGGTGACTCTAAATTGAGCGTAGGTGTGAATGCGAGTGTGAATGGTTGTCTGTGTCTATTGCCGCTTTTCCACTACAAACGCGGCTGAGTCGGGCTGAGCCGTGCCGTGCTGAGTCGGGCTGAGCGGGGCTGTTGGAGTTGTATTTCGACTACAACCGCACTGAACCGTGCTGGCTGGAAGTGGGTGGACACTTTGGGTGGAGTTAGCGAAAGTGGGTGGACGTCACGTGATGTCGTTAAGCAGCGCAAACAGTGACATCAGTGAGCTTTTAAGCGGTAGTCTCACGACCCGAATAGTAAACAATAAACATGGACATGGAGTCGTTAGTGTTGCTGGTCTTGGTTCTGTGGCTTGTTGTCGCTGACAACGCCAACAGATACTGGCAAGAGCGTATAGATGAGGCGAGGCGCATAAGGCTTCAGAAATTCTCGTAATTCGTAATTCTTCTTCTTCCGGGTTTGCGGTGTTTACAGATCCCAGCATGCTCGCGGGGCGTGTGTGGGCATGTGAGGACACTCCTCCTCACCAATCAGTGCACAGGGGAGTGTCTGCTCACGCCCCCAGCCTCACTCGGCTCGGTTTGGCTCGCTTCAGCCCCACTCCAAAACGGTGCGAGTTTTAGGGGCTAAGCAGGGCTGAAGCGAGCTGAGTCGTGCTGATTTTTGGTAGTCGAAACGCGAGCCGTGTCGGGCTGAAGTGAGCTGAAGCGAGCTGAAAAAGGGTAGTGGAAAAGGGCCATTTGTGTCAGCCCTGTGATGACCTGGCGACTTGTCCAGGGTGTACCCCGCCTTTCGCCCGTAGTCAGCTGGGATAGGCTCCAGCTTGCCTGCGACCCTGTAGAACAGGATAAAGCGGCTAGAGATAATGAGATGAGATGAGTGGGAGGGACCAAAAAAAAAAAAATTTTATCGCCCTAGGCCTTCTCGAAGGCCAACGCGAGCTTAACAGTGAGTCAGCACAGCAGTGAAGTCACCTTCCAGCCCGTGTAGCGTTAGCGAATGCTAATAAAGCGGTCAAGCCAGTGCTATTGAGAGCAAGCAGCACAGGCTAACGATGGAGAAACTAAGATTTCTGTCTCCAGAATCTTCTTCCACATACGCGCTCACCGCAGTGGTTTTCACTCAGACTTCAGTATTCATTTCCCTGTGTAAATTTACTTAGTTACTTTTAAAAAATCAACATCTACAACTACACACACAACAGAGCGACCTGGCAACCTGCCGCTAATCCCTTGCAAAATCCTTTGCCCTGTTGCTTTTTTGGTGTCTGGCTAAGTTTTGATTGAGCTCAAGTCCCCATCTCTAATAATAACGGTTCGCCACTGAATACAAGTGAAAGTAAATTCAGAGGACAGTGTGAACCCAAGATATTTCATGTTCTGTCTGGTCAACTTCAATTCATTTCTTAATATACATCCATTCCTGTGTTTCAAGTCTGTAACACATTCCACAAAAAAAGTTGTGACATGGCAATTTAGGGCTAGTAATGAGGTAAAACAATTAAATAATGATGCAATTTGAAAAAGGTGATGTTAATCATGATCTGGGGGGAAAAAAAAAATCAACATCCAGGAAAGTGTAGAAAATTATAGAAGCAAAAACACATCATGGTGGATCGAATGCATTTTGGGAAATCTTGACAAATTTCGACAAAGTAAGGTTTATAAACGTTCTTAAAATGTACTAAATGGGATTCGATGATGGAACCGATGACATCCTGGGTGTGATGTAGTCTTGCCAGTAAGATGATGGAGTCTTACCGGTAGATAGGGGGCCAGCGCTCCACAGGACTCGGCCACCAGCAGCCTCCTCTCTGGGTACTTGTGGTTTATCTGAACATAGACACACATACACACAGAAAACCAGTCAAGTCAAAGAAGACACAACATGATCAAGAGGCCTGACCACATGATTGCTTTCCCTGCAGTGTGTTTACCAGCTTCCCCCTCACAAGCCTGATCATCTTATTGCCAAAGTCAATGACGGAGCTGAAAATTACTGTTTTGTGGTGTAGCTAAGATAAACAGGTGTATACTCACAATTAAATAAAACTACAAGGGCATTTATGGCTAAGAACAAACTCACAGAGGGCGTTAGTAGGACTATGATCATCACACACTATCGCTTTGATGACCTAGCGGGATATTACACATCTGTAAAGAGTACACTACGTCTGTTTTTCTCATATTTATGAGAATCAAATGTGAATGGAAGAAAACAACTTGTGAGGTCTGTTTGACTGGTCCTCGTGTGGGAACACTGTATTTAAATTAAAATTTCCTTTGTATTCCAAGTGATTTAAAAAAAAAAAGTTAAAATCAGAGTGTGAGTGGATAATAAAGTTCCACAAACATTAGCCTTCATTGCAATTCTGTACCATTTTGTTAGGTCTGTGCTTATAATAATGATTAAACTGTAATAAAAGATAGAGGACTTTCACCGACATCACAAATTTTTGTTTATCACGCAACGTCCATCATATTGCCAGGCAAATAAATAAATAAATAAATAAATACAAACCACCCATCCACAACAGTTAATAATAAAAATCGAGATGACTGCAATCAGTACAATCTCTCTGAAACGATTAAAAATTTATTTTATACCAGCAGACTGCATTACATCCAAAAGCTGAAACATGCAGGCATCACAGATCCATATAAATTTACTCACAAACATATTTATTTATTATTTATTCTGCACATCTCTCTCTCTCTCTCTCTGTGTGTGTGTGTGTGTGTGTGTGTGTGTTCGTTCACCGCTTCAGATGGATTAAATGCAGGGAGGAATTTCGCTGTGCTTGAATGTACACATGAATAAAATAAAAGCTGCTTCTTTTAAATTTACCCACAAATGTATTTATTCCACTTGAAGTGTTCGGCAAACCAGCTACCAGATTTGGGACACTACGACATCCTGAACTATTTAGTATTTGGAACTTCTAAACACACCGGACATGCTAAAGGCACACAAAAGTACAGATGGCTACCAATATTTCGAGACAGGTTTCGTGCCGGAATTTTCTGGGAAATTCCCAAGAAAGAAAAATACTTTATTATGACAAAGGTAAGCTTAAACGTGGACTTCTGACAGTCATAAACAAGCCAGGGCTGAGCTCTAGGATATTTTATGGTGTTTAGCCTTGTCTACATTATCAGTACATAAACATGCTGCTGCTCAAGCCAAGCATTAGGTCTAATAAAATATAAATCGCATCCTCAGCCCACATCCAGATCTATATTTTAAAGGAACAGTCCACCGTACTTCCATAATTTAATATGCTCTTATCTGAATTGAGACGAGCTGCTCCGTACCTCTCCGAGCTTTGCGCGACCTCCCAGTCAGTCAGACGCGCTGTCACTCCTGTTAGCAATGTAGCTAGGCTCAGCATGGCCAACGGTATTTTTTGGGGCTGTAGTTAGATGCGACCAAACTCTTCCGCGTTTTTCCTGTTTACATAGGTTTATATGACCAGTGATATGAAACAAGTTCAGTTACACAAATTGAAACGTAGCGATTTTCTATGCTATGGAAAGTCCGCACTATAATGACAGGCGTACTAACACCTTCTGCGCGCTTCGGCAGCGCAGTGATATCTGAGCTCCGTATCAATGCGCTGCCGAAGCGCGCAGAAGGTGTTAGTACGCCTGTCATTATAGTGCGGACTTTCCATAGCATAGAAAATCACCACGTTTCAATTTGTGTAACTGAACTTGTTTCATATCACTGGTCATATAAACCTATGTAAACAGGAAAAACGCGGAAGAGTTTGGTCGCATCTAACTACAACCCCAAAAATACCGTTGGCCATGCTGAGCCTAGCTACATTGCTAACAGGAGTGACAGCGCGTCTGACTGCGTCTGACTGACTGGGAGGTCGCGCAAAGCTCGGAGAGGTACGGAGCAGCTCGTCTCAATTCAGATAAGACCATATTTCATTATGGAAGTACGGTGGACTGTTCCTTTAACAATGCACAGAGCTTTCACACCAACCTGATATAAAATGTTCTCCACACACACAGGAATGTTTTCTCATCCAGTCTTCACATTTAACCGCAGCTCGCCATTTTTCTTGTCTTTCTGGGTTTGCTGGGACGAGGTGAAAAGTTAAACCAGGCTTATCTCCACGTCTGTTATTACATCCAGAAGCACTACAGGTCTCTGGCATTGTTCTTTAAGATGTAACTTCTACAAGTTTATCAGTAAATGTTTACTGAATTGGGCTCGCAATCACTCGCGTACACTTGTGACAGTCGCTGGCAAACACAAAGCTCAGCAGGCAACACAGCTGCATAAACAAATCCGCAGTTAGGATGACATCACGTGAAAGTCCTCTATACATGTCCAAAAGCTTTCGCCTGGCAGCATATAGAACTGTAAATAAACAATTTGTGTAGTTTTGTCTCTGAACTGCAGCACAGTGGGGTTGGTGGCAAAATGGATGCACATACTGTCAAATTAAAGCTGACATTCAGCACTGACCGGTTTAACTTCGGGGGTTTAATTAAAGGGTTGATTGTTTTATTCAAAATGCTATACTGAAGAGCAGAGCCAAATTTATCGCATACACACTATAGTGTATGCGTGTGCGCTTGTATGTGTGTTTGTGGTTTGGGGTGAAAGAGCCGACCTGTTCCCAGCACTGTGGTAAAAGTTCCACCTCCACCCGCGTTGGGCCCACATGCTGTGCAAAAGCCACACAGCCCATAAGGATCATTTGTCTGAAGGAGGCAGAGAAACAATAGTGGAGTGTTAGAGGCAGCCACCACAGAAATGAAAGTTATGTTAAAAACAGCCTTGATGCCACTTAATATAAAGTGTATTTTGGTGTTTCCTACAGTACAAGTAAATGCAGTCAAGCTCTAGAGCAGTTCGTCTGCTTTTTAACAGTAAGTGACGAGACAGATCCAACACATCCTAAAACACTTGAGTGCTTGATGAGTAATAAGTAGGGTCTAGTCGAGAACCGAGAAATACTGGGAAATGAAGTGCTTACTCATACTTTTTCATTCCTATTGCATCTTTTACTCAGTTCGCCTTTCAAATGTTACTCAGTTTGCCTGATGGCGGGTATACACTGAGATTTTGGGCTGTTCCAGATGAAAGATGACCAACATCAAAGAAACGTGGCAATATATGTGGTCGTGGCTCCAAAATGGTGGTCCTATGTCACACAGTGAGGTTCAAAAATAGCCAATGACAGCGTAAGAAATTTAGGATGACCATCTCACAATGTGACGGCTGCTACGACCTATATCTACTAACCGACCACTAAAAACACAGCATTAAATGATGCAATGATCAATGCAACACTGGTGCCAAACCAGCAAGGGCTTGTATGTAGTGGATGTTCATTATATCTAACTATTACAGATATTTTAAGTTCGTTTCTTAGACAAAGATTTTTTTTTAAGCTTGTTACCTCGTTAACAGTTTCGGCGAGAATCTCCCGCCTTCTTCAGAAACAGTCACCAGATGTCGAGTGGTGACGTGCCTTATCAGCTGATGTTGCGTTACGGAGGCGTGAACATCCCGCCCAATTTGACAGGTAGTTCACGCCTCCTGCTGTCAGGTCGCTCCTCCAGGACGGCACTCCAGGTGTGCGACAACGCGTACGCTCCCTCATCCCGGTTCATCGTCCTCTGCGCCCGCTTACGTATCTCCACTGCCTCTAAAATCCAACGCTGGAATCTATTTTCTTCAGCGCGAATGACTCTGGCCTCTTCCCAATTCATTATGTGATTTTGCCGTTTACAGTGGTCTGAAATGGCTGATTTTAGGTTTTCTTGGTTTGCTTTTTCTTCGCGCTGAAGAAAATAGATTCCAGCGTTGGATTTTAGAGGCAGTGGAGATACGTAAGCGGGCGCAGAGGACGATGAACCGGGATGAGGGAGCGTACGCGCTGTCGCACACCTGGAGCGCCGTCCTGGGGGAGCGACCTGACAGCAGGAGGCGTGAACTACCTGTCAAATTGGGCAGGACGTTCACGCCTCCGTAACGCAACATCAGCTGATAAGGCACGTCACCACTCGACATCTGGTGACTGTTTCTGAAGAAGGCGGGAGATTCTCGCCGAAACTGTTAACGAGGTAACAAGCTTAAAAAAAAATCCTTGTCTAAGAAACGAACTTAAAATATCAGCAAGGGGTTGATTCTTTCTTAGCTTCATTATTTCCTACGATATCAGCACAGATGGATGACGCATGCTGCTGACATTTTGTTCTTGTATATTGACTTTCACTGTAGCCTATGACTCAGTAGGTATCATCATCATACAGTCTACATACATCAAATTTGATGTCATACCCAAGTTTATTAGATTCATATCGCACAGTGTGGCTTGCAATAAACGTATAATGATTTCTGAAATCTCACAGTCTGTAGGCACAATTAGAGATCTTATTCCAGTAGCAAGTTCCCTACAATAGCATGCATACATACCAGATCTACTCAAAGAAAAACCTATCATGCATTTCAGATCACTAGCTAGCAGGGCTTAGATCAGGGACCAAGCATGTTGAGACAGCATGTAGTTTAAATGCAGCTCAAAGCAGGAACCAGCCACCAGAAGATCTCCGATATGCACCATCCTATCAAGTCTGAATTTTTTTTTTTGCCTTTTTGTATAAAATATGTTACATAAACAAATTTGTCTCGCCTATATAAAGGTGCACTCTGTAACTTTTCAAAGAGGTTCTAGGAAAGCTCTGGCGATTCTTCCACCTAATTTATAACAACTTGTTTTAGCATGAGCATTTACCACAGACAATTTTATCTTGCTCCCACGTACTGAGAAAAGAAGAGAAAACTGGGAAGTCTAATGGAAGATGTTGAAGTCTGTCAATAAGCATTTGTTGCTCATCAGCCTGACAACACCATCCCCAGTGTGAAGCATGGTGGTGGTAGCATTGTGTTGTGGGGATGTTTTTCGTCAGCAGGGTCAGGGAAACTGGTTCTAGTACCCAAGAGACTTGAGAGTGAGGCAGAGGTTCACCTTCCTAGAGGACCCTAAACACACTGCTAAGATGCACTGATTTAAGATGCACCATAAAATACAGTTTCGTGGTTCAAAACTAGGAAGTTGAATGTATTACAATGGCCCAGTCACAGTCCAGACCTCATTCTGATTGAGAATCTCTAGCAAGAATTGCAAATTGTTGTTCACTAATGGTCTCCATCACACACACCTCTGCTCATCATCAGGCCTCTTGATGAGGTTGAAGAGGATGTGCAGGAGCTGGTCTCGCTCTTTGGGCTCAGGGTGGAGGCAGGCTGTGCACAGGATGAGTGGAATGAGCTCCTACAACACAAACAAATACAAATGCAGGTGCGAGATTAAAATAAATACAACACTCCGGTTCACACACCTGTAAATACACTTGCACCTCCAGAGGGAAGTAACAGGACACTCTGGCAAACAGGGGTCAAGGATACGGGGAAAACACCACAAGGCTCGCCCTCAACACCAAGGAGAAGGTCTGAAAGTGCGCGCTTGGGTGTGTGTAGTAATAATACAGCAGTATTTATGTCCTCTTTTCAGCATGGACAAATATTCGTACAGTATAGCCTTTTCTATACTCAGCTGCTGGTCATAATCATAAAAACCTCATCATTGCAGTGGCTACTCATGACGCATGAGTTCAGGTTTGGGTCACACTAAAACAAGAAAACACTACACTGGTGAATTCTTGACACTAATCCTTTGCAAAACACTGCTTGGTTTGCAGAGCACACACCTTTAGGACAGGATCATAAATAAACAAAGCTGATGAGGACATGAAAACTGGATAATTAAACAAATCTTTGGTGAGAATTCAGTCAGGTTGTTGCCTCAGCCTGTTGATTTGTACTCTTCTTTTATTTCCTTCACTTTGATGGTACATTTTGACCTGCCAAAGCTCTCAACCCCTCCTCTTTCTGGCCTTCTGCATCAGAGTCCACCTATGCTACTTGCTTCCCTTTGAACAGAGTTAAAAGTCATGGCATCTAGCACCTGGAAGAGGGAGGCATGTGCGGAGGCCGTTAGGAAACATTTTATTTGGCCCTGATCCACATGCTGGTGTGTGGAAATTTTCTGCAACAGGGGTAACTGTCTGCTCCAGGCAAGCAACGAAAAACGGGAAGGGGCAGAACACATCATAAATATGCAAGGCTGAACATATGGCTTAACTTAGCTCACTACTCTATTATACTGTACAATACGCTCTCTACATGAACACAGTGTCAAGACACTTACTATTATACAGTATCAGCTTATCGAGAAATATTGATACACATGAACCATGCAAAAAAAAAAAGGCACAAAAACTAAATATAGCGTGCAAAAATTTCTGCAAAATTAATACAACAAAAAATGTATGTTTAGTTTTAAAAGGTGACCCTGATAGTTAAATTGTCCATGTTAAAAAGCTTGCATTTCCCCTCCTGAATGGAAGCACACTAATACACTCTGTGGTATTCTGTTATGGGAAATTAATCAATGGTGGGGTGATGTGAGGCAGCCATATGTGATGCAAAGTTGCTGTTACTACAGTGATTATTACACACCACACCAATGCGCCAATAATAACCATCTTAATTTATTGATAACGTCATACCTTTAACCAATTACATCTATGGACTTTTTTTTTTTTTAATAACCCCATTTCTCCCAATATGGTAATTTGCCTATTGTCTCGCTCTCTCTCCCCCCCATCACACAACAACTGCCAAGTGTATCTTTTCGAACAACTGCTCCTGGTCATTTGCATGCATGAACTCACAGATGTCCAGAGTCACTGATGCCCCCTTTCGACCAATGTGAACTAGGTGCTAGTGCTGGTTTGGAGTTGGTCGAGAACAACTTGTGAACCTTCCAAGAACCGGTTTTCTTTTCCACGGCCTTGAGAGCCACCACAGTGTCATGTCACTATGTCACTGTATACGTCTCCGCTTTCCCAGCAACTCCAGCACCAAACACATCAATGGCGAACTATTGGATTAGGCAGACAAGATGATACACCAGCTTTCCTGGCTGAGAGCCTGTTCTTTGGCTGTTGAAATGTGAAGAACTGTTTTGAGATTAGGCACTGGCTCCAAACTGGCCCTAGAACTGCCCTGGTAGAAAATGAGCATGTGATTGACAGGGGAGACAGTAACACCATCCCTCCCACACTGACAGCCCAGCCAAATATTCTCTCTTGGAGTCTCAGCCAAGGATGACTATCATCACTGCAATTCAAACTCATAATCTCCTGATGACAAAGCAATTGGACTCCCAAGTGACGAGAAGCATTTGTCCCATTTAAAGTTGCAAAACAAGTTAGTTCCTGTTATCAATTATAATCCAACAGATATACATATAATTTCCCAAATAAGCCCGTTTTATCCATCTCTCTTTTGAAGTTAGTTCTTATTTTTCCTCACCAGCATGTCACGTTACCATTTCTGATTAACCCTGAATAGACGAGACATTTGTTTTGAACTGGTAAAGGAGAAAAGAAAAGCACATACTTCTTTTTATACTTGCCACTAGCCCTGTAATTGGTCTCTGGTTGGTAGAGCTGCCTTTATTCCAATAACTTACATAAATGCACGTGAATGGATAAAACAACAGAGGATCCTGCTACAAAAGCCGAGATGATGCAGTGTTCAGAGTTCAAGTGTAGTCACAGTTCTGGACTACAGGGGCCAGCTGACAACATCTGGTATATAGTACAGTAAAGCATATAACTGTAATCTCTCATCTCATTATCTCTAGCCGCTTTATCCTTCTACAGGGTCGCAGGCAAGCTGGAGTCTATCCCAGCTGACTACGGGCGAAAGGCGGGGTACACCCTGGACAAGTCGCCAGGTCATCACAGGGCTGACACATAGACACAGACAACCATTCACACCCACATTCACACCTACGGTCAATTTAGAGTCACCAGTTAACCTAACCTGCATGTCTTTGGACTGTGGGGGAAACCGGAGCACCCGGAGGAAACCCACGCGGACACGGGGAGAACATGCAAACTCCACACAGAAAGGCCCTCGCCGACCCCGGGGCTCGAACCCAGGACCTTCTTGCTGTGAGGCAACAGCGCTAACCACTACACCACCGTGCCGCCTATAACTGTAATATAGTTCTAAAATAAAAATTGTAAATAAAATAGAAATACAAACCTTGACACTAAGGAACGAGGTTGTTTAACATTATAAAAGCGTCTGCAATCCTAAGAGTGCAGAACTGCACTGTAAATACATTGGATGTACCGTACATGTAACTACGACAGTGTGTTAAAATAATCATTTTAAAAAATGCAATATAAACAGATATGTTCCTCAGCAACTGAGAATTATTCCAAAGATCAAATGCCATTCTGCAGTCACTGACCACTTCATTAGGAATGGCTGGTCATCCATGCAATTAGCCAATCAAGAGGCAACACAAGAATGAAGAAAAACGTGAAGATACAGGCCAAGAGCTTCAGTTAACGTTCACATCAAACATCAGAATGGGAAAAGAATGCGATTGTGGTATGGTTGTTGGTGCCAGATGGGTTTGAGTATTTCAGAAACACCTTTTTCATAAAAGAGGTTGGCAGAGAATGACCAGACTGATTCGAGTTGACAGGAAAGCTATAATAACGCAGATAACCACTCTTAGGAACCGTAGTGAACAGGAAAGCATCTCACAATGCAAGCCATGTTGAGCACTGAGGTATCCTCCAGTAGGCACAGACACAGTTTTCCAATTTTCACCTGTCTAGTCTTGGTTTGACTGAGGGTTGGTTCACTGGATAACTGCATGAAGGAGTGAGATATACAGGCATTCCTAATAAAGTGGCCATCAGAGTGCATGAATGAACATGAACAGACAGACTCCTGTGAATAGCAAGCGTCACACCAATTGACGGAGGAAACAAGCCAATTCCCCCAGACAGCAGGAAAAATCATCCTCCAATACTCCTTGCAGGTTAAATATTACTATTCTTTAAATTCGTTTCTTAAGACAAGTTCCTTGTCTTAAGAAACGAATTTAAAGAATAGTTTCAATAGGTAGACATAATGAACTTTCACTACATAGGTTAAATATTACGATTGCCAAATCAAGACGTTTCCAATAAATACTATGCAGAGTTACACAGAAACACAAAATTGCCGGAATATTAAATGACTCAATTGAGCCAACATTAAAACAGGCTTTGCAGCTGGGAAAGATCATCATGACAGGATGTTAACATACCATATGCAGATTAATCACTGACACATAAGTCTGCTCTTTCTGCATGTACCAGTGAAGAACACTTTTCGTTTTAATTACTACTACTACTAATAATAATGCCATGTGAGCACTAGTATTGTGTTAGCTATAAAAGTTCTCTGGCTTGTAAGCTGCATTTGCCTACTAGCTTAAACACCAGACACTAATCATCTTCCATGGGAAGAAAGACTATTATATACACTTACTTTTTAACTGATGCCCTTATAACGGTTTTAAGCAAATTGCGTGTGCCGTTTGCTGGCTGTCCAGAATTTCAATTTTAGTCGTGTTTCATTGTTGGCATTTCACTCGCTAATCTCTTTTGCTTATTATGGTGTAATCAGTAACTCAAGGTTGTTGTTTTTTTTAAACCAACGTTTGCCAAATGCTCATGGTAATTATCTCTGCAATAAAGTGGGTTAAAGAATTAAATACCTGTAACTGCAGTAGAGCAGACAGGTGTGCAACTAAAACTTAATAGCCCATTGTTCTGTACTGGGTGCAATATCACAGACCTTGAGGGTGTGTCTGAGTTTGAGCGTGAGTGAGTGAGTCAGTGTGTGTGTGTGTGTGTCAGGAGTAAGAGCGGTTAAACACTTGGAACTGAATATTAGGAACAGAGGTTGGACAGTTGAGATTAACAGACAAAGCTCAAAGTCCATTAAATGAGGGCAGGAATGAGGAAATTGCTCCTTCTCATTCCCTCCAGTGTTGTTTCCCCCACTTGGCTGAGAACGCCACTATGCAAAGCAGGGGTCTAGGAGGCAGAGGTGGCACGTATCCAACATACACATCTGTCACACCTGTTGAGTACCTCTGTTTGCTCTCGAAAACAGCCTCAATTCTCTGTGGCATGGATTCCACGAGATGCTGGAAACATTCCTTAGAGATTCCAAGCCATCTTGATATGATTGCATCATGCAATTTGTGCTGATTTTTCAGATGTACTTTCAGTGCTAAGAATTCCCCGTTCTACCACATCCCAAAAGGTGGATCCATGGGATGGCAAGTGAAGAACATCGAACTCATTGTCATGTTCATAAAACCGGTTTGAGATGACTTCTGCTTTGTGCATGGTGCATTATAATGTTGGAAGTAGCCATTAGGTAGCAATGCACGTGGTCAGCAATAATACTCAAATAGGCTGTAGCATTCAAGCAATGATTGATTGGTATAAACAAACCCAAAAGTGTGCCAAGAAAACATTCCCCACACCATTACATAACCCCCACCAGCCTGGACTGTTAACACAAAGCAGGTTGGGTTCAGGGATTCATGCAGCTGGTGCCAAATTCTGACCCTACCATCTGTATGCCGCAGCAGAAATTGAGATTCATCATACCAGGCTATGTTTTTCCAGTCTTCAACTGTCCAGTTTTGGTGAGTCTGGGCACCCACTGCAGCCGCAGCTTTCAGTTCTTGGCTGACAGACATGAACCTGACATGGTCTTTTGCTGTTGTAGCCCATCCTACTCAAGGGTCGATGTGCTGTGCTTTCTGAGATGGTTTTTCTGTGCACCACAATTTCACGGAGTGGTTCTAGGAGTTACTGTAGCCTTTCTGTGAGCTTGAACCAGTCTGGCCATTCTCCACTGACCCGTCTTCTCAACAAGGTGTTTCTCTCTGCAGAACTGCTGCTGACTGGATGTTTTTATTTTTTTTTCCTTTTTTGTCCCAATCTGAGTAAACTCTAGAGGCTATTCAAATCAGCCCGTCTGACACCAATAAGCATGCCATGGGCAAAATCACAGAGATCACATTTTTTCCCTCCATTCTGTTGGTTGATGTGAATATTATCCAAAGCTGCTGGTCCATATCTGCATGATTTTAGATACTGCACTGCTGTCACACAACTGGCTGATTAGATAATTACAAATTAGTAAGCACGCCTATTAAAAGTGTTCTGGGAGTGTATATATTGATTTGGGAAATTAAAGATGTCAGTGAATACACTAATTACCCTGGTGCTGTGCAAAAAAAAATAAATAAATTAACCCCCCCCCCCACACACACACACCAGTGATTAAATACAATAGGTTTCATTGTGCTGCATGTTACACAATGTGATTCAATGTTCATTTAGCTTAGCCACACCACCCTTACTAAGATTCTCAGGCCCAGAGGCCACAGCCCCTGCACTGAGACTTACACACAGGCCATACCTCCTTTAGCAAGATTATCTATCTATCTATCTATCTATCTATCTATCTATCTATCTATCTATCTATCTATCTATCTATCTATCTATCTATCTATCTAACACAAAGGCTATACAATACAACGTAACAAAAAGACAATAGACAAAGACAACAGTGCACAAACAAGATGTGCAATGAATCACTGGATTTTCAAAGTGCAAATTAAATCCTTCAGTGATTTATACAGTACAGATATTACCATTTTCTACACCGCAGAATAATACCGGTACTGAAGACACCAAAACTTTGAAACAGCTATGTGACATACAAAAACTAATTATAGACCCTTTTCAGTCACGTGACCTTCGTAAACGCGACCACCATTTTGGACATGTAGCGGACTTCGGCTCGAATTGGTTTGAATGCGAGGAAGGCGACAAACGGAGAACATACAAGAAAAAGGAGCGAGATGCAGAAAACACCTTCGCTATCCAGCGACGTAGGGCATTTACAGGGCGAGCAGAGGGAGAAATAACAACAGTAACGACACATTAGCAACGCCGTACAGAAATAACGGTTTATGGCACAGACCCTTTCGGTTCTCGCTCATCTAGCTGCTACAATGACTGCTTAGACTGCAACAATAATACCTAACACACATTTAAGTATCCGTCGTAAAGACGTGAAACTCATCGAGTGACGAGTGTGTTCATTGATAAGCTAACACAATCTAAAAGTAGACATACCATCACACTGCCCTGGCGCTGTGTACAGTTTACCTTCTATGGTTTGTGCACTCACTATTTGCCATCACTTTCTCCAACCGTTGTTACAGATTACAGGGAACGGCCTGGATTTAAGAGACAAATACATGTTCCTCTTATTTTGAACACTTATTTGTAGGCAGTGCTTAATTTGTAAAGTGGGAGGTCCCGAAGCGCAGAGGATGAGCGGCTCCGGTGCGGGAAAACAAGAGGGGGGGAAGGGGGCACGGCGCTGCGCGGCGCTTCTGGGCATGTTTTGTAATAACACTGCAAATTAAGTTCATCTGCAGATATTTTGTGGATGTCGTTTCATGAGAGAAATCACCAACAAGACAGATATCAAAATCAGACATTAACACTAAATAAACTTGCATTTTTTTATTTAATTATTATTATTATTTTTTTTGTTACATAGTCAAAAGAGGTGTCGGATCACCGGATCCAGTGTAAATAGCTGCCGGAGCCAACGCCCGAGGTTCCGGAGCGCGCTCCGGCTTGCTCCCCCTCAAATTAAGCGCTGTTTGTAGGACACTGCCTCTGATCTGTCCTACAGTCTACCAGCAGCAAAGGAACACAACGCTAGCTAATGTCGTTAGCTAATAGCTACTACAGAAGAACAAAGAGGTTACAATGGGTTATTTTAGCCTATTTGGTTACACACTTGCCGCCACAGAATGTTAACAGCAATGTAATGCCTTTTCTGGCTAATTTTATTCGTCTTACCTCCAACAAAGTGGTCACTACACAAGCGTTGGTATGCCGCTATCCATCTTCTCCGTCGGTCAGCATCTACCGGGATCCGATAAAATGATAACCCTTGCCTTGTTTGTTGATGGGTACTACATCCAGGTGCACAACAATATAGTGGCATGATGGAAGTCTTGCTGAAAATAAACA